>NC_136273.1:17011073-17390073 GCF_964187855.1 Myxine glutinosa
CACTTTTCGCACTTGTGTTAGTGTTGAAAAACCACTTTTCGCACTTGTGTTAGTGTTGAAAAACCAGAAAAACCACCAAAAACCAGAAAAACCAAAACCAAAGGAGCTCGCACGACCACAGCTTGGGCGTTGACGGCGGTGCCGCTCCCGGCCCGACCGTGACCCAGTTCCAGTGGACCTTCCTCTCCCTCCAGCCATCCACCTCCTGCCATTCCTATCATCATTCCCCGCGTGAGTCTGTCTTTGTTTGTTCTGTCCCTGGGTAATAATTAAGCCTGTATAGTTAAGCTAAGTTTCGCTGTGTCGCCTTGCCTCTTCTGTAAATTATTTTATTATCCTTCCTTCTCCTTGGTTACTTTGAGTGTGTAAATAGTAGGAATAAATTTAGTTGCATTTCAAACCTTTTTGTCTGCTTCTTCTTCTTCTTCTTCACATCCATGTCGCCTTTGTCTTTTCCCTATTGAATACCTGTGGCGCGATTCGGCCATCGTTCGGGAATCGGGTTAGTCGGGGTGACTGTTAGGGCCGCGGTGCCATCCGCTCGGCAAACCAACATCTTATCCGCGGTCCGTAACAATTGGTGTCAGGAGTGGGATTGGACCCGAAGCTCGCTTAACGCGCTCAAAATTACGAGCTGCTGAAATTTGTTTTAAAGAAAAACCTGAATTTTGAAATCGCGCCATGGATAGTCAAGGCGATCGGATGCCGGTGGGAGAAATAGACGGGGTAGGATCGACCCAGGACCTCGGGGAAATGTATGTGGAGGAAAGGGAGGAGGAGAACAATGGCAATGTGGTTGAGGAGGTTTCAGGCGCGCAAAATGGCGCTCTCGCGCACGTGGTTACGGCGGCGCCAAATGTCGCCGCGGCCGCGACCGTAGCAGCACCGGTGGATTCAAACCTTTTTTTGCTACAAATGGGGGCCCTTATGGACAAAATGAGTGAGCAATTAAGAGACGGGTTAAACAATATGGGAAATAAATTTTAGAGGCTAGGAAGCAAAATGGAGCTAATCGGCAAAATTGGGGACAGAATGGGTGACCGCATGCAAAAATGTGGGGAGACCATGGATCGCATGGTGGGCGAGAGGGTCCCAAGGGTGCACGACGAGGTAACGCAGGTCGAGAAGCGCTGGTTGAGCGAAGTGGAGAAAAGCACGGGTAACTGGACCGGGGTAGAAATCGCGACCCGGGGTATGGGGCAGCCGGCGACCGTTGAGGTAGAAGAGGGAATTTTAATAAAGCCAGCGGTCGTCGAGGTGAATAAAGAAAAGGTGCTGGGAATTAAAATTGAAGAGACGACGGAGGTAGCCCGGGAATTGCAGGGAGAAATGGATTATGCTCAAAGTCCCTGCTCACATCACGATGCTGTGCTTAATCCTTATAAAGATTTGCAGGTGCGCGTGGGGAAAAGGATCCCCCAGGTGAGTCGTGCTGTGTATTGTGCGGGGAGATTTTGTAGAAGGATGTTTGACGACAAGAGAATTGTCGCGCGATTGGGATCGAGGAAGCACCCGGGCGTTGGTGAAGAGTCGCGTGTGAAAAAAAAGTGTGCGTCAAGGGGTGAGCGTGTTACGAAGCGCGAGTGTGATACCGAGTGAGAGCGAGAATACAAGTCGGGGTGTACGGAGTGTGACACAGGGAGTGAGAGCAATACGGAGTGTACGTGCGAGGGGGAGTGTGACACGGAGAGTAAGGTGGTGGTGGAACGTGTGCGAGGAAGCACACCTGAGTTGGTCGTGGCGCAAGTGCGAGGGAGCACATCGGAGCGCGGTAGTGGGTGGATGCAAGGGTGCACGCTGTGGAAATGTAACTCATTGATTGGGACTGGTAACTCATTGATTGGGACTGGTAACGAAGCAGATAGACGATTTCGTAAATGAATGTCAGGAATGTGCACGAACATGGTAATCTCTTGTCCACCTGGTCACAGCCCCGGGCTGGAGCACCCCCCTATTGTTTGGTAAATGGAACTCGCAGCAGGAGGGGAGCGAGCTGGTGCCAGTGAGGCGACCGAGTAACGTTTGCGGAGAACGGATTAGGATTAGCGGAGGAAGGATTAATACTGCGGTGCCCATAAAAGAGTGAACATCTCCTTGACTGAGGAGCACTCATCCTCAGAAGCCCTGCCCGACGGAATGAACGCGTACCACGAGTACGGCGCTGCAGCCACGAAAGAGGGATTATGCGGATAGAGTTACCTGGTCCATTGAGTTAAACGGTAGTTATTTGGTATTGGAATGAAGTGAACAACCAGTTAATAAAGTTGTGATCTTTTGTAAACCTGTGACATCATTGGAGTCTTGAGTCTCACTACACTTCCACGACAATCTGGAGGCACCGCTGGATTTCGAGTGGACGTCGCCAAGGTAAGCATGGCGTCTTGGGGATGGTCCATTACGAAATACGAACCTGTGTTTAATTCTGAACATGGTGGAGGATGTGTGTGTGGGGCTTGCCGCGATATAGGTAAAAGTCACGGATGGAACGTTTTAAATGATTCTATTATTCGTGTGCTTGCGAGGATGCGTACGTTATACGCTGGGTGTTAAGAGCCTTACTCTGGTCTGCAGGCAAATCGGCTCATGAAGTGCACCATGAGGCGATTTGTTTGCCGGTTCGGTAAGGTCCGTACACGTGTACAATCGTGTACACCCGTTTTAAATTAATAAATAAAAATTTTTTTTTTCAGTTTTCCCGCCATGTCTAAAACTCGTTTGATTCAACGTATAAATTAATGACAGACAACGCCATCTCATGCCGGTCCAGAATTATTGTGAAAGATGGCGATTGGATGAAAATTGCATACCGACACTCCCTCACTGTCCCTCATTGTCCCTCATTTCCATTTTGGCTACCTGTCTCTTGCCCCCGCTCTTTCTTGCGAAATGAACGTTCTTTGAACAAGTGGAATGATTTAGGAATGTTTAGAGGTCATTGCAATATTAATTACTTGGGATCTTTTGTGAAATTTCATGAACAGATATGTGCAATGGATCTAATTTGAGTGAGTATGAGAAAATTTGGTGCAGGATTCGTGGAATGTACAAGGCTGGTACATGTGTTTAGCACTTGAAGACGTACCCCTGAGCTGCCCGCTCTAGGTGTGCGATTAAGGCGGCGGACAAAGAAAGTATTATATCCAGATATTTTTTCTCAGTCAAATTGGATGGGAAAAATGCACTTTTATATTTTCCCCCATTGCAATGTGCTTATATTTTGGAACGGCTAGGGGGATTTAAATAAAATAAAAATGAGTAAGCTTTTCAGACATGCTTCACGGTTAAATGAAAGACAATAATTAAGCGCTTTGGGGAAGGCAATGGCAAACCACCCAATGTCGTACACGATATTTTCAGCACGATCATGGATTTGAGAATGCATGTAACTTGCAGTGTTGAACAAATTAATACAGAGAGAAAGAGATAGACAGGGAGAGAGAAAGACATAGAGAGAGAGACAGAGAGAGAGAGATAGACAGAGAGAGACAAACAGACAGAGAGACAGAGAGAGAGAGACAGAAAGAAAGAGAGAGAGACATAGAGACAGACAGAGATAAAGATGATATTCAGACAGATAGAGAGAGACAGAGAGACAGACAGAGAGAGATAGACAGAGAGAGACAAACAGACAGAGAGACAAAGAGAGAGAGACAGAAAGAAAGAGAGAGAGACATAGAGACAGACAGAGATAAAGATGATATTCAGACAGATAGAGAGGGACAGACAGACAGAGGGAGATAGACAGAGAGAGACAGAAAGTGAGAGAGAGACAGACAGAGAGAGATAGACAGAGAGAGACAAACAGACAGAGAGACAGAGAGAGAGAGACAGAAAGAAAGAGAGAGAGACATAGAGACAGACAGAGATAAAGATGATATTCAGACAGATAGAGAGAGACAGACAGACAGACAGAGAGAGATAGACAGAGAGAGACAGACAGAGAGAGATAGACAGAGAGAGACAAACAGACAGAGAGACAGAGAGAGAGAGACAGAAAGAAAGAGAGAGAGACATAGAGACAGACAGAGATAAAGATGATATTCAGACAGATAGAGAGAGACAGACAGACAGACAGAGAGAGATAGACAGAGAGAGACAGAAAGTGAGAGAGAGACAGACAGAGAGAGATAGACAGAGAGAGACAAACAGACAGAGAGACAGAGAGAGAGGGACAGAAAGAAAGAGAGAGAGACATAGAGACAGACAGAGATAAAGATGATATTCAGACAGATAGAGAGAGACAGACAGACAGACAGAGAGAGATAGACAGAGAGAGACAGACAGACAGACAGAGAGAGATAGACAGAGAGAGACAGAAAGTGAGAGAGAGACAGACAGAGAGAGACATAGACAGACAGAGAGATAGACAGACAGAGAGAGACAGACAGAGAGAGAGAGACAGACAGAAAGAGAGAGAGATAGACAGAGAGAGAGACAGAGAGAGAGAGACAGACAGAGAGAGACATAGACAGACAGAAAGAGAGACAGACAGAGAGAGAACATTTTTGGGAACGTTTTGGGAACATTCAAATGTTGGGTTTTGCTAACGTTTCCACAACGTCGCCACAACGTTTCACTTTCGTTGTTGCAACGTTTTGCTCCAACGTTTTGGGAACATTCAAATGTTGGGTTTTGCTAACGTTTCCACAACGTCGCCACAACGTTTCACTTTCGTTGTTGCAACGTTTTGCTCCAACGTTTTGGGAACATTCAAATGTTGGGTTTTGCTGTCGTTTCCACAACGTCGCTACAACGTTTCACTTTCGTTGTTGCAACGTTTTGCTCCAACGTTTTGGGGACACTCAAATGTTAAGTAAATCGGATAAGAATTCACGAGTTATTTAATTATTAGCGATTAATGAAGTACTTATTTAATTAATTACATTTCTTATTACATTACAGTAATTACATTACAGTAATTACCTGAGGTAATTACAGTAATTACAGTTCCGGTAATTACAGTAATTACAGTAATCATTACAGTAATTGCAGTAATCTTATTACAGTAATTACATTACATTAACTCAGGCACCTTTTGAGTAAGGAAGCTGATATTTGGACATGACACTGACCAAGTGATGTGGCTGTCAAGGAAAATTTTGATTTATTGATTAATCATTTAATAAATTAACTCGTTGATTTATAAATGACTTATTTAATTAAAATTCCTCAGAGATACATCTTCGGATGAAATACTTGCAGATTGGTTATGCTATGAGCCAATTGATTAAGGAAAATATTTTGTGATGGCTATATTGGCAATTTCGTGGCCATATTCGTGGCAACTCAGTTAGTGCCACTGCACCTTTAAAATGCATCCCTGCGTTCATTTTTCGATTGATTGAGTTGAAATTTTGAACAATCGGATCTGGACTGTCGTTGTTAACGACTCTAGCACGCACCCGTCCAATCACGATGGAGCGGTATGGTCCCCGGATCATCACTGCCCGCAGTTTTAATTAGTTTTACTTTTTCTCTTGGTCATATAATTTTGAAGACATGCATGTCATGATATAGGAAATGTTTGTTCTGTTGAACGGAATAAATGTTGTTTATTTGTGTGGGTGTGTATTTTTGTGTATTTTGTATATATTTTCACGGCTAATTCCAGTTAACATCCTGCAAAATTTGCTCGTTTTTCTGGCCGAGTCAAAATTGCGTTGAGTTCCTATGGCATGCGCCATTAAAAGCGCTGTGTTATGGTTGAGCTCCCTTTATTTCGTTTTGGTCATGCGGATGAGCAGACAAAGTGACGAATGCTGCGGCTGGAGCAGTAGAAGCGATGTTTTTAATTGAAACGATGTAATTTAATTAAAAGTGGGAGGGGGCAACACCACGCATACCTCTTTTAAGGTGTGTATAAACCCTGGAATAAACGTGGGAGGGGGCAACACCACGCATACCTCTTTTAAGGTGTGTATAAACCCTGGAATATTTCAGCAATCAATACAATGCTGAAACTATGTAAGTTAATTTAATGAGTAATTTAATGAGTAATTTAATGAGTAATTTAATGAGTAATTTAATGAGTAATTTAATGAGTAATTTAATGAGGAATTTAATGAGGAATTTAATGAGGAATTTAATGAGGAATTAAAAGTGGGAGGGGGCAACACCACGCATACCTCTTTTAAGGTGTGTATAAACCCTGGAATAAACGTGGGAGGGGGCAACACCACGCATACCTCTTTTAAGGTGTGTATAAACCCTGGAATATTTCAGCAATCAATACGATGCTGAAATGATGTAATTTACTGTGTAAGATGATCGACCTTGGGTTTGTTTGGGTTTTGTTGTTTATTTTTGTGGGTGTGTATTTTTGTGTATTTTGTATATATTTTCACGGCTAATTCCAGTTAACATCCTGCAAAATTTGCTCGTTTTTCTGGCCGAGTCGAAATTGCGTTGAGTTCCAATGGCATGCGCCAGTAAAAGCGCTGTGTAATGGTTGAGCTCCCTTTATTTCGTTTTGGTCACGCGGATGAGCAGACAAAATGACGAATGCTGCGGCTGGAGCAGTGGAAGCGATTTTTTAATTGTTCAATGATTATTCGATATTGTTATGACTTATTGTCAATAGGTATACTAAGTGGCCATGAGGTAGCCTGTTGCTATGTACAGTTTTATTCTATTGTTGATTATACCACATAGCTGTGGTGATAAAGGAAATGTTCGTTTTAAATAGATGATTATGATAGGACCATGACTATAAAATCATGATGATTATTATGAATGATATCATAGGGTTCAAATGCAGAATGATTGCATGAACTTGGGAAAGAACTTTCAAGCCCTATGGGATCAATTGGGTGTTACAAGCGATGGAGTTTCAAAATTTAGCATGATTGAAGGAATTTTACAGTCTTATTTCAGGAGTTTTACGAAATTTATATTGCCAAGAGATTTGGGTACTATTAAAAGAAAAATGATGAGATATTTTTCCCAAAGAACTTTAATATCTGCCATCCATTTTGGCGGTCTCACGAATGAAGGATGAGTTGCCTTTAGTGGTTGCAAAGAAAATTTGTGAAGACCGGGCAAAATGGAAAAATAGGTCAGATATGACCCTAGGACAGAACAGTGATTCGTCAATTGACATGAGGTATGAACCAGAGGTGACGACCGATGAGCTTCGATCTCAGTCAATAGATGGACCTGTCCTGACATCATTGGGGAAAGGGCTTATGCAAGGAGTCATCCAAAATGATTAATTTGATTTATTGATGAATATTGATAAATTAATTGAAATTGAATAATTGAATTGAACTGAATAAATTTAATTGAATAAATTTAACTGAATAAATTGAACTGAATAAATTGAATTGAATATATTGATTGTTTGATTGATGAAAATGCGGTCTCAAGAAAGAAGCTTTGATATCTTTGTGAGATATTATCAATGTGAAGACAACCTTGGAAAATTGAGCAAGGTGGTGAGTTATATATAGATATATATGTGCGGTTACCATTGTGTGATTTCCCCTTCAACAGAGCGGACACCTGAGGATTCACCCATTTCATACTGACCCTCTGGCTCATCTGCAAATACTGATCTGTGAGATTGGATTGTGCAAAAGCCACAGGTGAGAGAGATTCTCTGGAAATCACCGTTTGAACAGGTGGAGAGATCCTTCCTGGAGGTACGAGTGAAGCTTTAGAGGAACAAACTACAACACATCCAACGCTACTTTGATAAAAGGCAAAATGGGAAATGGAGCCTGCAAGAATACACAAGGACAACCAGAGATTCCACAAAAAGGTACTTGTACACATCATATCTACGACCGTTATGGTGCCGAAGCTATAAGGCAGGTCGAGAATTGGTATTTGTGGACAAAGGGACATGATGAGGAGTTTCCAAGAGATGGTACATTTGAGCGAAGTCGATTGGAAAGATTGGAACAAAGATTGAAAGCCAGGAAGAGACAGAATCTAACGGTAGACTGGCTTGCATTCCATCTTTGGGATGGTGAATCCAGACAACGGGAACAGCAAGAACGGATAACGGATCTAGAACTTAAAATAAAAAGGATACAGGATACAGTGGAGGAGACAAATGCACAACTGCCCTCGAAATTAGGAATGAAAGTGACAGTTGTCCCATCTGATTTCCAGTTGTCTCCCCAAAAAGGACGGTACAGAGAATTTTTTCGTGTTTCAGGAGATAACGAGAGATTGCAGTGGCAACTCAGGGATGTAGAGATGCAGCCCAGCAATACAAGTGCACAGGTGCACAGACCAGGCAACGACAGAAACCGGTGTTTCAAGTGTGGACGGATGGGACATTGGAAAAGAGGATGTCCGTATACCAAAAGGAAGACAAGTTCATAGGGTAAACCAAGATCAAGGGTACCAGTGCTGACCGATACCTCAGACAATGATTAGGCCTTCATTGCGACAAATCCCAAATGACGATTGGCCTCAACAAATTAGATTACTGGACAAACATGAATAACTGTCGATGATTCTTGGGTCTGAAAAGTTTTCGGAGCAAGAATTATTCATTTTTCTTTTGCTTGTAAGCAAATTGATAATTAATTGATCAAATGCCGAAATTGGATCTTTTATGTTGGGCACAAAATTTTAAATTTACAAAGTTTGGAACAATTGCTTTGCAATTCTTTTGGCAAACCAAGTGACAAGAGTCACATCATGATCAGGTGGGAATTTTGGACTATTGTTCCACACGATTGATAGGTCAGTGGTCGACTGACATACAAATGGGTGGGTAGTCAAATTTGGATAAATTATTGTGGGAACTGAAAGGGTAATGTCAATGTGACGTCATTGGGGTTTTCTAAGAATAAACTTTTTGGTCCATTTGTGTATTAGCGCTTATAAAATTGAAGGACAAATTTTGAGAAATTGAAATAAAGTTGACACCCATCCGGATCTGTAAATAAGGGTTCCAACGCAAACAAATACGCATAATGCATGTGTGTGTGGGTATTTTGTGTGTCAGTGTTTTTGTTTTTGTGTATCAATCTTACAAGATTGTTGACACCGACAGTGTGCCTTGTCTGAAAAATAGATAGTTCCATGGGGATGGGATCGCATATCGAGAGAATTCGTAAAATAAAAAATAGAAATATAATTTGATTATGAAAATTATCACTTTTGTCAAGGGAGATAGAGAATAAAGATTTGATTTGCTGAGTTATGAGCAGCTATTCATTAATAGTAAAAAATTGGAAGTAATCTTGGGATTCCATTGTGATAGAATTTATATGAGAATCAAAGCTATTTATGGATATGAGCTTCATAAAAAATGTGGGAGTACAAAATTAGCCAAATTTTGGAGAGGTCTTACACTGACTTCCCAGAGTACTCTGCTCACGGATTTTATATATATATAAACTTGAATTTTATCAGAATGTAAATTGGGCTGTATGTATGGATGTGTATAAGGCATAGATGATATGGGAAAATAGTAAAGGAAATTTTGCTGGTTTGAACTATTGTGAGTTTTGAGTTCTGGAGTTCAAACAAAGTCACTGGTTCACAGATGAGAATGGATAGTAAATAAATTCTTCGATGCTGGGTAAATTAACTACGATATTACTAAGACTTATGAGAGCTATTGTTCTTCCTTACACCAGTGCGAAATTATTGGGAAAAAAATATATATATATATTAGAGCCAACATAATGAATCTATAAATGAATGTCAGATGGATAATATCCTCAATTTGTACTAATTATTTGATTGTGGGTAAAGGAATTAATTTATCATAGTGGATTGTTAACAGCAGCCTGAAAATGTCCTGAGAGTGCATCCATGTAATCGGAAATCCCAGATTTGTTTTTACAAACAACATTTTGGTAGAGGTCTTGTGTGGACGAGCACTTCCTTGGTAGATAAAAAACGGTACTGCATGCTGGCAGCCACTTTTGCGGTCAGTTAGGCCAAACAAATTGAGAGGAAATTGTAGTTAAATACGTAAGTTACACATGGCTATTTGTAAAAAGGAAATTTGTTGAGATGGGAAACATTTTTCGAAGGTTTATTAAAGTGTTATAATATGACATGTGGCAAGGCAAACTATTGGATGGGAAAATTAGATCTGGCTATAGAATAAATTTATTGACCCCTTGAAGTTAATTCTTCGAATCATTGTTTCACTGGCATTTTTTGTTCAAATTGGAAATAGTTTGGTAGAGCTTTGGTTAAAACCTTTGGTTGCGGTATCTTGGAACGAAATGATAAACCATAGGAGATTGATAAGAATAGGGAGAAAAATATGGACCCAAAATAGAAAGTTGGATTCATGCCCCTCATTGCAAACAAGCACATGGGGCTAAGATGGACGATCCCACAGAAAATGAGGCTGCACCTAGCAGCCCAGCAGAACATTCAGTGGCAGATAAATGATAGTCGTGATTTACAGTCATTTGAATTACATTTTAACACCCTTGCATTGATAAACATTACATTTTCAACATGTGATATTCCTACTTGGGATAATGACATTTATTTGCCTACATGACATACAATTACCTGCTGATATTAATACAACATGAGTGAAAAATGTATCACAACTACACTCATGATCAGGGGATTGAGTTCAACCCCGGGAGATAGGGGGATCAGGGTAAGACAAATAATCTGATTTATGTTACATATTAAGGGATTTTCTTTATTTACCTTTTAGGAAGCTTGTTAGTTTGGTATATAATGTTGAATGTCATCGACATATAATTATGTCATAGGTATGAATATATACAAGGAGTAGCAATATTTGTTTGTTGGTTTAGTAGTTATATTGGCAATTGTTTTAGTGGTGGCTTGCTTGAAAGCCTTAGTGACGGTGTGTGTCACTAAGTGACATGGATATGAGCTATGAGCGATATGAGGATATAAGGTAACCAACAACACGATGATAACGCATGAAGTGACAAATGAGGAAAGAAATGTGGAACCAGAAAAGGAAGACTTTTATGGCGACATAAATACTGAGATTAAAAGATTAAATCAAGTGATGTTGCAAATGAATAAAGTAGAATTAAGATAATGGCATAACGACAATGTTATGAGTTGTGTCAATTACAATATCAGTGAACTCATATCACCACGAGTGACACACTGTTAGAAAAAAAAAAAAAAAAAAGGGAAAAGAAAAAGTGGAGAGGAATTATGGTAATAATACATTATGCTTAATTTGTTGGTTTGGGAAAATTGTTGTTGGGAATTAGATATTCCCGTTTGTGATTGTAATCATATACAATTTATTTTCTTAGAGTAGTGCTAAAATACCTGCATGAGTTAATTTTTGAACTATATTAACCTGAAAGCAATTGTGGATGCTATTCTTAGTTTAGTAGTCAAATACATACCTGATTGAATATTATTTGTGTGACGCATATAAATGAATATAACTTTTTTGTGTTAAGGAAAAACAACAAATTGTTGAATGTGAAACTGTCGGAAGATATACATGATTATGCTGATTTCATGGTAAGATGTACCCTATCTGATTCAGTGTGTGTGGAAAGCAGATTCAGATGTGACTGAGCATAAGGATAAGACGAGATCACATTTGAAGGGGGTGCTAACGGAATTGGGAAGAAGTTCGAGAAAGAAAATTTGTGGCTAAAAAAAATGAAGTTAAACGTGGCATACACCCTCTTTCTCAAAGAATGATGAAGACATTCTCCCGTGTAACTTGGAGATGGATGCTTACCTTCACCAAGGAAATTTATGTGACCATTTGCCTGGATCACACTGCAACATATGAAAGAAAGGCGATCACTTACTCTTGTTCGAAGGCTTGGAACATTCATCACATCAGAAGTTGCAGGACAACGACACCTTACCTGCAACCTCTGTGAAATGCGGGGACATATGTTATTACTACACCAACTTCCGGGGAGCCAGCATGGAGCTGCAAACCAATGGCTGTGCCTTTTCACAAATGCTGTGCACGATTCTGCGGGCCACTCCTGGTATGGACCATGGATGACCTGAACACCATGGTCCCAACATCATTGTGGATGCATCCGGCATCCCTGTTCCACATCTTGCTGGCCAATCAACGTCACACCAATACTTGCTGCCCACTCACAATGAGGGAGGAGGCAAGTCGACTACAACTGGGTGAAGGCCTTGTTCAGGAATTACTATGGTTTACAGCAAAAAGTGGCAAGAATGCTACATGGAGAGCAGGGTCAGTCTATGACTCCGCAATGTTACCACAACAGCGAAATCCTACACGAAGTAGTGCAGGTGCTATGAAGACATTAGGAGAAAATGTTTCATACCTGGATTCAAACACAAGTGATCAGCCCTTCCTTTCAAACAAAGTCAACATTTGTGTGGAGGCAAACGTTTTTGCCAGATGGTGCAGATGCTTTACAAAACTTGAAAATGAAGTGAAATTGTTGTATCTTGGTGATGGTGAAGTGTTGTTTTGAAAAGATATTTGTGATGCAAATGCAATAGATTGAACAATATGGAAGGAGTCAATGACCAACGAAATGTTTTGTGATTCTTGCAGGATGACGGTGTATGCCTAAGGGAATTTGATTACCAAAGTTATGGTTTGAATACTTGTATTGATATTTACTTGTAGATATTGATTATTTACTTATACTTATAATGATGTTTACTTGCAGTGATTGATTATTTACTTATACTTGTATTGATGTTTACTTGCAGTGATTGATTGTTTACTTATATTGATGTTTAGATTAATGGTTAATATAAACAAAAACAAAAAGATGAGGGAATTGTGGAAATGTAACTCATTGATTGGGACTGGTAACTCATTGATTGGGACTGGTAACGAAGCAGATAGACGATTTCGTAAATGAATGTCAGGAATGTGCACGAACATGGTAATCTCTTGTCCACCTGGTCACAGCCCCAGGCTGGAGCACCCCCCTATTGTTTGGTAAATGGAACTCGCAGCAGGAGGGGAGCGAGCTGGTGCCAGTGAGGCGACCGAGTAACGTTTGCGGAGAACGGATTAGGATTAGCGGAGGAAGGATTAATACTGCGGTGCCCATAAAAGAGTGAACATCTCCTTGACTGAGGAGCACTCATCCTCAGAAGCCCTGCCCGACGGAATGAACGCGTACCACGAGTATGGCGCTGCAGCCACGAAAGAGGGACTATGCGGATAGAGTTACCTGGTCCATTGAGTTAAACGGTAGTTATTTGGTATTGGAATGAAGTGAACAACCAGTTAATAAAGTTGTGATCTTTTGTAAACCTGTGACATCATTGGAGTCTTGAGTCTCACTACACTTCCACGACAACGCCCATGGTGAGTGGTACGGAGTATGTACCGAGGGAGAGTGCGCAAGACGGTGCGTGAGGTGTGTTAAGGGAGTGTGCGAACGGCGAGTGCGCGAGAGGTGTGGTGTGTAACGGGGAGTGCGGTGGTGGAATGGACGGAGTGTGTGGGATGCACTGGAGGCGTTGGAATGCCAGGTTTCGTGAGTGTGAAACGGGTCGCGTATGCAAGTGAAGCATCGACATTGAACGGGTTAGCGTTTAGGGCGACGGATAGCCGATGCGAGCACTCGGGGCGCGGTGCGCTTTGTTGGATGCCAGGCCCGGCGCGGATCGATGCTGCGTCGCTTCTCTTCGAAGCGTCGTTGCCGATTCGGGTTTGGCCCCGCCCTGCACGGTCAAGTCCGGGCCTTGTCGGGCGAGGCGACCGGTCCGGTTCAAGGGCGAGTGGGAGGAAGCGGAACGGTGCCCCCTGGCGGGGACGGGGTTCCGACCGGGGGAGATTGAGCCATCGGGCCCGGGACCGCAAGGTACCGCGCCGAGATGGTGTGTGGAATCTCGGCCCGACCAAACCACCTCCCTTGAACCGAAAGCCGGACGGATTCAACCTTCAGGCGACCAAACCACCCGAATTCATTGCTCGGCTTTGCGAAGCCGAGTTTAATGATGTCATGACGCACCGAGGCTAGGATATAGCGGACTGTGATGATGGTGATACTGATAGTGTTTTTGGATTCGAAATTTTGGGATAGAAAATTTTTGACTGGTTGGAATTTGGAGAGCAAAATTAATAGTGGAAGATGCCCGATGTGGGGGGATGGCAACTCTGCCATCTCTCACAACGGGGGGCAAAGGAGCACTAGTTTTATGGGGTTTATGGCAGTGAAAACTAGCCCGGGAGGGTTAGGATATAATGGTAGGGATCTAGAGAAGATGACCTTAGGTAACGGTAAGATTAGGTAGTGACAATGATACCGGTAGTGGGGACGCAGGTAGATTAGTGTGGATGATAATGACGTGGTATGTGCTTAGTTTAAAGGGAAGACGGGGAGCACTAAGTTAGCAGGGCAACAGGTAGATTAGATGATGCCGTGTGAGTGTTGGAGGTGTATTCAGAAGTGTATTGTGAAAAGTGTGTAAGGAACAGGTGAGATTGCACAGGTGTGCAACTGAACAGGTGTATGGAGCAGTGTATGAGGGAGTGATGGTGATGTGAGTTGTATTGTGATTGCACAGGTGTGCAACAACAGGTGTATGGAGAATGGTTGTGTGGAAGACATGGAGCCTGGAGTATATGGAGTATTGGAATGGATGGTCGTGGAGTGAGTATGATGGAAACTGTGGAGTTGAGTGGATGGTGCGGAGGTGTGAATGGGGGAAGAGTGGACCCCCATCACGAATACCCGGGGAGGGTAGTGTAAGTGTTAGGTAGAGGGTACAGGTAAATTGTGGTTGGATATTGGCATCTGTGGTGCGGGTAGTTGCACAGGAATGGAGTTTGGATGGGTGCATTAGTGACGTGGAAATGGCTGGGCGTGTAGCCTGTTAGTGTGTGTAGTTGGTTGGGCACTCCACCACTGTGAGGATGTCGGCCAGGTGAGGCGGCAGGTGGGCTCTGGGAGCCGGTAGTTGTTGTGGATGGGGCCCGAGGATCCGGAGGACGGACCCGGGTAGCCCAGTGCCAGAGGGCACCAAGGGGTGACAGAGCCAGGAGGGGCTTTCCCCAGTTAGTTAGGTTAGGGTGAGGAGCTAGGTAAGCTCGGGTGGAAACTGCAGTGGTGGAGGTGTGCAGGTGGGTAGACCTGCTGGGACAGCTACACGCCCCAGTCCTGAAATTGTGCAAGGGCACAGGGAGTTGCATCGGGGGAGTGAGACCCCAAATTGAGAAGCACCACAGTTTGGTCAATGGGAATTGGTTTTTAGAACCCATAGTGTAAGTTGGCCAATGGATTGGCAGGGAAAGACCCTGGGTAGTGTAAAGTGTGTTAATGTCATTTAGAAGGTAGTTAGGATTGAAATCTCCTCGCACCATCTACATCCACTCACCTGAGGTGACGTAACTCCACACCATGCCATGTTTTTATTATTTTATGATGCAAATGTTTGGAATGTGAGACGCATCATGACGTGGGTGTGACATTGTGCTGTGTTCCATCTCTTCCTCCTTATGAGGATTGATGATGAATTGGGTGATGGCAAATTTTGGATAGAGGGATTGTGGAGACGAATTTGGTATAGGGGAAATATGGGGAAGACGTGACATTAGCGACAAATTTGTAATGTGTAGATGTTGTAAATATGGGGTAAGGGCAAGGGTAGAGTAGGTGACAGGGGGGGTGACGTACGGTAGGGACGAGCTTTCTCACTTCGCTCTCCGTACGCACTTCGCCTTGCATTGCCTTGATTGATGTGTACCCTTGTGACCTTACCCCTCGCTCATCTGTCTTTTCCCCCTTTTGTCTCCCACATGAGGACCTGTGCGCCACTGGGCGCCGAGGGGAGCGTGCGTGAGTCAGCCATTGTGCGCCCGAACCTCTCGCAACCACAGCTGTCTGCATCGATGCACCACCTTATGGACCACATGTCTGTGGCCGAGCACCACTTATGGACCCCATGGGTTGGGGCATGGCCCCTCTGCTGGAACCGGCCATGAGGGCCCGAGATCTTGCTGGCGGACCTTGGCCACAGGGCACCGATGCCCCACAGGTGAACCACACTAGTCGGCCCTGTGGGCCATAAATAAAATAAAAATGGACACGTTTTGTGCAGGTTTTATTGCAAATAGGCCGCCAGCAAAGAAAATGACAACATCTGGAAGAAAGCAAATAGCCAGCAGAGGGAGCCGAAGAGCAAGAGACCACCAGCAGGGTTAGGGGTTGTTGTTTTTTATTTTGATGAACAGTGATGACTGAGCACCGATTGGTGCTTGAGGGTGTGTTGGTGCGTTTTGGGTGCTTTCATGGTGCGTCGATGCAGAGCAGACTGTCTCCCCCCCCCCCCAAAAAGAACAATCACAGGTCCTGGGTTAGTTTTGTAAATAAAGTAACGTCATTGTAAATAATGCTCCCCACCGTCAATGTATAGTTTGAAGACCATTCCGCAATTCGGTTAGCTGTGGGCGTGAGTCTGTTAGGTAGGGTGCAATGGAGCAGCGGGACATATTTATTTATGTTTTAAAACTGTCGCACTCAGGGTCAGGTTAAATGTAGGGAACTATACCTACGTGCCACACTAAAAGTTAAAGTTATAGGCCCGGGACGTGCCTAAGAGGAGGAGGGTGCAGTGTTGTGGATATGAGAATGGTTTTTTTTTTTTGGTTGTTATCGTGTAAATTGTTGTAAAATATCGCCCTCCTCACTCCAGTGTTGTATAAAGGTGAAAGGGCGTTCCCGTAGTTAGTTCCATAAAGCATACATGAAGGACACCATAATATCCCTGTTCAGTAGCTTATTTACTTATTATGTGTATTAGGGTAAGGCCTTGTCTTCCATTAAGATGACACTCCATTAGTGTAGCAGCAAAGCAAACCTGTTGTGCATTTTGTGATACAAGCACCAAATTTGGCACAAATGTACATTAATATGTTGCGAACATTTTCAGATATTGGGCCACTTGAAATTCCGTAATTTTTTTTTTCAAATTTTTTCAAATTTCGTAATTTCAAATTTTTCGGGTGACACCGTCACAATTTCGGTCTTCGAGGCCGGCCGATATAGTGGGGCGGCTTAGCCCAAATATTCAAAAGAATTGTGCATTTTGTGATACAAGCACCAAATTTGGCACAAATGTACATTAATATGTTGCGAACATTGTGTGGTCAGCAATGAAGACGAGAGTCTGAATTACATGTATGCAAAAGACCTTGTGAACCAGTGAAGCAAATACATGGGTAAGCATGAATTAAATCTAGGGCATGATATAATTTCCATGATGTTTACCTCTACACTCAATGGTGGAAGGAGGTAATGTTTTGATCCCAGCTTGTCTGTATGTCTGTTTGTCTGTTAGTCCACAAAATTCCAGACAAAGCTTGTAGTAGTGGTAGATGTAGTGGTAGTGGTGATAACAGAAATTGTTATATAGAACTGAACTTATATTATTATTATATGCAGAAAATAACTTCATTTCTATATGCCCTGCAGTGGACAGGTTAATTGGTTTATGCACTGAAGGGGTCACCCTGGTGTGCACTGCTGTGTTCTGCCTCACTGAGTTGTTCAGGTATGATGTACTCAGCACAAGCTTCCGGTCGGCCCGGAGGTGGGGGTGCGGGGCCTGTCACGGAACGTCAAAACAAACGGCCTGCCGGGGCCGCCCAAAAGTCGGGCGTGAGGGGCGCGTCCACTAATGGAACGCCTCTCGCTTCCCAGATCGAGGGCCACGTGGTCAGGAGAACCTCGTCCCTTCCGGTCACACTTTGCCTATCGGCCGGCCTCGAAGACCGAAATTGTGACGGTGTCACCCGAAAAATTTTAAATTACGAAATTTGAAAAAATTTGAAAAAAAAAATTACGGAATTTCAAGTGGCCCAATATCTGAAAATGTTCGCAACATATTAATGTACATTTGTGCCAAATTTGGTGCTTGTTTCACAAAATGCACAATTCTTTTGAATATTTGGGCTAAGCCGCCCCACTACATTGCACCAGGTTAAATAAGAGTAGATTCCGTTCACATTCCCTTTTCGTCAATTGCCATTCGCATTGCCAACTACAATAGCCGCCATGAAGCATGTGCTCAGCTCGGGGAAGAAGGGCGTGCCCGCCCATTGTCATCAAGGGTGGAGTCAGAGGGCCTGTGCCCACCAATCAGGGCCGAAGCGAGCTCACTGGGGGGCGTGTCCTGAAGGCCTGAGGCGCTATAAAAGTGCGCGCGGAAGAACCGAGTGCGTGGTTGGACCAAGCGGGAGACGTGCAAAGAGAGGTGCGTCAGAGAGTTGGCAGTACACAAGCAGCGCAGAGCAGAGAGGAGGGAGAAGGAGTTCTGGGAGCAAGCATAGGGAGAAGGAGTTCTGAGAGCAAGCATTGAGAGAAGGAGTTCTGAGAGCAAGCAAGAGGAGTACCACGAGCAGTACCAGCAGCTTTAAACTCCACCAAGCAGCGTTGGCTCCACCAGGCAGCTTTAACTCGACCGGCGGAGCTCGTCCCGTGGCAGCTCGCACGACCGCAGCTTTGGCGTTGACGGCGGTGCCGACCGTGGCCGCGGAGGAACGGAGCTGCCGCTCCCGGCCCGACCGTGACCCAGTTCCAGTGGACCTTCCTCTCCCTCCAGCCATCCACCTCCTGCCATTCCTATCATCATTCCCCGCGTGAGTCTGTCTTTGTTTGTTCTGTCCCTGGGTAATAATTAAGCCTGTATAGTTAAGCTACGTTTCGCTGTGTCGCCTTGCCTCTTCTGTAAATTATTTTAATATCCTTCCTTCTCCTTGGTTACTTTGAGCGTGTAAATAGTAGGAATAAATTTAGTAGCATTTAAAACCTTTTTGTCTGCTTCTTCTTCTTCTTCTTCACATCCGTGTCGCCTTTGTCTTTTCCCTATTGAATACCTGTGGCGCGATTCGGCCAACGTTCGGGAATCGGGTTAGTCAGGGTGACTGTTAGGGCTGCGGTGCCATCCGCTCGGCAAACCAACATCTTATCCGCGGTCCGTAACAATATATATATATAAAATCACCAATAAACTACAATACATTCAGAACTCCGCTGCCCGTCTACTCACCCATTCCCGGACCCGTGACCACATCACCCCCGTCCTTTACAAGCTTCACTGGCTCCCCATCCCCCAGAGAATCCAGTACAAAATCCTCCTCTTGACATACAAAGCCCTCCATAACCTGGCCCCATCCTACCTGGCTGACCTCCACTCCAGACACACTCCCACCCGCAACCTCCGCTCTGCTGGTACCAACCTCCTGACCCCCTCCATCCGGACCAAATTCAGATCCTGGGGGGACAGGGCCTTCTCCATCGCTGCTCCCACCCTCTGGAACTCACGACCTCACACCATCAGAGACTCCTCCTCACTCACAACATTCAAAACAGCACTAAAGCCCTACCTGTTCAACACTGCATTCAACATTCAACCCACAGCATTTAACCCCTGACTATCTCTTCTCCTTCTCCCTCCTTTTGCTTTAAATATTTCCCTATTGATTCTTGTCTTTTTGCAATTGTTGTTTTCATGTATTGTTATGCATTATGTTTTCCACTCTGTCAAAGCGCCTTTGGGCTTCTTGAAAAGCGCTATACAAAATAAATTTTTTTTTATTATTATTATTATTATTATATATATATATATATATATATATATATATATATATATATATATATATACAGTGGAACCTTGACTTACGAGTTTAATTCGTTCCGTGACCGAGCTCGTAACTCAAATTGCTCGTATCTCAAATCAAATTTCCCCATTGAAATGCATTGAAATGCTATTAATCCGTTCCAGCCCGCCAAAAACCACACCAATTTTTTTTTAAATATACAGTATATATAAAAATATCTCGCGCTTTATATTTCACCTGTATGCAGCATACAAGTTGGCAGGATGGCCTGGACTGGAGGTACGCACACTTGACTCTAAAGTCTAAACTGTCCAGCCTGGGTTTGAATCCCAACCCAGCTATAACCTGTCATGGGTGAATCACAGGCAGGGTGATTCATCAATGGGTGTACCGCTAAACTGGGCGCCCCGTTTGCGTCCCATTAGTTGTTGGATGTTAAGGATCTCATCGTGTTTTCCACAAAGAGAAGGCGAGCTATCGCCGGCACTCTGAACAAGTTGTGGCCTGGCATGCTCTTCTCCTCTGCCGTTATATACGTCCTCCTCGGCACCTCGCTCATGTTTTTCGACGATTGCGTGTTTTATATCCAAGCACAAGTTTTATATAAAACACGACGATTGCGTGTTTTATATCCACAAGTTGTGGCCTGGCATGCTCTTCTCCTCTGCCGTTATATACGTCCTCCTCGACACCTCGCTCATGTTTTTCGACGATTGCGTGTTTTATTTCCAAGCACATCATCCTCTTCTTCTTCTCAGTACCGTGTTTTCCACAAAGAGAAGGCGAGCTATCGCCGGCATTCTGCACAAGTTGTGGCCTGGCATGCTCTTCTCCTCTGCCGTTATATACGTCCTCCTCGGCACCTCGCTCATGTTTTTCGACGATTGCGTGTTTTATATCCAAGCACAAGTTTTATATAAAACACGACGATTGCGTGTTTTATATCCACAAGTTGTGGCCTGGCATGCTCTTCTCCTCTGCCGTTATATACGTCCTCCTCGACACCTCGCTCATGTTTTTCGACGATTGCGTGTTTTATATCCAAGCACATCATCCTCTTCTTCTTCTCAGCACTGCACTTGCCACTCACTTTCTTAGGCCCCATGGTTAAAACTAAGAAATTTTCCGAAATAACCAAAATGCGAAAACAAAAATGCAGCGCTATACGACAGAGATACGTACTGTACTTGCACGGCAAGATAACCACGTGACCAGAACCCACCTGGCGGCGTAAACTCGAAATAACCAAAATGCGAAAACAAAAATGCAGCGCTATACGACAGAGATACTGTACTTGCACGGCAAGATAACCACGTGACCGGGTGGCGAAAGCTCGTAACTCGGATCTCGGCTCGCATCTCAAAGCAATAAACCGCCCGAGCGACGGCTCGTATCTCGAAAAACTCGTAAGTTGGGGCACTCGTAAGTCAAGGTTCCACTGTATATATATATATATATATATATATATATATATATATATATTGCATTCAGAAAGTATTCAGACCCCTTCATTTTGTTATGTTGCAGGCTTATGCTGAAATCGTTTAAATTCATTTTTTCTCTCATAAATCTACACTCAATACCCCATAATGACAAAGAGAAAACAGGATTTTAGAAAGTATTGCAAATTTATTAAAAAGAAAAAACTGAAATATCACATTGACATAAGTATTCATACCCTATGCTATGACACTTGAAATTTAGCTCAGGTGCCTTCCATTTCTCTTGATAATCTTTGAGGTGTTTCTGCACCTTGATTGGAGTCCACCTGTGGTAAATTCAATTGATTGGACATGATTTGGAAAGGCACACACCTGTCTATATATAAGGTGTCACAGCTGACAATGCATATCGGAGCAAAAACCAAGCTATGAGGTTGAAGGAACTGCCTGCAGAGCTCAGAGACAGGATTTTGTCGAGGCACAGATCTGGGGAAGCCTACGAAAAAATTTCTGCTGCATTGAAGGTTCCCAAGAGCACAGTGGCCTCCATAATTCTTAAGTGGAAGAAGTTTGGAACAACCAGGACTCTTCCTAGAGGTGGCTGCCCGGCCAAACTGAGCAATCGGAGGAGGAGGGCCTTGGTAAGAGAGGTGACCAAGAACCCGATGGTCACTCTGGCTGAGCTCCAGAGATCCTGTGTTGAGATGGGAGAAATTTCAAGAAGGACAACCATCACTGCAACACTCCACCGATCTGGGCTTTATGGCAGAGTGGCCAGACGGAAGCCAAACAGTTCAATCTTTGTTTCATCAGACCACAGAATCTTGTTTCTCACAGTCTGAGAGTCCTGTAGGTGCTTTTTTGCAAACTTCAAGCGGGCTTTCATGTGTCTTTCACTGAGGAGAGGCTCATTACCGTCATCTGCCCATTTCCGGATTCGCGGCAGGTTCGTATCGAGTTATTTTCGAAATCATAATTGTTTTTAAAACATTCTACCTACCTTAGAACATCCGCTGGGACCCCAAAATGTTCCACAGGAGGTTTGGCGGGGCTAGCCCCAAAACTGAGGGAGTAGTTTGGGGATGGATGGACGAACACTCCTGTTTTATAATATACTAGCAAGGATACCCGTCTAAGACGGGTGCAAATTGGAAGGATTCTTAAAATGCATTAATTAAAGGTGAACGTTCTGACTATATCCCACAATGCCTAAGATTGGGGGTATTGATATCAGAAATTTTTCAGCCAAGCAGACCTAAAACATAAAAAACAACTTTTGTACATACATTTTGTATCTGTATATATACTATAATTTATATAAAATATAAACACTAAACATCATTATTCTCTTTCGACTGGATGGGAAGATAGTCGGCCTAGAAGCACCGATTCTGGAGATTCGCCTGTTTTGATTAAAAAGTTTTTCCAAAATAACGTTTTTCACAAACTATGAAAGAGCATCTGGTCCAATATGTGCCTTATACAAAAAAATATAGTCACAACTTACAGCGTTCGTCATCTGTGCCCTAGAGTGCCTCGGGGTAAACCACATTGCGTGTCTGATTGTTGGGTGCCAGGATGGTGAGTTTTACTGCACTGCCGGTCCGAGAGGCAGCCACATACAGCTGACCGTGTGAGAAGCAGGGGACAGAGAGGTCGACCCTTATTGTCTTGTAAGTCTGACCTTGAGCCTTATTGATGGTCATCGCAAAGCATGGCTTGCAGGGAAACTGGAGTCTCCGAAACTGGAACGGCAGCTCAGAGTCTGACGGAATGAGCGGGATCCTCGGCAGAAGGACGACCTCTCCTTTGTATGGTCCACAGGAGATGGTGGCCTCGATGACATCGGCATGTAGGCGAGTTATGATGCAGCGTGTACCAATGGTGGTCTTGGGTGGTTCCATGTTTTGCAGGATCATGATGGGCACACCGAGTTTCAACTTGGGGAGGTGTGGTGGCATTCCTGACAGCTCGAGAGAATTGAGAAGCTCAACAGGGTAAGTGACTGCCTCCTCGTCACAGATGACACTATCCACAGACCTGTATATCCTCTCATCACCGGGAAACTCTCCCATGAGCCAGTTGTTGAGCTGGTTGACATTGGTGTTCAGCGGAGAAAGAATTGCACGCTCATTCGACCACCACTTATCCCCGCTTGCGGCGGGTCCACTTCTTGTGCGTCTTTTCCCACGTGTAGTACTCGGGCACCTCGTGGTATTGCAGCGTCTTGGCAAAATCGTCATGATTGCAGAGGTCAAAGAGGGCAGTCAGCGTAGTGGCTGGTGGTGGTTGCTCTGCCCTCTATACGGCATTGTCCATATGGAAGTAGACTCGCTGGCCATTCTCGAGGTGGACAGCTAGGCCAATGGCTGGAGGGACATGCTCGGAAATTGGGTGCTCTAGGATCCTCCAGAGTGCCTCGCTGCTCCCAACGTAAAGTGCATTCTGGAACTTAGCTACCTCATCCACTTGACGATTTCCGGCCTCCTCATTGGCTCGCTGCAGTTCAAACACTGCCTGATCGGTCCCCTTGGTGACATACTTTGTGATATACTTGATGCTGGAGCATATCTCAACGTTGATGTGGCAGTTGAATTGGCGGAGGAGGAACGGGTTGTAGGGTACCACCCACTGATTGGGACTACCTGTACCACCCGTTTTCCCTGCTGGCGCATCTTGATCTCCCCAGTGTAACCACCATCTTCTGGCTTCAGACGTCGGGAATTTGGGGTAGCGTTGTTGGGTCAGCCGGGTCATACGTGAATGCCTCCCTTTTGTTACTTGGTGTCCGGGCCCGAGCTCGTGCTTCTGCAGTGCGGTGACGGTTTGCCTCGTGTCTTGCATCACACTCTTCCTCAGTCGCGTTTACTCGCTGTTGTTGTTGCCGATGAGCCTGTTCATTGAGCTTGGTCGATCGCTCATCTTGTGTCTCATTTACTCGCAGTTGTTGTTGCCGATGAGCCTGTTCATTGAGCCTGGTTGATCGCTCATCTTGTGTCTCATTTACTCGCTGTTGTTGTTGCCGATGAGCCTGCTCATTGAGCCTGGTTGTTCGCTCCTCTTCGGTCACCTGTTGTCTCTCAGTCTGTTTTCGCTTAGCTGAAGCTGTCGTTGGACCAATGCAGCTCTTCCTTTTTCGGGGCATTTTGGAGATTTTGATCAGAAATGGCGTGGAATTAGGTCTGGGTCATCTAAAAGCAGAAAATCGAAAATCCTCATGAAAAAGAAGAAAATAGAAAATCATGAAGTGGAATTTAATTGAGAAACTGCGTCATGTAAAATCAGAGAATCCAGAATCAGAAAAAGCGATCAGAAACTGCGTGGACGTCGGAAGTCGGACGTCATTGTCGTCAATTGAATATATATAAATAAATAAAAACCACATTTAGAGGCCATTTTTCCACGCAAAGCGGGGGTTGGCCTTTTTCGGGGACCGTGGTTGTTGTTGTTTTTCGGTCCCCTTTTTGAAGCAATGTTTTACGGCCGGATGCCCTTCCTGCCGCCAACCCTTTTTGTCGCCTTTTACGACAAGCAGGGAATTACCAGTGAACTGGTACTCAATTAGCCGACCTCGGAAGGATGACAGGCTGAGTCAACCCCCCTGGCATTAATTCAGCGATCGACCGGGATTCGAACCCAGGATCCTGGGATCCTAAGCTGGCACCCTAGCCGCTAGCCCAACACCAGGCTATGTCGCATTGTCGCATCGCAATGAATGTCGCATTGATTTTTTATTCCCTGTCAAATGGCATTGGTCCCGCATTCCGAACCCGGAAGTCGGAACTCATTGTCGTCAAATAAATGTAGCATGTATGTTTCACTCTCTGTCATATGCCGTTGGTCCCATGTCAATCGGATGAAGTTGAAAAATTAACATTACGAAGTTTCTCTGGGACGTACTGATTCCGAATAATGAAGTTGAAAAATTAACGTACCAAAATATGCTAATTACGCTAACAGAAGCGCTGGTGCTGCGAAGCGCTAGAGGGAGCGCTGCGCTCCCTCCCTTAGATTCCCTCCCTCTTCTGCTAGCGTTTCTGCGCTAACACGCTAATTTTAAAACCCGAAGTTTTTTAAAATTTAAGGTGTGCTGTAGTTGCGCTGAGACGTACTGATTCCGAATATGCCTTTGGTTTTTCTCTGCGATGAGTAGTTCTCGAGTTATAAGACGACAAACAAACATACTTTACTGCTTTATATATATATAGAAGTTGGTACGATTCGGCCAAGGAATCCCAGAGATAATTGCAATTAAGTGAGCCGTGACGTCACGGAACGCGCCGCCGGTAATATATTATAATTTATGGTAATCTATGCAGCACGACATGGTCATCACGGAAAACAAGGCGCCTTTGCCGGGTCAAACTCGGTATCGTTGTGAGCGCACGGTTCAGCCCTTCAAGAAAAAGTTTATTTTGTAAAAATCGAACCACGCGTTAAAACGATATGACTGGTTTTGTTCGCCGGCACGTCGGCGCTCGAATCGGCTCGCTATAAAATCCAACACGTCCTTTGTCGGGGTCGTCTGAACCAACCACGGGGCCTAGAAGGCTGGGACTGGTCTCAAAAGTTAGGTCTCGATCATATCTCGTAATGCTGGAAGCTGCACGTCTCTGTAATAATCTTGTGGACCATGACAAGAGATCGTGCGAGTCGCTCGCAACGGCTTCAAGCATTTCCGCATTCGACCATTTCATGAACGCCATACGCCCCGCCCATCAAAGCGCGTACGTATTAAACGAACATACAGTGGCCCATGTGTCGTCATTTGCGCATGCGCCAAAGTCTTTGCAGGAACATGAAGCATCGGAACAGCGCATTTGCGCATGCGCAAGAGTGAGAACCACCTGTGCACCATTACGCTAACAGAAGCGCTGGTGCTGCGAAGCGCTAGAGGGAGCGCTGCGCTCCCTCCCTTCGATTCCCTCCCTCTTCTGCTAGCGCTTCTGCGCTAATACGCTAATTTTAAAACCCGAAGTTTTTTTAAATTTAAGGTGTGCTGTAGTTGCTCTGAGACGTACTGATTCCGAATATGCCTTTGGTTTTTCTCTGCGATGAGTAGTTCTCGAGTTATAAGAGGACAAACAAACAAACATACTTTACTGCTTTATATATACTAGGGCATTGCCCGTACTATATCTATATCTAAAATTATATCCCCCCCCTCTATTTACATGAAATGGTTTGGTCCAAAGCGAACGGCTTGCGAGTACGGTGACAATCCCCCCCCTCTATTTACATGCAATGGTTTGGTCCAAAGCGAACGGCTTCCGGAGTTTGGTAAAGAAATCGCCATCGCGTGCACAAACGCGCAGGAAAGCGAATGAATCGCAAATTCGGTTTTATTAGTTTTAAAACATAGTTTAACGCCAACATAGTTTGCAAACGTGAAATAAATGAATACGCTCTCAAATGTGCCATCCGAGGCAGAGTGTGTCCTCCACGTTCGGCACACGCGATCGTTCGCTGCTCTCTGATTGGTTGAATCGTTTTTTGGACATAGCTCGGTAAGTAATTGTCCGATTAATATGAAACCTTGAAAAGGCACATCCTCGGGTCCCCAGCAATATACCTGGCAAGTTTCAAGTATATCGGACCAGTAGTTGTCGAGAAACAGCGGTCACAGACAAACAAACAAACGTACAGACGTACAGAGATTACTGGAATTATAGATAGATAGATATATATACGTATATATATTATATATATATCATGAATCCATTTTTAGTTCTCCAACCTTTAATGAGCAAACAAACAACTGCTCGACGTTTCAATCAGCAACACGATCAGCCTTAAGACCATGTTTGGCAATGGCAGATCTCTTTGGAAAGTTGCACTCGAAGGCCTTGCAGTGCTCATTGACACGCCTTAATGTTCTCCCTGTCTCACCAATATACTTAGCCCCACAAACACAGGGAACCCTGTATACCACCCCTGCCCGGTCATTCCTTGGAAGCTTAGCCTTAACATGCATTAGTGCCTGTTTCATGGTGAACATCCGTTTGTAACTTACCCTCACACCTGCCAATTTTAACACTCTGCCCATCCTTTGGGACACCCCCGGCACAAAAGGCAAAACACAATAACCTTTTGGTTGTACCTGTGTGAAAGACCTGTTGCGTGGCTTCGCCAAGATCGCATCCCTTTTTGGTAATAATCTGTCCGCGTAGCCATTAGTCTTCAGCACATCTTGTAGATGTTTTACCTCTCTCCTTTTATCTTTCATTGTCGATGGTAAATCACGTGCTCTTGTAAGGAGGGTGTGCACAACAGCTCGTTTGTGGTCCATGGGATGGCAAGAGTCAAAATCCAAGTACCGGTCAGTGTGAGTGGGTTTCCTGTAAACAGTGATGTTCAAATTTCCTCTTGGACCCCTTTTCACCCAGGTGTCCAAGAAGGCGATGGATCCATTCCATTCCTTTTCAAGGGTGAAACTGATGGAAGGAAAGATCTTCCCAATAGCCTCATGTATGTTACCAATTGACTCGCTGGGACAGATGACAATCGTGTCGTCCACGTAACGATACCATACACTTGGCTGTGTTATGAGGGATGGGATGGTACGTTCCTCCAACTCCTCCATCACCATGTTTGCCACCACAGCAGATACCGGAGAGCCCATGGCGGTACCAAACACCTGTTTATAATATATCCCGTTAAAAACGAAATACGTGGATGACAGGCAAGCATTGAGAAGACGACACACATCTGTGTGATTAAACATGCCACCCGCCTGTTTCCAGGAATTGTCTTGTAATGTCTTGCCATCTTCCCCTATGGGATAATACCAGCATTTTGGGGGTAACCCCCAGTAAACGAAGAAGGAGGATTATGGAGGCATGGCATGTGGAGGAGTCTGTGGTGTCACTCACAGAGGAGGTGTTGGATTTACCACTAGCTTTTGGCCCTCTAATGCGGAAACATACCAGGAAAACTGCGTCACCAAACATATAAATTATTACTAATCATGTTGTTTAATTTTCATCGATTTATTTGAATTATGCTACGTTTTGTTGATTCAATGTGTGATTACCTTCGCAAAAGCGGAAGGTTATGTTTTGATCGCTGTGTATTTATTTGTATGTCTGTGTGTGTGTGTGTGTGTGTGTATGTTATTCGCATAACTCAAAAAGTATTCAACCGAATTGCATGAAATTTGGTGGGATGATTGGTTATTATACGGGACACATTTGATTAGATTTTGGGAGCAATCGGGTCAAAGGTCAAGGTCAAGGTCACGAAAAGGTCAAAATCGTATTTTTACCATAGCGCGGTCAATTTTTATCCAATTGGCATGCAACTAATGCCAAAATGTTCAGAATTCAATGCCCGATCTTGTGATATACGACATGACCCAGTGAAGACATTACCCTTGTTAGCGGTTGGGGGTCAAAGGTCAGGGGGGTCACGACCTTGCAAAATGTGCGTTTTTTGTCATAACTCGGTCAATTCTTATCCGATTTGCATGAAATCAGCACCAAACTGTTCACTGTTCTGTTCCCTACACTCCCATGCCAAGTACAGAACAGTAGCTGCGGCGAAGGTATGCGCTCTACCGAGTGCCCGTTCTAGTTTAACGGTTGTTTTGACGTGACATCCCAAGGTGTGGTTTCAGTGGTGCAACGGTTTTGATGTATGGTTTAAATTTGAATGGCACGAGTTGTTCCAGAAGGGCATTGATTGGTGGTTCAGTGTCCCCACCCCTTTTTCCCTTATTTGAGGGAGGGTATAGAGTTGTTTTGCTTTACTCTTGAGAAAGGTCAGTGGATGCACGTTTGTCCGTGTTGTTGATCGAAACGTCGAGCAGTTGTTTGTTTGCTCATTAAAGGTTGGAGAACTAAAAATGGATTCATTTGATTTTAATCCCAACCACAAGTCATTACTTAATATATATATCTATATATGTGTATGTATATATATATATATATATATATATATATATATATATATATATATATATATATATTGTGTGTATGGTGTAATTTTTTTTTGTTATTAAGATCACCTGTGAGCCACTGAAATTAGTTTAAAATAAACTTCGAGCAAGTATGGTCTGTCATACAAATATGAACTGGTTAAATTTGAGTCCAAATAGTCAAGGGTCCAATTTCATGTGATCTTTAATTAGGGATCCACTTGTTCCAGGATAGATACCTATTGTTGAAAATATTTTTGCTACTGCAATAACTTGTGAACAATTGAAGGGATTTCAACCAAACCTGGCACAAGTATGGACTGTAACGCAAAGATTAACAGGATTAGATTTTCATTCAACAGGTCAAAGGTCATGTACCATTTCAAAAACACTTTGCAGACCATCATTCAAGTTAAAAGCATCTGAAGTCTCTCGTACTTATCTCTTTTCTCTCTCGCACTATATCTCATGTGACCTGTAGTTTTTCACTTTACCTTTTATTGAGATAAAACACAACATTGGGTGGACATATAATGTGGTTGGTGGGAGGCAGTTCCCTCGATGATCATGATGTTCAGTTGGGTCACTTGTAATGCTTATAATCATCACCTTACCTCAAAATACTATTGCCATTGGTTGTTATATTATGTGATATTCTAACTTTCTTTGATTCTATTTTTTGTAGAAGCTAATTTTTAATCAAGATGGTATATATTTTCCTTTTTTTGTTTTTAAATTTTTTACTCCCAGTGCCAGTCTTCTTCCTCGCAAGCTGTCTTCGCTTGGAGGACCCGGTGGTGCTGGGTCTTTTCGAGAAGGGCCTGCCACTGGTGGGGCTGGAAGTGGAGGAGGAACCAGTGGAGGGATGGCTGGCGGTGAAGATCGGGGTGGGGTTGTGAGCGGTGGCGGGGTGAGTGGAGTAACGAAGAGGCGGTTGTACAGTGCTGTACCGGGCCGAGTATTCATCGTGCTGAAGTCTTACACACCACATGGAGAGGGTGAAATTGCACTGAACCGAGGAGAGAGACTTAAGGGTGAGCTTCATGTTCTAACTGCCTTAGTCCATTGCTTTTTATCAGTTAATTGCTTTCGATACTTTCATCAGATTCATAAAGCACGCCAATTCATCTTCATTGAGAAAGCCAAAAATTATGAATCACAACACTTTGCAATGTCTAAGCACCTTTACAAACTCCAGTTTCAGGTAGCTGGAGCACGCCTTACAGATGCTTGACCACCACCGCCAGTTGTTTCTGCTAAGTTAATGTGTACGATACAAAGCATCATTCGATGTATGTGACGTGCATTAGACTAATATGTCGATCATGAACATTTAGTCCACGGTTTGCGAATGTCGAGCTCCGGGCATTCTGTTGTGCATCATGCTGACGCTGCTCATTGCTCAAACTCACCATTCCTAACATTCTCACTTCATTTATCCCATACAAGGAAGAAGATACTTGAAGGTGAGTGTGGCTTTCAAGAGGAATGATTTTCCTCTGTAACTGTTCACACTTTATACTTAAATTTCTCATCACGTGGTCACCACCACATCTCACCAGCAATTTCAAGCTCTCACTGAATAATCACCTGGTCCATTTGCTGAAGCAGTTGCTTGTCAACTGCCATTTCAGCAAAAAATATTACCTGACCTTCTCCTTGGCACCCAAAATCAGCATTATAACTTGTTTTTCCCCTTTTGACTTCCTTCTTCAATTCCCACCTTCCCAAGCATAAGATGTTCTTTTCTCCTTCCTGTTTGGTATGGCTTTGGCTTTGTGTTTGTGTTGCATTGGAGCTTACAACATTTTATGTCTTCATATCCTCTCTCTCCTCACCCATTTGAATTGCAAACAGGAATGTCCCTCTTCCAATCTCCTACTTCATCCTCCAATCCCTCCCATCCTGGCTTCTTTTGGAAGAACTCAAACCTGTCTTTTTTTGGAATATTGTCTTGATTTCATCATCAGGTCGATCTCGATTGGACATGTCTTGTCTTGATTTTGTTTCACATTACTGTCAGATTAAGCCTTTCTTATCAAAATAGAAGTGAGCAAAACCACTTTCATTGCAGTGTTTTTAGAACTTTCTCTTTGCCAATTTAATCCTGTTGAAAATCCATGTGTTAAAAAAAATACCGTTGGGATGTGCATTTGCTTATTAGGCCAATTGATGGTCAGCACCTAGAGTAATGAGGAAATTGCACAAATGTCATGTTATTTGGAACAGCTTTGCATTGTCCTGTTCCGCAAATACTAGATGATAGATTTAAGCAGATCTTCCACCATTGGTAGAACCAAAGGTGCTGGGTGGGCTTGGCCAACCTATCGGGTGCTTTTCTGAGTTCCCTGCGAGGGTTGTACTGGCGTTACCATGGTAACAACATCAGCAGTGGGATTGGGATGCACCAAGGTTGAGGATGTAAATTGAACCTGATGCTGTGACATCGTTAGAGGAAGGGATGGGAGACCTGAAGGAAAAAAAAACGTAATCTAGCTCGAGAGGGAAGGGAGATGGCCAATGGATTTGCAGCGTCACATATTTCTTTCCGTACATACCCTGAAAAACAAGAAGGGAAACCATCTGTTTTGGATGTCTGTTTCTAGGCATCGATTTTATAATTATTCAAGAAACAAAATTAATTTAATTCTCCATGTAATCGTCTTTTATAGAAACGATCTCATTCATATTTATTTTAATTGTTTAATCCATCTTGATGTTGACAATATCACCAATTATGTTTATGAAAATGAGACATCCAACCTTAATTTCTTCCTGGTTACCTTCATATAACGTGCTATTGTGCACGATACAGGTTGCCTTCTCAGTTCTGCATTTAAAGTTTATTTCTGCCATGCTGATGAAGCCTGAAAACTAAAATATGTGTCTTTAAGACCAAAGGTTCATATGCTGATGTGCATACATTTCCCTGTGGGTTTTTCCCTTCGTAGTTAAGGACAGTTTTCTTGCCATCCAGTGGAGATTAATATAAACATAGTGACATAAAAAAAAAATCAAATTACAGTCACGTGAAAAAGTAAGTACACCCCATGCAAAGTTTTGACTTTTTCAACATATTTCAACATACAGCTATTTCATCTTCATTTCAACAATATTGATAGATGAAGAATGAATGAATGAATGATCGTTTTAAGGCCATTTTTCCCCGCGAGAGCGGGGGTTAGTCTTGCGGGCCCCATGACAATCATGGTTCCCTGTTTGAGGCAATGTTTTTATGGCCGGATGCCCTTCCTGACGCCAACCCTTAGTCGCCTCTTACGATGCGCAGGGATACGGTGTACCTATTCTAAGCCGGGGTACACACCGTGGTCATTCATCCCAGCAAGCTGGTACTCAATTTGCCGACCTCGGAAGGATGACAGGCTGAGTCAACCCCCCTGGCGTTAATTCAGCAATCGACCAGGATTCGAACCCAGGATCCTAGGATCCCAAGCCGGCACCCTAACCGCTAAGCCAACACCAGGCTCAAAACGATATATAGCAGGATGTCTCAAAAAGTTAATGACAGATTTGGGCGAAACTTGGTGGACCGGTTAGGTGTGCAACAAGGACCAATTAACAAGTGATTTTTCACCATTGAGAAATTAAGCCAAAAAAATACACAGTATATCATGTTGTTTCACATGTGGGTGGCTTATGACAAAACTTGGTTGATGAGTTGGTTAAATGCCGATTCGATTTTGGTTCAGGACATTTTGGACAGCAGATCCGGCTAAGACAGCAGATCCGACATTTGTGCAATTTCCTCATTACTCTAGGTGCTGACCATCAATTGGCCTAATAAGCAAGCAGATCCGGCACCCTAACCGCAAAGCCAACACCAGGCTAACAACAGCTAACCAACAACAGTACTTACTTTTTCCACATACGAAATTTACATTTTTGTTTATTTAAATTATACAATGGACTACAAAATGTAAATGTTTCATGATATTTGTTATATTATATCACCTTTATCTATCAATATTGTTGAAATGAAGATCAAATAGCTGTACGTTGAAATATGTTGAAAAAGTCAAAACTTTACATGGGGTGTACTTACTTTTTCACGTGACTGTATGAGTTTTTAAATGCACTACATTCTGTCAGATTAGAAATATATAAATGTGTCATGGGTAGACTATGATTACAATGGCCATTAACATTTTTGAAGATTTTTGAAGCTGATTATAAAAATATCGTGGACTAAAACAAGCTTTGTGGTGGCTTAACGGTTAAGGCGGTTGGCTTAGGATCTTAAGATTCCCAGTTGTGCCAAAATAGCATCAGTTGGCATGACTCAGGCTGTCATCCTTTCAAAGTCGACAAAATGGTGCCAGAAAAAGTGAGCCAGTCAAGCCAGTCGGAGTGACGACCTGTCCAGGATTATGCCCCCTAGCCTATGAAAGTGCCTCAGCATCCTTATGTGCCGGAAGGCGGGACAAAGAAGACGTGTCCATCCATCCATCGTAGACTGAGAAGTGCAAGTGCTATCATATGTTCAAATGTAGTTTTTCAGGAGAAAATAATATAGCATTTTGACTTCAACATTTTATTCAGGTCCATCACAACTAGAACGGCACTCCGTAGAGCGCATACCTCCACCAGGCTGAACAGTTTGTTTTGTATCCCACTGATAGGCCGGATCTGGATTTGGACCTGAGCCAAAATCTAATCGGCTTGTTCTTGTCACCTAACCAACTCATTCACCTAGTTTAGTCATAACTCGTCCATAACGTTTTTTAATTATCATGATACATATTGCTTTTTGCCCGATCCCTCAATGGTGAAGAATCACTTAAAAATTAAATAAGTCTCGTATCCGAATCCATATTCAGATCTTCACCAAAATTGAATCGGTTAGTCCATGTCACACACCCAAACAGTCCAACAGGTTTCGTCCAAATCCGTCCATAGGTTTTTGAGATATCATGCTACGTATCGTTTTTGGCCCTATCTCCCAATGGTGAAGAATCACTTAAAAAATTATAGTAGCCGGATCTGAATCCGGATCTTCACCAAAATCTAATAATTTTGTCCTTGTCACATACGCTACCTCTCTGCCAAATTTCGTCTGAATCCATCCACAACTCTTTGAGATATCTTGTTCACAGATAGACAAACAAACAAGAAGACGTCATGCGGAGCATGATACTTGCAAAATACGCCCCCCCCCCCCCCACCTCCCCAAGAAAAAAAATTCCATTGATACAGCAAATTGTCCATTTCATCAAGATTAAAATTGACAATCTTGATCAAAGCTCGGGTCAATAGGAAGAAAATTGACGATTTTTCAGATGAAAATGATGATTTTGGAAGGTTGACCTTGAGTTGACCTTTGACCCTTTGACCTCAAAAATATTTGGTTTCCCTATTTAGTGACTCAATGTGCAAATGCTGTTCAATTTTCAAGTCAATCGGATGAAAATTGACGGGTTTTTTCAGATAAGAAGTGATGATTTTGGAAGTTTGACCTTGAATTGACCTTTGACCTTTTGACCTAAAAATAGTATGTTTCCCAATTTATTGACTCGATATGCAAATGCTGTTCAATTTTCAAGTCAATCGGTTGAGAATTGATGGCTTTTTAGATGAAAATTGATGATTTTTAAAATTTGACCTTAGGTTGACCTTTTGACCTCAAAAATAGTTAATTTCCCAATTTAGTGACTTGATATACAAATGCTATTCAATTTTCAAGTCAATCGGATTTAAAATGGCGATTTCAGAAATTTGACCTCCAGATGACCTTTGACCTTAAAATCAATAGGCTTCTCAATTGGGACGACTTATACAACTTGGTGAGTTTCGTGACGATCGGTTTAGAATTGTGACCTGTAGGCCGGTGACAAACAGACAGACAGACAAACAGACGGAACCACAAACGGAACCGACCAATATACTTGAAAAATCTTCGATTTCGCAAGTAATAAACAAACAAACAGATAGGCAGGGGTGAAAACATAATCTCCATCCACCTTTGGTGGCAGAGGTAATAATGACAAAAGTTATTCAAGAGCTACTTGTACAATAGTTATACAAGACTGTCAAGTGAACGACATTTGGAAATATAACACTGCAGTTACCTCAAAAGTTGATAAATTTTTAAGCTTCCGAAGAAAGCAACTACCAAATGATTTTGTACTTTATAATTATGCATTTTTAAATCCAATTGATTCCGAAATTATACTCTCGTGTAACATTTTAAAAGCTGGTAAGCAAAACCACATTACTTTCTAAGCTACACGAGGGGTTCATCTTTGACTTCAGCTTTTGCCTCAAACTCAGCTCTTATATTATTACAAGCTGAGTTTTTCAGCAATCATCGCCATACTAACTCAACATTGTCCTCCCTCATTCTTCTCCTGCTACAACCTGCCACAACAGCTGGAGGAAATTGACTACATCACCAAGTCTAGCCTCATCCTCAAGGAGCTGGAAATACAAATCTTCTGTCCATTATCCACAACTACCTCCCAAACCTTGGCTATCGACGCTACCCCACACTCTCCTCTCTTCTAACCTTCCGTTTTTCTCCTGAATGACCCCAGCTTGTCTGTAACCTTTTCCACCGACCTCACCTTCTGCACTCATTGTACTGCTATTAGCAGTTGATCATGCTGCCACATAGTACATTCCTCTTGGGAGGTCCTCTTGACATGCACTCAATCTGTGCTGGGACATGCTACCCCCACTACGACACTGCTCCCTTGCCTCTTCTGCCAACCTCCCTTTTTCCAAGTTCACCAGATAGAGTAGAACATCAAATGTTGCTCTTTAAACAAAACTCAGCAGCAGCATTGGGTGCAATGACAATGGTTGCTGCTAGGGCAACAGCCTCACCTCATCGCCTTTGCAGCATGTGCATCCTGCTTCAGACTTTAAATAATATCCTTCCTCCACATCCTTTGTAATTCTTGCTCTACTATCCAATATATAACAACAATTGTCAACCGTCAACCCCAAAGAATAAGCTGGAAGAATCAGAGGAAGACAAAAAGATAATATCGGTTGGCAAAATTTTAATATTCACCAGAGTATAATCGCTACGAATTGCAAAAAATAGAAAATAATTCACCATGTTTGAGGGATCCTGCAATTGATTCCCTCAAACTGAAAAGTTTCACCATCCTGCAATGGACTGAAAAGACTAATCAGCTCAAATCTTGTGAATAAACAGTGTGGGATGCTTTCTCATTTGCCAGCTTCCCACCAGTCTTCATTTGCATCACATCAGACCTTCCCTCCCACTCTGCACTGTATCTAACACTCCTTTATTGCCACAGACTGTCTATCCTGCATCTGTTGCACCTCATCACCAGCTCTCCATTATCTTCCATCCCTCTGCTCTGCAGCAATATTCCTCACTGCACTTTATTGCTCAAATCCCTCGGCATCATAACCTTTCACAGCTTTACCTCCTCAAATCCCTCCACTTGTGAAATAAGTAACAAACTCTCCACATATATATTTGTGCTTGGAAAGCAATATTATTCAAGCCTAGAAGCTCCCAAAGTAATTTCCTGACAAAACCCTTCACCGTCGCATCCATCCTCTGTGCATGGCTGATTGCAATATTAGAGATAAACAGAAGCCGTAAGACCCATGGCACCAAATCAAAATACATCCTTGACTGAAACTAAGCAAATTCATTACCCCTCTTAAACCAAACAAAGATCCCACCAAAGCATCCTCCTACAGACCTATCACATTACTTTGCACACCCTCCAAGGTTACAGAACGCATTATACTTAAAATCACAGACCCTCACATCACTCTCACACACCCAACACAAATTCATACCAAACTGCTCCACCACCACTCTTCCCACAAACATCACACAAAACATCTTTGAAGGCTTCAACAATAGAAAACCACCAAAACGCACTTATTCTCACTAGAGTAGACGTCAGCAAAGCATTTCACACATTCCCAAAGCTCTTATTCACAAATAAAAATACTCAACACAAACATGCACAACATCACCAAATGTTGGCTGGCCAACTACCTATCATTCACCATGTTTGAATTAATCATGTTTATCAGTCATTCGAAATTTTCAACGGCAAGTCGTCACACAGACGATACTTTTCGAATGGAGTCCCTCAAGGCTCAGTCCTCTCCCCCACACTCTTTAATCTGTTCATACACGACATTCCACAGTATATATGTGATGTGTATATATATATATATATATATATATATATATATATATATATATATATATATATATATATATATATATACATATATATATATATATAATATATATATATAAAATTGGGAGATTGAATATGACGCAGACATAGCTTCAGGACGGTCGATCTTTAATTCTCGACAAGCTTTTGACCAACAAAGGTCTTCTTCTTAGTCGTCCCCAAGTTCAGAGGAAACTATGTATGTGACGTTTGTATGTAATAATAATAATAATTCATTTATTTTGTATAGCGCTTTTCATGAAGCCCAAAGGCGCTTTGACAGAGTGCAAAACATAATGCATAACAAAACATGAAAACAACAATTGCAAAAAGACAAGAATCAATAGGGAAATATTTAAAGCAAAAGGAGGGAGAAGGAGAAGTGATAGTCAGGGGTTAAATGCTGTGGGTTGAATGTTGAATGCAGTGCTGAACAGGTGGGTCTTGAGTGATGTTTTGAATGTGGTGAGTGAGGAGGAGTCTCTGATGGTGTGAGGTAGTGAGTTCCAGAGGGTGGGAGCAGCGATGGAGAAAGCCCTGTCCCCCCAGGATCTGAATTTGGTCCGGATGGGGGGGCTCAGGAGGTTGGTACCAGCAGAGCGGAGGTTGCGGGTGGGAGTGTGTCTGGAGAGGAGGTCAGCCAGGTAGGATGGGGCCAGGTTATGGAGGGCTTTGTAGGTCAAGAGGAGGATTTTGTACTGGATTCTCTGGGAGATGGGGAGCCAGTGAAGCTTGTAAAGGACGGGGGTGATGTGGTCACGGGTCCGGGAATGGGTGAGTAGACGGGCAGCGGAGTTCTGAATGTATTGGAGTTTATTGGTGATTGTTGAGGGTGAACCATAGAGGAGGCTATTGCAGTAGTCCAGACGGGAGGTGATGAAGGCGTGGATGAGGGTTTCTGCAGCCGTGGAGGAGAGGGATGAGCGGAGACGGGCGATGTTTTTCAGGTGAAAGAAGGCTGTCTTTGTGATCTGTTTAGTGTATTTGTCGAAGGAGAGGGTTTGGTCAAAGATGACGCCAAGATTCCGGATGAGAGGGGAGGTGGATACTGGGATACCGTCGATGTTGAGGGCAAAGTTATTGGTGGATTTTGTGAGCGTTTTTGGGCCAATGATGATTATTTCAGATTTATCACAGTTAAGTATGTGACGTTTGGAGGTTTCTTCCTCTGAACTTGGGGACGAATAAGAAGAAGACCTTTGTTGGTCGAAAGCTTGTCGAGAATTAAAGATCGACCATCCTGAAGCTACGTCCGCGTCTTATTCAATCTCCCCATTATTTATTTAATACAAATGAGATGCCCTGCTCGTACTGTGGAGTTTCTACTATTTCTCACAGTTATATATATATATATATATATATATATATATATATATATATATATATATATATATATTTGTGATATATACACATGTATACAGTGCCCTCAATAAGTATTGGAACAGTGAAGTCGAATTTGTTATTATTGCTATATACTCAAGAAATTTGAATTTGAGACAAAAATATGAATATGAAGCAAGAGTACAGAAGGTCAGCTGTCATTTCTTGGTATTTCTATGCATTTAAGTTTTACCATTATAGAACAATAGCACTTTTTATGTTCAGCTCCCCACCCCCCCCCCCCCCCCCCCCATTTTAGGTAAGCATAAATATTGGAACAAATGACTGACAGGTGTTTCTTGTTGCATTGATTGTTCATCACACATAAAAGAGCTGTGAATGCCTTTGGAGTTAGTAGGCATAAACTAACAAAGACCAGAGCACTGTCTATGAAATATAAGCAAGCAATTTGGATGCTGAAAGAACAAATTAATTAAATTAGCACCACAGCACAAAAATTGGGTATATCATGTAATGAAATTGTGTCTAAGTTGAACCCAGGAGTTATGCGGTCTCTGTCCGCTGCGTGGCAGATATAAGAACTCGGACAGACAGCGCCACGATTCATTCCTGTGACATTTATCCTGTGTAATGTTGTGCATACTTAGATGGTGCGTATTATTCCTTTGTTTCAGGCTTGCTTGAGCTAGTTGCAAATCTATTACTGATTCCTATGAATGCTGAATATTGATATGTTGCTTGTTGATTTTCTTACAGGTATTGCTAGAGATCGAATCAGAATTAAACTCACTATTGGGACAATGTTGTGACTGGTTTTTACAACATAGCAAATACAACAATTTGGAATATCTTGAAAAAAGAAAGAAATTGCCAGTGCACTTAGCAATAGACAGCGGCCAGGTCAGCCAAGGAAACAACTGCAGTTGATGACATAAAAATCAGAGTTGTGAAGAAAAACCTTAAAACAACTGCCAGTGCCATCAGCAACGAGATGATATTCATAGAATACTTACCCCGCATGGTTGAATTGGTGCGAGCCAACTCCTCTGTTTTTTAAGGGTTTTTTTTCTTTGATCCAATATGGCTGCCAGACCACGTGACCAATGACGTCATCAATTTACATTCTCCAATATAATTGTTGCGTATATCACACAAGAAATTTCAAGCCGATCGGACCTAGTGTTGTACTTGTTGAATTATGACATCATCAGCAACACTTATTCCCCATGCGGAGTTCTTTACAATGAGCCATGTTTTAATTTTTTCCACCGAGCGGTTTCAGAGATATAGAGGTCCTTTTTTCCAAGATGGCCTCTGCACCATGTGACCTATGATGTCAAAATGATTACTAAAAATTTCTACACCAGTAGACGCATACTATGGTAAAAATTTAGTGTCAATCTGCCGAGAAAATTAATTTTAAAAATGCAGACATGTACGTACATACAACATACTTAAATACGTATGTACACAACTGATCGCTTAACCCTTCTTTTCACTTCGTGAGTGCCTGGGTAACAACCTCCAAAGTGCAGGGGTGTAAGTATCACAATCTACCATTCAAAGACTTTCACAGCAGAATTACAAAGGCTACACTGCAGGATGCCAACCTCTCATCAGCACCAAAAACAGAAAGGCCAGATTCGAATTTGCCAAGAACAGAGGTGAGCCAAGATGCCAACCCCTCCAAACTCATTGGGTGGCCCTTCACCATGCAGCAAGACAATGGCCCAAAACACTGCCAATGCAACCAAGGAGTTCATCAGTGGAAAAAAGTGTAAAGTTTCAGACTGGCCAAGTCAATCTCCTGATTTAAATCCAATGAAGCATGCATTGCACTTGCTGAAGAGGAGACTAAAGTCAGAAATCCCCAAAACAAACAACTGAAAATGGCTGCACTAAAGGCTTGGCAAAGCATCCCAAAGGAAGATACCAAGAGTTTGATGATGTCAACGGGTCACAGGCTCGATGCAGTTATTTCATGCATATGCAAGGGATATGCAACCAAATACACTATACTAACTATTATACCACTGTACTTTAAACTTTGTTAATATATTCCAAGACTTATGCTTACCTAAAATGGGGGCGAGGGGGGAAACTGAACATAAAAAGTGCTATTGTTGTACAATGGTTGTACAATGGTTATTGTAAAGTCCGTCTCCAGAGACCTTGATGTTTCTGTGTCCACTGTACGCAATGTTATCAGGAAGGTTAACGCCCATGGTACTGTAGCCAACCTCCCTGGACATGGCCGCAAGAGAAAACTTGAAATCGAAGATTGCAGTGAAGGATTGTTTGAATGGTGGAGAAAGCACCTTGATCAACTGCCAAACAGATTGAAGCTGACCTTCAGACACAAGGTACAACCATCGGCCATTCAATGAAAGGGGGTTCTATGGTAGGAGACCCATGAGGACCCCACTGCTGAGAAAGCCCAACTGAAGTTTTCCAAAATTCACCTAAACAAGCCAAAATCCTGCTGGGAGAATGCCCTGCAGACAGATGAGACCAAATTAGAGCTTTTTGGTAAAGCACATAATATCTATGTTTACAGAAAACAAAATGAAGCCTTCAAAGAAAAGAACACCTTCCCTACAGTTAAACATGGAGGAGGTTCAGTGGTGTTTTGGGGTTGCTGTGCTGCCTCTGGCACTCGGTGCCTTGAATGTGTGCATTGCAGAAATCAGGAGATTACCAAGGCATTTTGGAGCACTTTGTTCAACCCAGTGTCAGAAATTTGGGTCTACATCGAAGGTCATGGGTCTTGCAGTAGGACAATGACATAAAATACCCTTCAAAAAGCACCCGGGAATGGTTCAAGACAAAACGGTGGACTGTTCTGAAGTAGCCAGCAATGAGTCCAGATCTAAATCCCATTGAACACCTGTGGGGAGATCTGAAAACAGCAGTTGGGAGAAGGTACCCTTCAAATCTGGGATAACTGGAGCAGTTTGTACAAGAAGAGTGGGCCAAACTGCCAGTAGAGAGGTGTAGGAAGCTCATTCATGGCTATAGGAAGCGCTTGACTAGTTATTTTGTCCAAATTCTGTGCTACCAAATATTAAGTCTCGGGTGTGAATAATTTTGTCAATGCCATTTCTTTTTATTTTCTGATTTAAAAGGATATATTAGATTCTGAATCAAAAACAAAGGTTCTGTAATATTAACAGTGAAATATAGAATTGTGGAGACCAAATATTTTTGTCAATTTCAACGTATTTTTAGAGAAAATTGTGAGTTATTTGAAAAAAGTGCAAGGGTGCCAATATTTTTGGCCACGACTGTATGCATAGAAATACCAAGAAATAAAAGCTGACCGTCTGTAGTCTTGTCTCATAATCATCTTTTGATCTCGAATCCAAATTGAGTAATACAGCAATAATAACAAATTTTTCTTCATTGTTCCAATATTTATGGATGGCACACTGTATATACGTATCCTTCCAGTGTGGTATTTTTTGTACTTGTATCTCATTGTATTTTCTTCCCCACAGCTTGTTTGTTTCTTTCCTGCTAATTATTTTTGGAGTATTAATATGGATTTCCCTTTTCATCTCTCGTTTGCCAACTTTATGTACGTTGCCCCTTTTGGTTAATGTCCTGGGACTGACCTGTCAGTGGGTAACCCATAATTCCTGCTAATTTTTTGACAACTGCTTAACATGTTACATGACACTTTCTGCAGTGCTCAGTGTTGGAGAAGGAGGGTTTTGGGAAGGCTCAGTGAAAGGTCGAACAGGATGGTTCCCGGCTGATTGTGTGGAGGAAATACCGGTGCGGCACGAGTCAATGCAAGGTATGTTTGCCATTGTTTCAGAGAGAGTTTGCACCGCTGTTGGACTTTTAGTTAGAAAAGATTCAGAACGTATATTACTGAAAATGGAGATAAAATGTGATTTGTGGATGGTCAAATTATTGACAAGGCAGAAGTAATTTAAAATGTTTTTTATTTTGACTGATTTCTCATCAAAAGCAAGCATTGGGTGATGAATCATGCAATTCCCCTTTTTAATATTGATGTTATTTAAAAAGAAAATGAATAACTGAAAGCAAGGGAAAAACTCTTTATTCAGCAGTTTGAGGCAATGCAGAGGTGTTAAGAGGTTCCCATAAAAGTAAAACGAGCAAGAATACCTATTCAAACATCTTAACGTTTTCTTGGTTTGCAATTTCAGATCAGGAAAGATCCATTTATTATTTAAAATAAAAAATAATGTAATAATAAACCCTCTAAATGAATCCCTAAGAAATATACCTGGTTGCCCCACATACGGGGAACAATTCAGTTCAGTGCACTATTATGGACTTTTTCCAAGTGTTTGTCCAACCTTTTTCACAGCCGCCCCATTCATCAGTAGTAAGCGCATTAAAGTAATCTTTCCACGTGAGTACATCATTGTAATTAATGCAGTTGAAATTTTTTTATGCCTTCGCCGACGAAGTCGCAGTAGGCATTATGTTTTTGGGTTGTCTGTCTGGCTGTCCGTCCATCCGTGATATGTTTTCATTACCGCAATAACTTGAGAATGGCTGCAGGGATCTAGTCAAACTTGGTGCAGGTATGTTTAATGAGGTAAAGCTTAACTGATTAGATGTTGGGGTCACAAGGTCAAAGGTCAGAGGTCATGCTAAGTAAAAATTATAATTCCGTAACAACTTGTGAACCAGTGGTGAGATTTTGAACAAACTTGTTATAAGTATATGTAATGCAAAAATGAACTGATTGGATAATGGCATCAGGAGGTCAAAGAACAGAGGTCATGTCAGGTAAAATTGTGATACTTGAGAACAGCTGAAGGGATTTAACCCAAACTTGATACAAGTATTATAATGATGGAATAATGTGCATGGAGGAATATAGGTCGACGTCACGATGTTGAAGAGTGCGGTTCTGGTTTATTTTGTGACTACTGTTCTTTGTTCAATGTTAGTTGAATACGATTCAAAATAAAACATGAACTAGGATCCCCTTTTTCTCAGAACGTGCATGTTTTGAATAGCCCGATTTACTTCTCAGTTGGTCAATTTTTTAGCTCTCATACAAGCCGAGACCAAGTATACAAAAAAATACTAACGAAAATAAAAAATATTGTTTGGTTATTTTGAACAGCTCTTTTTTGTTGAAACTACTTGCAAACACAATTATGGACTTCTGTGAATGAGTGCATAGGTCGTGCAGTTTTCCATATTTTGCACTGTCTTGGCCATAAGGTGATACTGTGCAATATTCCATCCATGATATGGTTGTCGAAGTTAGTCTCATCAATGAACAAAATGTTGTTCGTTAATTATGAAATGGGTTTATTTTTACACTATACATACACCATGGTATTATGTGAAAATGTTTCCATCACTAAAAATGATTGTGCCAAACAGCCAGTCAAGGAAGCTTTCTGCCAACAAATAATATAATTTGTGTTTGAAGGAGATTCTCTTCAGTTTATTATGCTTTTACCATCAAAGCAGAAAAATAAATCATTATTGGCAATGATTGGATTAAAATGATTGTAGTGACCAACCACAGAACCACGTATGGTTTTCTGCCTTGGGCGAAATCCATGTTAAAGTGTATAGGTATGTTATCGTGGCGTTTTTAAAAGGCAGCTTCTAATAACAAAAGTAACAAGAAAAAGAGCAATCAGAGATTGCAAACCCTCGCCAGAATGCATTTTCAGTGTTTTTTAAGGCTTTTATGTTACAACAAATATGGCGGCCGAACCACGTGGCCGATGACGTCATCATTTAAATTTTTTTCTAAACTAATTTATTCCTAGATTATGCTCAAGAAATTTCATCTTGATCGGATGAAGTTTTGTACTTGTCGAATTATGACGTCATAATGGAGGCAACTATGACATCATCATCATCAACATATTTTATTCCCCATGGAGAGTTCTTTACAATGAGCCATGTCTCAATTTTTTCTATTCAGTGCTTTTGGAGATATCGAGGTGCAAAGTTTTTCGATTTTTCCAAGATGGCGGCCAAACCACATGATCTGTGACGTCATAATTATCATAAAAACATTCTACAGGTGGAGTTGCACCTATGGTTAAAATTTCCTGTCAATCGGACAAACGGTTGCAGAGAAAATCATATTTATTCTGTGTGGACAAACAAACAGACAAACAAACAAACGGAATCAAACGCAATACCCTCTCCTCTGGCGAGGGTAATAACAACACGATGATATTAGCATAATATTAATGTTGTTCAAAACAATATTTATGATAATATCTACCCTCCCCAATGGGTGTTTCCTCCTTGGACAAACACAGTGTTAGCCTGTATAAACAGCTTATCATGGTGTTTAGTGGGCACCCCTACCGGAAGTAACATATATATATATATATATATATATATATATATATATATATATATATATATATATATATATATATATATATATATATATATATAATATTTCTTTAAACCACACACACACGTATGATAACGGACGAAAACCAAGGTTTTTTTTTATATTTTATTTTTTATTTTTTTTGCATTCAAGATCGAGGCTCGTGAAAGAGCGAACATTAATCACACAAAAAGTCAAACCGACACACAAAACACAAAATAAGGGGAGCGGTAGACAAGATGGGGAGAGAGGGGGAAGGACAAAAACACAACATTTGAGACCAAGGACATCGAGAGAACTGTGGGAGGGAGAGGGCTTGGGGGGAGGTGGGAGAGGTATAAAACATATGGACACTGCAAGGACTTCCAGGAAAGAAGTTGGAATTTCAAAAAGTGGTTCTGGGGTGAAAATTAGTGGGGGTAGAAAAGATCAAGGTTTTGGATGGGGAAAGATAAGAGATGGTGTTGAACAGCTGTTTTAAAGACCTGGAGGGAGGAGTGGGATTGAAGGGAGTGGGGGAGTTTGTTCCAGAGGTGGGAGAAAAGGGGAATGAAAGAGTGAAGGTGAGCAGAGAGCCTAGATTTTGGCAGTCTAACCATAAGAGGGTTGCTGGCAAATCTTGTGCGACCTGTAGGAATATTTGGGGGACAGAGCACAGAGAGAGAGCTGGGGGAGCAAGGCCAGAGAGGAGTCGGTAGAAGACAGAAAGACCACCAACCTGCATGCGGTGAATGAGTGAAAGGCCCTCGGAGTTAGCTTCATTGCAGGAGATTCCAATGATTCTGAAAGCTTTGGTTTCAACAGCGTGAAGACGAGCTAGGTGTGAGGCAGGAGCCCAGAGGGGAGAGCAGTATTCCATTGAGCTGCGGATGAAAGCCTTGTATGTGGTGAGGAGCTCAGGTGTGCCAAGGAAGGACTTCGCACGGCGGAGGATGCCCAGACGGCGACTGGCTTTGGAGGTCAGCTTGGAAATGTGGTTTTCCCAAGAAAGATCATGGCAGAGAGTGAGTCCCAAAAGCTTGAGCGACAGAACTTCTTGGAGAGGATTGTTGAGAAAGTGGATGGGAGGGTTTTCCAGTCGGTCTTTTCGGAGAGACATAGTAAGAGTGTGAGATTTGTCAGGATTGAAAGACATGTTCCACTTGTTTGACCAGTCTGTAATTTTGTCCAGGTCTGCAGAGAGTGAGGAGGCTGTAGACTGCTGATCTGAGGGATGAGGAATGGAGCGGCAGAGAGTGGAGTCATCAGCAAAGAGACAGAGAGGATTTTCCAGAGAGTCTGAGAGATCATTGATGAAGACCAGAAATAGCACAGGGCCCAGAACACGACCTTGGGGAACTCCAGCCAGAACAGGCAGGAGAGATGAGAGAAATCCATTCAGGGCCACATGTTGACTTCGACCAGAGAGGAAGTCCACAAGCCACGCAAGGAGATTTCCATGGATACCAGAGGAGGAGAGTTTGGTGAGCAGAGCTGGGTGCCAGACCGTATCGAAGGCACGTGATATGACAAGGGAGACAGCTCTGATTTCCTGTTTGGCATTGAGGACCTCCATCCATTGTTGAGAAAGCAGAAGCAACATGTCCAGAGTAGAATGACCTGGTCTGAATCCAAATTGATGATCGGAGATCAAGCCATTGGAGAAGAAGAAGGATTTGATATCCGAAGCAATGATGGATTCCATGACTTTGCTGATAATTGGAAGCAGGCTGATTGGTCTGTAGTTGCAAGGATCTGTTTTTGCACCTTTTTTGTGCAAAGCGGTAATGTTTGCTGATTTCCAAGATGCTGGCAGATGACCTTGAGCAAAAGAGAGGGTGACAAGAACAGAGAGAGGGTGTGATAGAGCGGCAGAGCAGGATTTTAGGACCCGTGGGCTGATGCCGTCTGGTCCAGTTGCAGAATCAGCGTCGAGGTTTGACAAAAACTTCACCACCTTATCAGGAGAGAAGGACACAGAGTCCAGGAACAGTTGGGTTCGACTCGGTAAGGTGGGAACAGAGAGAGATGGGTTTGGGACACAAGATTTTGAGGCAATCACAGAGTTGAGGCATTCGGCGTTGTCACGTGCGGTGTCAACTGTGTAGCCATTTGAGGTAAGGGAGGGAATGGAGGGGGACCAAACACCAGAAACGGATTTGACCAGACACCACCAGGATTTGGAGGATGGAGACAGGTTTGAGAGTTCATTGTTGAGTGTGGAGAGATAGTGCTTCCTGGCACCCCTGAGGGTACACACCCAATTGTTCTGTGCTTGGAAGGAACTGAGATTGCCTTCAGTTGGATTTGCCTTCCAAGAGGCAAAGGCAAGTTGTTTCAGGGCAACTGCCTCACCACAAGATTCAGTGTACCATGAACGGGAGGAAGGGTAAGACAACTGAAGACGAGATGGGATAATCTGTGCATGAGACAGAGCAGTTTGTTTTGGAAGAATTCCCAGGAAGAATTGATGTCAGAGGCAGTAGAGATGGGAGACCAGGCCAGATGATTGATGGCTGCTTGCAGACCGTGCCACCGTGCCAGTCAGCCTGAGTGAAATGCCAGACTCGTCCGTGCTGAGGAGGCTCTCTGAGAATGGCCAGAGAGATGTCCACTTTTACAAGCACATGATCAGAATAACCGATTGGAGCAGAAGAAAAGCAGCAGACATTTGCAGGGAAGTTTGTCATAACCAAGTCTAGAAGAGAAGATACTCTATTGACTGAGATCCGGGTCGGGAAATTGACAGATTGTGTCAGTCCCAATGAGTTCCAGAAGTCCTTTGCTGAGGTGCCATGGCTGGTGAGAGAGGAACCCACACCCAGCCAGCTGGCATGATGACAGTTGAAGTCACCACATATGAGGAAGAGAGAGTTGGGATGAGTTGATAGAAGTTGGTCCATGTTGTCAGACAGCGAAATGTAAATGGAGTCATCACTGTTTGGAGGACGGTACAGAACACATCTGAACAAAAGGTGGGAGCAGAGAGGAAGCCGTAGCCAGAGGTACTCCTGGTGGTGGGGTGGAGAGAGGGCAGTGCAAGGAGAGTGAGGAAGAGAGTTTTTGATAAAGATAGTAACCCCTCCACCAGGACGAGGCTCAGGTCTATCATACCGGATGAGGGAGTAACCAGGAAGAGATATTAAGGAATCAGAGACATCTTGAAGGAGGAAAGTTTCTGTTAAGCAGATCAAGTCTGGATTGTCAGAGGCAACCTGAATGGAGAGATCAATCAGGTTTGAGCGAAGGCCCCGGATGTTTGAGGTCCATACCGTTAATGAGGAGAGAGGGGGGGCATCGGGTGCAGGACAGGGAAGGGGAGGGGTAGGGTCAGATGAAGGATGAGAAGGGGAGGTAGGGAGAGCAGTTGATAGTGTGTCAGAGATTACAGAAGAGTTACAAGAAAGGGAAGGATGAGGAGGATGAAAGGTTTGATGGTGATGGGATGAGGCACAGTGAGGGGTTGTTTGACGGGGAGCAGAGGAAAGTAGAAGTTTGGGGGAGGTGGAGATATGAGATAGAAGGGAGATGAAGTGGGGAGGAGGCAGCTTTGAGGAGGGGGGAGAATTGGCAGGGGATGGTGTGGGGGGGGCGGGGTGGGTGAAATTTGAAGGGAAGGGGTTGAGGGCGAGTTTTGAAGGGGAGGGGTGAGGGGGGTGTTTAGGAGGGGAGGGGCAAGGGGGGAGTTTAGGAGGGGAGGGGCAAGGGGGGAGATTTGGAGGGAAGGGGCAAGGGGGGAGTTTAGAAAGTGGATGATTCATGAAAGACGAAAATTTGTAACAAATTGGGTTTATTGTGATTTTCAAGTTAGCGATCCGTTTAAGAACGATGGAGGAGGGGTGGAATGAATGCGAATTTAGAGCATGTGTTACGTGCTCCTCCCCAAACCCCGGTCACGGTGTACCTCCGAGCCCCGAAAGGAGTCATGGCAGAAAGATGTGCTATTATGTGTGCCAATGACCAATGGTGAAACCACACCAATCAGTTGTTACCAAAAACCAAGTATTGTATTAGTATCGCACAATAATAACAGCGCAAGTACAATATACTTCAATTGCACCACGAAATACCATATAATTCCGATGATGGTACCACCAGTTTCTTAACTCGATAACTCACGGTGCTCCACATGAGCGAAATGTAACACCTCCCAAGGTCACTCTCCCGGCACCAGGCCAAAGTCGATCCACGCTCCGGTGATCACAAGAAAAAGGTCGTATCGAGACCAGAACCCAGACGGCTGACAGTCAACGCTGCCGAAGAGCCGCTGGGTGGGTGTCGGGCCGACGTCGGTCAGGAAAAGTTCACCCAAAAGGCGACTGGGAATTCACACCTCCAGTTCACCAGATAAGGACGCTGATATGAACGAGCAGCGGCTCCCAAGCAGAAAACCGCGAATTCCCAGGCGAAATCCACATCACACACACGAACCAGGCCAACGGCTGGCTCGAGGTGAAATGGCTCGTGCGAGGCGAAATGGCGGACGGGCCCATAATGGAGGCGTACCGGCTCTCCCACAATGATTCACTTTCGGAACCAACCGCAAAACCGTCACGCAGGTTTATCTGCCACAGCGATAACTACACTGTCAGAGGCACCCCTTTCCTGGGGAAACCAATATTCGCTCGTGACCAACGTTCGCCAGCGTCCGCTCGACACCTCCAAGCAGATCGGCCTTTCTCTTCCGATCTCACTTGCTCCGCTTCAGCCTCCTCCTCTTCTTCTCCCGGTTTCTCCCGATCCATTTCGTTTTTCTTTTAAAACACTAATTTTTCCCTTTTGAAGACAGTTATCTCCATTTCACTCAAACTATAACAATAATAGTACATGGAACTAAAAATGCTTCCAGTGGATGAAAACCACAAAGACGGAAGTGACGAATCCGTAACACATGTAGTGAGGAAGAATTATAAGAGATTGAATTTTTTTTTGAAGTGAATGAGTTAAGAGGAAATTGAAAAGAACCTTTTAAATAGGAAGAAAAACAGCATGTTGTAATATACCACTGAATAAAACACTGCAGGGGAAAGTTTAAACCTTTTTTTTTTTTTTTTTTTTTGTATACTGAATCGAGGCTCGTAAAGAGCTAACATTTATCTCACAAACAAATCAACCAGACAAACAAAACATATAAAAAGAGGGAGCGGAAGACAAGATGGGGAGAGATGGGGAAGCACACAAACACAACATCCGAGAGCAGGGAGATGCGTGGAAGGGAGAGGGCCCGGGGGAGGAGGCGTGGGAAGGGGGGGGGGGTGGGGGGGGGAGGGAGAAGTACAAAACACAAGAACACCAAGGACTTCCAGGACAGAAGTTGGTATTTCAAAAAAGTGGAATTTTGTGAAATTAGCGGGGGTAGAAAAGATCAAGGTTTTGGATGGGGGAAGATAAGAGATGTTGGTGAACAGCTGTTTTAAAGACCTGGAGGGTGGAGTGGGATTGAAGAGAGTGAGGGAGTTTGTTCCAGAGGCAGGAGAAAAGATTGACTGAGATGGTATGCTAATCTGAGATGGTATTTAAACAAAACTGTGAAGAACAATCTTATATTCACAAAAATACCAATGGGGAAAGGGCCTAGAGGGACAACCACGAGTCATGTGAACAGGGCAAAAGGTGGAAGGCAAGGAGATAATGGGGGTGGGGCAACAGCGCACGTGGACAGAAGCACACGATGAGACAAAAGCACACGTGGAGAAAGGGAAATAAATGTTTTTTTGTTTGTTTGTTTTTGTTTTTTTTGGGGGGGAGGGGGGTTAAAACGTTAGACAAAGAGTAGATGTTCGGGGGAGAAGGGAAAAGTCTAAGAACCAAGCAAAAACAGCGAAGGAAGAAACTTAAGTGAACAAACTTCGATGGGGGACTTGGGAAGCCTGAGGCTACAAGGCCGCACACGCCGGGCAAACAAACGATTAATTTATGAAAGATTAACACTGAAAATCTTCCTAGGGACACACTATAGGTACACACACCAAAACATAAATACAGTTTCGACAAAAATACAATTGTGAACAATGACTTAACTTCAAAAAACGTGGAGAACGTGTACAGCTTCGAAAAACAGTGCCGTCACCCGCAAGATCTCGCGAGAGCTATGATTCATTATATGCTTATTTCGTCCCCCACAGACTAACAGACCTCAGCCGAGATCTACTCTAATCTATATACTCCAGAGAGAATAATACCACTCACTGGACCACTCATTAAGATGTGTTGACCCAGCTGGCAAAAATAAGCATACCATCTCAGTCAATTGAACCACCCAAACGATACATTTGAGCAGGTAGGCCAGTAACCTCATTTTATACCTGTTTTATGCCAAAGGTGCCAGAAGCATTCTATTTTAGGGTTGTGTCATTGGTCAATGTGACTTTTAAGTGACTGTTAATGAATAAATCTTCATTACAACAATAACTTGTGAGTCACAGAAGCGATTTCAACCAAGCTTGGTACTCTATACTTGGTAAGTATAGGCTGCAACACAAAGATGAACTGATTCAATTTTGGATTCAACAGGTCCCAAAGTGCCTTTGAGGTCATGTGCCTTTGAAAATCATTTTGCAGATCATAACTCGAGGAAGAAGCATCTCATGTTTCTACACTGGTTTCTCTTTTCTCTCACACATACTCTCATGTGACCTTTCATTTTTCATGTGACCTTTCATTAGGATGAAGGGTAACAGTGGGTTGACATCTAACATTGGCGGAGACATATCCATCGACGAATTTGTGCCAAGTTCTATTTATTTAATGATTCGACCACTTAACCCATTCTATTGTAACTTAAGTTTATAATTACATTAGTTTTTTTTGTAGCTGCTGTTGGTAAAATGATTTGTTAGATTAAATATTATTTACTTGCTTCATAGTGAAAAAGGAATACCAAAAATTTATCTTAGATTTAGTATTATTTATAAATCGAGTGAAAAGGCATTCCTAAAATTTATCTTCAATTTCATTGATGCTGCTGATTTATGGCCTGTGTATTCCATACTAATCAAGATGGTACTATCTCTGCCAAGCGGGCAGCCGTTCAGAAGTGAAGTTCGGCTAGGTAGTTTGAATGTGGGATCAGTGGGGGGGGGGGGGGGGGGGGAAAGGGGTTGAGGTGATTTAGATCTGCGTTCCGCAACCTTTTCGGCCCAGGACCCAATAAAAAACAAACCCAGGCATCCAGTCGCGACCCATCGAACCCCCCCCCCCCCCCCCACTTCCTCGAATATCGATTGCTTATGACGTTAATATCTTGGTAAGGGTTCGGTTCATCATCTTTGTACAGAAGTACAATTCGTAATATTGAACAATAAAGCAAAGTGACGACAATAATACCAAACTCTGTCCTTATTTTGTTATTATTTTGTACGGATCTCCACGACCATGAGAGAGAGAGAGAGCGAGAGATCATGCCCCCCTTGAGAATGAGCAGCGACTTCGATCACAGACACCGCCCACTTGATATTATTGTCAGCCAATCAGCCGTAAACTCCCTGCCTTGTTAGCAGCTTCGGAAGAGATGAATCCGCCCCTACGATGAATCCGGATAAAGATTTAATGAAGAAGATGAAGATGATGATGAAGATGAAGAAGATGATGAAGATGAAGATGAATCTCACAACATTCATTGGCGGTGTATCTTTTGTGAAATAGAATAAAACTTTAATTATTAAAGTGACACACCAAGATAAGGTGTTTGAACTTTATTTTAATCTTCATCGTGAATAGATGATGAACTTAAAATGTACCATGAACTGATAAACAAAACAAGAATAACTTTTACTGAAAAAACCCGATATGCATCTGAACTTATATCCAGGTTAAATGTTCCGTTATCATGAACAACATTAAATAAACAACTTTCACTGATTAAACCCGAAAGTGAAACTTACAAGCCTAATTTAAATGTTCCGTTAGCAACATTGTAGATGTGGATTATCCACATCAGTGCGTTGGTTGACTTTGCATATTGGCTGCGAGATCATCGATTCGGCTTTGAAGCGGCGACAATGCGATTCTCAGGTTGGCGCACAGGGCCACTGTCTTTGTTTCGATACTTGGACTTCAGATATGTCACCGTTGAGAAACCTGCCTCACACATCCACGTCGTCGTGAATGGCATCAGGAACTTTACCGCGAGATGTGCAATCTCTGGGTACTCATGAGACACTGTCAGCCAAAACTTTAATAAAGTGCCCTTCCTGAACAGTGTCTCAAGTGTACCGTCGGACACGATGTCGATCAAGTCCTCTTTCAATCTGTTGGACAAGTTGCAGCACTGCTGAACGTCGACTGAATAAGGGTCTCAGATCCACTTCTCCACGCGTGGATCAACAGGAAAGTATTCGTCAAATCGTTTGCGCAGGTTCACCAGATGTTCGACGATGACATCCTTAATGTCCACACGTGCCTCAACACTCTTGCTGAGCAGATCATCCAGGTTTTCGAACATGTCAAATTCATCATTGGTCTGTACTCTTCTCTTCCATAGATCCAGCTTTGACTCGAACGCCGCTATCTTGTCATACATTACGAACACGGATTTCGCCTGCTTGTTCGTTTTGCCCTGGAACAATATGTTCAGATTGTTCAACAAGTTGAAGATGTCGGCCATGTATGCCAATGTTGCGATGAATTTGTTGTTTTTGTAGTAGACTGCCAGGTCTGACCTAGCCACCTCCAAGAATGCAAGGACCTGGTCACGAAGTTCATACAATCTTGCCAAAGCATCTCCTCTGGAGAGCCAGCGAACAACTGCAAAATACAGCACCGTGGTGTGTTCTGCATCTTGCTCCTTACACAGCTCTGCAAACAACCTCAAATTTAGGGCGCTCTTCCTGAGATGGTTGATTGTTTTCACTGCAATGTCCATTACTTCGGCAAGTCCAGGTGACATCTCTTTTGCCGCTAATGCCTCGCGGTGTAGGAAGCAGTGGGTCCAGCTTTCCTCTGGTGCCACATCTTGGATGAGCTTAATGACACCGCTGCGCCGACCTGTCATCGATGCCGCACCATCGGTACAAACACCAACACAGTCTTCCCACGTGAGGCTATGCAATGCGATGTGTTTGTTGACGACTGCGAATATTTCTGCGGCCGTGGTCTTGGTCTGCAGCTCGTCACATGCCAGAAGATCCTCCATAAAATCATCGCCATGCCGATAACGAACAAAGATGAGGATCAACGCCTTCTGTGCGATGTCCATTGACTCGTCCAACTGGATGACAAACTTGTTGGCCTCTAGGTTTGCGTACAGCTGGTGCTCGATGTCTTCGCCCATGTCTATTATCCGTCGGTGAATCGTGTCGGCAGAAAGCGGAATGGTGCTTATCTTGGAAGCCGCCGTCTCTCCAAGCACTTCTCTGCACATCGCCTTGGCGCATGGCAGGATGAGTTGCTCTGCAATACAAGATAAATATAATAACACATGAACATTTCTTTCACTTCATGATTAATCTTGATTTTGTTCCAAGGCAGCGGGGCCTAACCTGGGGGTTGTTTGGGGTTTTCCAGGGGTCATGAAGGGGTCATAAATAACATAACAATTTGTTGAGCCCATTTTTAGGAACCTCACAAAGGTACATACCACACACAGTATTTTGTTCGCGTATGCACGTACGTCACGACCCCCAGGTTAAGAACCGCTGTTCCAAGGCATTATAAAAATTCAATATGTACGATGTGATTGCCGTACGTACTTTTAAAAAAGAGGCAAAGTTTAAGAATGGCTGTATTGCAACAAACAATAAAACTTACGAAGTTGTGATACACCAACGTACACATGGCACGAGTAATAGTAAGCAAGAACCCGACACATCAATATTCTAAAGACGAAATGAAAAACTAAATTTAACTATACTTACAGCGCCATGTATTACTTTATGAATCTACAAACCGCCAATGCATTGAAATACTTTTACGAAAAAAAGAGAAAAAAAACTTACCCGCAATAGTGTACGGTTTATTTTCTTTGGCTATCTTCTCCGCGACCAGGTAGCTGGCTTTGGTCAGTCCCTTCGACGGAAAAACAGCCGAACTCATTACTGACTTGCTGTTGTTCATCTCGCGTTCTTTCCGAAGAAAAAACTCCCGCGACTTGTTGACATGATCTCCATGTTTTTCTCGAGGTGCCGTTTCAGCTTTTGGGGCCTGATGGACTCGTTGGCCAACACGTCAAGGCATATCACACATTGTGGTCGATGAACATTGTGCTTATCTTTATTCAAGGTGAACCCATAGTTCAGGAACACAGGCTGATACTTTCTAGCCATGGCGAGTACCTTACGCTCACAGCTCAATCTTTCGAATGGAAAGCAATGGACATTCGCGTGTCGGAAACTAAACGTATGATCTGACTGACCGGATGCACGCGCGGTGCATCGCGGTACATCGGTACAGCGCGGTAGAAGAGTCCACACTATAAAGTTTATGTCGGCGTTCGTTTGATCTCTGTTCTGTTCAGTCGGGAGAAGTAAATCGTTGATAAAGTTTTTTTCCCGCGATTTCTGAAACGATCGTGCGACCCATTGAAAATCCTTCGCGACCCAAACATTGGGTCGCGACCCATAGGTTGCGGAACGTCAATTTAGATGATGCAGAGAAGGAGGTTGAAAGTGTTATTTGTGCAGACCAGATGGAAAAGGGACAGGGCGAGGAGGTTGGTAGGAGGATACAAGTTATTGCACGCGTGTGGGGATGCATGGAGTAATAGCGTAGGAACAAGAGTATTGGAAGAGATCAGCAAGCAGGTGGTCAGAGTGGAAAAGTGGGATGGACGGATAGTTATGGCATGGGTGATGATACAGAAGGCCTAGGACGGAGAAGCAGGAATTCAGAGACGAATGAGCTTCGAAAATACAACAAAAGTTGTACCACCCACTCTCTGATACTAGTCCGCGATGGCTGAATCCTTCCATACCTTGTACGGAAATTATGTTGTCAAATCTCGTCTCGATGAACCATTCGATGCACTGAGCTTTCTCCTGTGGAATCGCCATTTTCTTTTACATTAAACCACCAGAACTGAAAACAAATAAAACTTTGAGTTTCAGTATCATATAAAACAAAGGGTATCGTTGTATCGTTTATGGTACTAAATATATTAGCAACCAAAGTTGTCCAGGTCTTTTTGACACACCTGTACTTGGGTACAAAAAAGAAAAACTGCATTGCTAATTGAGGTGTCAATACTCAGCAATTTTCGCATAAACAACGCAGAAATCAAGAAAATGACAAAATACCAGGATCTCAAAAATGAAGTGAAAATATCGTGGCAGCAGAAGAGCATGGAAATTGTACCAGTGATAATTGGAGCAACAATAATGATGACGAAGAACCTTACGGTAATCCTAAAAACCATCCCTGGGAATATTACTACAAATAGACTATAGTTGGAAGCTGTCTGGGTCTCAGTGTCGATCCTGAAAAGAGCCCTCAGAACGAAACTTTAAAGACAACAAAACCTCACACGTTGATCCAAATTGGTCATGAATGTGATGCTTTGTGATCCTTGTTCATGAATCGTGATCCTTTACCAAAACAGAGGTGGATAGTTCGGGACATGGGAGGACTTAATTCCACATCTTGAAGCCATAATATGGAGATAACAATCAATGACACACACACATGCACACACGGAGGTGGATATTTTGAGACCTGGGAGTGCTCCGTTCCCCCATCTGAAATCCACATATGGAGATAACAACCAACACAGATACCTATTTGTAAATAAATGTTGGTGATTAATTTTAGGTAATTTGAAAGGGCTTTGAGTTTTTCATCGGTGAAGTATAGGATTTTGCTCATTGCTAAGATATCTCGATGTACACATGTTGGACTTTAGGAGAGGTTTAAGTGGCTTAAGAAGGCTATATTTCAATAAAGGGAAGGACGGGCCTCTGTGTTAAGACATTTTGCCTCAAGATACTTATTGTAATTATAAGTTCTGAAATTATAATATACTGGGTTAAGTAGTGTTGGCTGGGATCCTAGGATCCTGGGTTCGAATCCCGGTCGATCGCTGAATTAACGCCAGGGGGGTTGACAGCCTGTCATCCTTCCGAGGTCGGCAAATTGAGTACCAGCTTGCTGGGATGAATGATCCCGGTGTGTACCCCGGATTAGAATAGGTACACCGTATCCCTGCGCATCGTAAGAGGCAACTAAGGGTTGGCGTCAGGAAGGGCATCCGGCCATAAAAACATTGCCTCCACAGGGAACCATGAGGTCATGGGGCCCGCAAGGCTAACCCCCGCTCTAGCAGGGAAAAATGGCCGCAAAACGATCATTCATTCATTCATTCAAGTAGTGTAATCCTTTTTAAGTATAGAAGTAGTGTTCTGGCCTACCTTATAAGATGTGATGGCTCAGCTGGTTCAGTTATTCTCGATGTTGGGCTTAATTTTCCATCTGGGTCAAGGCATCTTATTGAGTGGTCCAGAAACCTCCTTTTTCACCTACCAGTGTTTGATGACCAAGAATATGTAACGCCGAAGAACAGAAAGCAGGAATTTGTCCATATCATTTGAAAATTGGCTGTTTTTAAATAAATAGTGGGGTGCGCTGAAAGGATACCTGTGTGAATATGTACTCACATTTTTCCTTCTTATTCTGAGCCTAACTATAATGTTTGTCCTCCTGGTACGTCACTACACCACCATTCAAAGGGGCCTTAAGTGGGCATACGAGCATTCACTGGTGTACTTCAATTATTCCATGAGATATTTTCAAATAGCCGGTCCCTATGTGCCTGTACCCCAGCCATATTCCATATTCCTGCCTGCTTTATGGAGGACAGTTTATCAGCACCAAGTAATGATGTTAAACAGCAGCCAAATTTGTTGCATACACATGAAGACGTATCATGGGATTTATGATGTCCACAATCCAGAGCTTGGAGGACAATATACTCCACATTTTTCCCCAGAGCATTAAACAGCATAGGGGACAGAGTGGCAATTGTTCACAGAGCTCTGCCCTTTAAATGATGCCTTGTTTACAATGCATCCATTTTTATGCACCAAAGACTCCAGATTGCACTTTGTAAGGCATGATATGACGTTTGAAGTTGTGGGTTGGAAGCATGGTTGCACTAATACTTTCACCTGTGCATGTTCGCAAATTTTCTCTCTCTCTTCCTCTCTCTCTCTCTTTCTGTCTCTCTCCCTCTCCCCCTGACTCTTTCTCTTCCTCTCTCTCAGTGCTCACACTAACCACAGATACATCTTTTCTATCCTCATTTGGTACAGTATTTGCATTCTTGTTCGTCCTCTCATCAAGATGAGAATCACAAGGCCCAGCCCATCCAAACCCCAGAAGTTGGACTACTCCCATGTGCCTGAAGAAGCTTATGGAGCTCAGGCTCAGATGGTTCATCTGGGCTGACGGGGAATGTAAATCTGTGCGTCTCTCTTGGCTGCTCAGCCCCATCAGCCATGAAATGCAGAGTGTAAAAAGCCTCATGATGTTATGCTTTATTTTTTATTTTTTTACATTGATCTGAGGCTCATAGTTTGAAGAAGTACAATGTTGATTGCTTCGGAAACTTTTTGTTTCTGTTTCTGTACCACTCTTCTTTTTGCTATCTGACAGGCCGAGAAGACCGGGGACGTCGACTTTTCCGTCATTATACTGTCGGTGGTTCTTATGACAGCTTTGATCCAAGGTATGATATTCTCCAGTTTTATTTCCTTCCGTTCACCAATCCCATTTGGTATTCTTGCACATTTGGCCCAGCACTGTTTTTTTCCTTCTTTCTGTTTTTTACACCTCAATAGGTCACTCACTACTTTATTTCACATGTCAATATTTCACAATACAGGTGATGTTTGTAAGATGTATTATCAAAAGCAGATGTCGAAATGTGTTAATTTTGCTTCAACATAATGTGTATTCATTAATGTCATCTCTGAAATGTCTGACATAGAAAGGAGATCAAATATGGATGTTCTGCGCTGGTTAAAATCATAAATATATGGGAGCTATTACAAAAAATGGTTTATGGTGGTTGCACAATACTGCATGCTTACAAAAATTATTTCCATTTTGCATTGCTTTTAAAAGCCTGGTGTTGAATCCCTGGTGTTGGGCTAGCGGTTAGGGTGCCGGCTTAGGATCCCAGGATCCTGGGTTCGAATCCCGGTCGATCGCTGAATTAACGCCAGGGGGGTTGACTCAGCCTGTCATCCTTCCGAGGTCGGCTAATTGAGTACCAGTTCACTGGTAATTCCCTGCTTGTCGTTAAAGGCGGCAAAAAGGGTTGGCGTCAGGAAGGGCATCCGGCCGTAAAACATTGCTTCAAAAAAGGGGACCGAAAAACAACAATCAACCACAGTTCCCGAAAAAGGCCAACCCCCGCTTGCGGGGCAAAATGGCCTCTAAAGGTGGTTTTTTTTTTTTTATTGCTTTTAAAAGCCGACTTTTTTGTAGTGCTTTTAAAAATCAGCAGGTTTTCTGTGCCGGTTAAACCGTGGCCACATAACTGGACTGGACATTGTACAAACTATAATTTCATTGGATTTTTCAGTCGACTCCCGATGAATGATTTTGTCATTCATGTAAAAATATTGATTTGGGAACCATCATCACACTATAATGGAGCTATGGCGTATGTATGTTGTATGTATCACCTACTCCTCCGAGAGGATTTGACCTAGGAAGCTGACACTTTCAGGGATTAATGAGGGCACCCTGGAGTTGTGCATGTGCAAGTTTCATTTGATTCCATTAAGTTTTGGAAAAAAATGTTTTGCCCCATCTTAGCATTTTTTTTACTATGATGTGTATTCTACTGTGATATTTTACTGTGATGGTTGGGGAGAGGGAGGGATGGAGGGGAGTCATGGATTTTCAAAAGGTCCAATAAGGAGGCTAATCCGAGAAAACGTAAGCAATATTCATGTTTTTGCATGCATACTGACAATATTGTAAGTATCTAGTTCGTTTAACATTTTGAACACCTCCCGTAGTAATTTTTCAGTTATTCACTGCCCAAGTTTTTCCATTTATTTTTGTACAGTGACAGAACCTGTTCTTGATCACTGAAAAGTTACCCCTAGGTTATGAAAAAGGTCATCAGACAATCCCAAGCAACTGGCTTCCAGCATCCTGTTGCCACTGAAGCCTTTGCATCAAGATGGGCAACCTGCTCCCAGTTCATTCACATCATTAGAGTGAGAATTTAAATTTATTTACACTGTGTTCTTACATGCTCAGGTTGGTCTAGTCGATATTTCCATTTGAACACACCAGGTTGAAATCTATTGTACTGCGCTGATTTGTTTGTCGTCTACTGACTTGATCTGTTGGTGACATATGTACAAACTCCTCCATGGGCCTTTCTACTGCAGGATATAAATATCGTACCATATGCCTCGTTCAATGAGCCTTTGTGATCGATATGTGATCAAGGACATATCAATATCAAATCTTCATCAAAGTGCATTTTTGTTACATTGCACATTGTCCATTTATGCAGAGATAGATGGGCAATGTCCAATGTAAATGTATCTCTTTTGTGGAATATAGTAAATAATTCCATTCAAAAACTAGAACAGTACTCAGTGGAGAGCATACCTCCACCAGGTGAACAGTTTACGTTTTGTATCCCGGAGTAGACCAGAAAATCACAATACAGAATCACATTTAATCAAAACCATCCATCTACAACTTTTTGAGATATCCTGCTATATATCGTTGTTGGCCCCAAACCCTGGTGTTGGGCTAGCGGCTAGGGTGCCGGCTTAGGATCCTAGGATCCTGGGTTCGAATCCCGGTCGATTGCTGAATTAACGCCAGGGGGGTTGACTCAGCCTGTCATACCTTCCAAGGTCGGCTAATTGAGTACCAGTTCACTGGTAATTCCCTGTTTGTCGTTAAAGGCGGCAAAAAGGGTTGGCGTCAGGAAGGGCATCCGGCCGTAAAACATTGCTTCAAAAAGGGGACCAACAAACAACAACAACCACGGTTCCCGAAAAAGGCCAACCCCCGCTTTGCGGGGAAAAATGGCCTCTAAAGGTGGTTTTTTTTTTTTTTTAAATATCGTTGTTGGCCCTATCTCCCAATGGTGAAGAATCACTTAAAAAATTATACTTGTCGGATCCGGATCCGGATCCTCACCAAAATCGAATCGATTATTTATTGTCACATACACAACCTGCCCACCAAGTTTCATCCAAATCCGTCCATAACTTTTTGAGATATCTTACTATATGTTGGTTTTAGCCATATCACTCAATGGTGAAGAATCACCGAAAAATTAAATTCTCCTCGTATCCGGATCCATATTCAGATCTTCCCCAAAATGGAATCGAATCGTCCTTGTTACACACCCAACCTGTCCACAAAGTTTCGTCCAAATCCGTCCACAACTTTTTGAGATATCCTGCTATGTATAGTTTTTCGCCCTATCTCCCAATGGCGAATCGCCCTATCTCCCAATATCTCCCAATTTTAGCCTGGTGTTGGCTTAGCGGTTTGGGTGCCGGCTTGGGATCCTAGGATCCTGGGTTCGAATCCCGGTCGATCGCTGAATTAACGCCAGGGGTGTTGACTCAGCCTGTCATCCTTCCGAGGTCGGCAAATTGAGTACCAGCTTGCTGGGATGAATGATCACGATCATTACTTTGAGTAGGGTCCTCGCTTCCAAATCCTGTGTTACCTTCCTGGGAAATTAATCCCCCCAAATAAGGCCTGCACTGTCAACACCCCCCTCATGTCAATCAGAATGGCCCGAACGATACTTTAAGTGGAACGTTGCCTTTTAACTAACCAGAACGAAACTGTATATAATGGGCAGAACTCCCATCCACTATCCACAGACTCTGTCTAACCAATGGAGATAAAGTTGATCGGGCAGGTTGGAAGCAGTTTATCAAGGATTTAGCAAAAGCATGTACAGTGCATTCAGAAAGTATTCAGACCCCTTCACTTTTTCACATTTTGTTATGTTGCAGCCTTATGCTGAAATCGTTTAAATTCATTTTTTCCCTCATCAATCTACACTCAATACCCCATAATGACAAAGAGAAAACAGGATTTTAGAAAGTTTTGCAAATTTATTAAAAAGAAAAAAACTGAAATATCACATTGACATAAGTATTCATACCCATTGCTATGACACTTGAAATTTAGCTCAGGTTCCCCATCTTGGAAATTTAGTTCCCCCATCCAAAACCTTGATCTTTTCTACCCCTGCTAATTCACCCCAGATACACCTTTTTTTTTTTTGGAAATTCCAACTTCTTTCCTGGAAGTCCTTGCAGTGTTCATATGTTTTATACCTCTCCCACCTTCCCCCAAGCCCTCCCCCTCCCACATTTCTCCCGATGTCCCTGCTCTCAAATGTTGTGTTTGTGTCCTTCCCCCTCTCTCCCCATCTTGTCTACCGCTCCCCTTATTTTTGGTGTTTTATGTGTCGGTTTGACTTTTTGTGTGATTAATGTTAGCTCTTTGACGAGCCTCGATCTTGTATACAAAAAAAGAAAAAAAATGGTGCCTCCCATTTCTCTTGATCATCTTTGAGATGTTTCTGCACCTTGATTGGAGTCCACCTGTGGTAAATTCAATTGCTTGGACATGATTTGGAAAGGCACACACCTGTCTACATAAGGTCTCACTGCTGCCAATGCATATCAGAGCAAAAACCAAGCCATGAGGTCGAAGGAACTGCCTGCAGAGCTCAGAGACAGGATTGTGTCGAGGCACAGATCTGGGGAAGCCTACAAAAAAATTTCTGCTGCATTGAAGGTTCCCAAGAGCACAGTGGCCTCCATAATTCTTAAATGGAAGAAGTTTGGAACAACCAGGAATCTTCCTCGAGCTGGCCGCCCGGCCAAACTGAGCAATCGGGGGAGAAGGGCCTTGGTAATAGAGGTGACCAAGAACCCGATGGTCACTCTGGCTGAGCTCCAGAGATTCTGTGTGGAGATGGGAGAAACTTACAGAAGGACAACCATCACTGCAACACTCCACCAATCTGGGCATAATGGCAGAGTGGCCAGACGGAAGCCTCTCCTCAGTGAAAGACACATGAAAGCCCGCTTGGAGTTTGCAAAAAAGCACCTAAAGGACTCTCAGACTGTGAGAAACAAGAATCTGTGGTCTGATGAAACCAAGATTGAACTGTTTAGCTTCCGTCTGTCCACTCTGCCATAAAGCCCAGATCGGTGGACTGTTGCAGTGATGCTTGTCCTTCTGGAAGTTTCTCCCATCTCCACACAGGATCTCTGGATCAAAAACGGGATCAAAAAAGCCCTTCAAAAACAGAAGAGTTGGCTTGCACCAAGTTGACTGTGCAGGGTAAGTATTCTATGAATACCGTCTAGTTTTAACTCGTTTTCTGCCTTGTCATATTTCTACATTATTTACTAGTTGCTCAGAAATGCTCACAACAAATGTCTTTGTCCGAACATGGACACATGCCTGAGAGTATGTTATTTGTAGACACGAGTGTTATTTGTTTCTGCACGAGTGACTTCATTGGAATTAGTGCATGCATGAGCTCGTACGTATTACAATCCAGTGCAAGTGAAAATGATCACTGCATGGATCCATGCTGGAGATTCACTGACATACTTTCAATGATTCCTTGTTCAGCATTTTCCATCTGGATTATTGTGGTTTATGGAAGAGATTTAGTAAAGGCAGAGATGCAAGATATATCGCTTATTCCATGTCCACACCACTCCACAATTACCATCCCCCCTTCCCCTCTTCAGCTAACTTGAAGAACATCAAGACCTGAGAGCACATGATAATGATGAGCATATAGTCATCACCTTGCAGAATTTGTGGATTTTTTTGTGAAATGAAGAAAGGAAGGGGTGTTGAGGGGAGTGGATATAGAGTGAGAGTCGAGAACGATTGACCAGTGAGGTACACTGGGAGTGGGCTGGGGGTATAGAGGAAGTATAATGTGGGGAATAATCAAGAAAACAATGCACCAAAAGTCAGCACCGACACCAATAATCAACACCTACAATAATAATCAACAACTACAACAATAAATCAACACATACACCAACAGTCAGCATCTACAGTCAACAAGCAGAAACTCGAACACAAGACAGCCCTGCAAAGGCACAGATGCACTCCTACCTGTCTCCTTGCCCTAATCACCTGCATCAATCAATTCTCAATATTATTACAACTGATTATTTGCTCTTATTCCCACCACCTTACTTTTACTGGCAAGCTATTCTCATACCAATGACACTCTTGAGTTAAAGAAAAAACATCCTGTTTTTAGACACCTGTTTGAACTTATTGCCCCTTTATGTATTTATCACATTGTATTTTCTTCTCATTCTTCCCAATGCATACACGAGTGTTCATTTTGCGCACGTTAACACGTTATGATTTTCAATTATTTTATGCAAACTTTCTGGTTATTATCCTTTCTTTCTTATTTATAATCAAAAAATATCCTTTCTGGTTGCAGTCAATGTGTGGCCCTGAATGAAATTCTCTCTTCTCCCCTTCCTGTTCAGGCTGGAGTTCCTCAAGGCAGTGTTCTGGGCCCTGTGCTTTTTCTGGTCTTCATCAATGATCTCTCCGACTCTCTGGAAAGTCCTCTCTATCTCTTTGCTGATCATTCCACCGTCTACCGCTCCATATCCCAACCCTCAGATCGGCAGTCTGCAGCCTCCTCACTCTCTGCAGACCTGGACAATATCACAAACTGGTCAAACAAGTGGAACATGTCTTTCAATCCTGACAAATCTCACACTCTCACTTTGTCTCTCCGAAAAGACCGTCTGGAAAACCCTCCCATCTACTTTCTGAACATCCTCTTGAAGAAGTTCTGTCACTCAAGCTTTTGGGTCTCAATATATCCCATGATCTTTCCTGGGAAAACCACATTTCCAAGCTGGCCTCCAAAGCCAGTCGCCGACTGGGCATCCTCCGTCATGCGAAGTCCTTTCTGGGCACTTCTGAGCTCCTCACCACATACAAAGCTTTCATCCGCAGATCAATGGAATACTGCTCTCCCCTCTGGGCTGGTGCTCCTGCCTCACACCTAGCTTGGCTTCACATCGTTGAAATCAAAGCATTCAGAATCATTGGAATCTCCTGCGATGAAGCTGAATCTGAGGGCCTTTCTCTCTCTCTCTCTCTCACCGCAGGCAGGTTGGTGGTCTTTCTGTCTTCTACCGACTCCTCTCCGGCCTTGCTCCCCCAGCTCTCTCTGTGCTCTGTCCCTCAAATATTCCTACAGGTCACACAAAATCTGCCAGCAACCCTCTTGTGGTTAAACTGCCAACATCAAGACTCTCTATTCACCTTCACTCTTTCATTCCTCTTTTCTCCCACCTTTGGAACAAACTCCCACACTCTCTCCAATCCCACTCCTCCCTCCAGATCTTTAAAACAGCTGTTTACCACCATCTCTTATCCCATCTTTATCCCCCATCCAAAACCTTGATCTTTTCTACCCCCGTTAATTCACGCCAGATCCACTTTTCTGAAATACCGACTTCTTTCCTGGAAGTCCTAGCTGTGTCCATGTGTTTTTTTACCTCTCCCACCCCCCACCCCCTTCCCATGTCTCCTCCCCCCAAGCCCTCTCCCTCCCACAGATCTCCCAATGTCCCTGCTCTCAAATGTTGTACTTGTGTGCTTCCCTCTCTCCCCATCTTGTCTCCCGCTCCCTTTATTTTGTCTTGTGTCAGTTTGTCTTTTTGTGATTAATGTTAGCTCTTAAACGAGCCTCGATATTGTACATAAAAAAAAGAAGTATCACTTACAAAATTATAAAATTCTCGGATTCAGATCTTCACCAAATTTCCCAACCTATTCACCAAATTTCATCCGAATGTGTCCACAACTTTTTGAAATGTTCTTTTCACAGACAAACAAACACAGTCTGTAGGTGAAAACATAACCTCCATCCACCTTCAGTGGAGGGGGTAACAAAAACCAAGACTTTTACCTTCAAATTTATTCCAAAACAGTGTGATGAGGAAGGTAAAATATATTATGCACTGCTTCGTAAAAATATAAAACACAAGACTTTGCTAAAGATGATGATGCTGTTGGAGAAAGATTGTGTAAGTGGCCACTTCGGTGCCATTATTAGCTGTGCGTAGGAAACAACAAAAGCATGTTGTTGGTTAACCGTACACGTGGATGCAAACAATTACCAACAACTCAGCTCAAAAACCACAAATTGTTAAAATTTATCGCCGTGATAACTAAATCGGGCCACAAAGAGGATGCCTGTGATTGGTCAAAACCGTGATATTTAAGGGTTCACAGTAATGTGTAATCTTCATGCATGCAAAAAATTGTTTTCAGGAACATAATGAAAACAAGTATGACCACACCATGATCAGAACCTGCAACACAAAATATATATTTTTCACCTCCTCTTTCCCTCAACTTCCTCATCCTTGCTGTTGAAGGTATTCTACAATTAATCTTCGAGGTATTCAAGGTTTGGTTCGATATCAATTACGAGTCTGATGGGCAGATGGGTCTAGTTTCAGGCAACTAGTGCACCCATTCCGAACAGGAGCAGCAGGAATGGTCATGTTATTTCCTCTATAGCGGTAGTTTTTAACCGTTTTAAGTGCCCGTAAGTCATAATATTTTCCCGTACCCCCTGTCAAAATGACTTAAAACTACAATAATAGATTAATAAAGTTTCTTTATTTTCACATTAAAAAAACCTATTTATGGAAACAATAATCATAATGCATAGTGTTTGCTGATTATCCCTGGTTATCCCTGATTATCCTGATTATCCCTGATTCCTGATCCTGATCAGGATCCTGATCCTGAATCCTGATTATCCCTGAAGATTATCCCTGGTGTTGGGCTAGTGCCTAGGGTGCCGGCTAAGGATACCTAGGATCCTGGGTTCGAATCCCGGTCGATCGCTGAATTAACGCCAGGGGGGTTGACTCAGCCTGTCATCCTTCCGAGGTCGGCAAATTGAGTACCAGTTCACTGGTAATTCCCTGCTTGTCGTTAAAGGCGGCAAAAAGGGTTGGCGTCAGGAAGGGCATCCGGCCGTAAAACATTGCTTCAAAAAGGGGACCGAAAAACAACAACAACCACGGTTCCCGAAAAAGGCCAACCCCCGCTTGCGGGGAAAAATGGCCTCTAAAGGTGGTTTTTTTTTTATAGTGTTTGCTGAAAAGTCACTTTGTTGAAGTAGATTTCAGTACAATAATAACTTTTGTAGAAAAACATACTACACAGTACACACAGACACATTTCTCGTGGCTCTTTTGTTGTTGTTTTTCATCAATGATGATGAAACGAGGTTCTTTCTTTGACATAGCCACGACGCATGTCGTCACTTGCATCCAAACGGTTCCTGGCCTTTGTTTTGATGTGTAGGAGTGTTCAAAAACCTGTCTTGCACAAATAGGTGGTCGCACATTGTACGAGGATCTCTAGAGGTCTCTCTGCTAACGGTGGGAACGTTTTGAGTTGTGCACACCAGACGATGTCTCGCTGCATTGATTCAAACTCCATTCAGATTTTTCCATTGGCCTTCAGCTCAACAAGATCATCTTTCATTATATCACCATCATCCATGGAATCCAGGTTGAAAAGAAATGGATCCTGTATCCATCTCTGTGCAATGGAAACCTCTCCATGGTGAAAGTATCCTTGGAAGGACTGAATCAGCACCTGAAAATGTTCCTTCACTTCAGTCATGATGGATAGTTCTTTTTCCGCATTAGCAGCCACATCAAGTTCAGGAAAGTTTGCAAAATTTCCATTCTCAATGCGCTGCTTCCAAATTGGAAGTTTTTGGGTGAAGGCAGACACCTTTTCCCTGGCAGTGATTATGTTCATCCCTGTTCCTTGGATGCAGGTGTTCAAATCGTTGAGGTGTGTGAATATATCTGCCAGGTATGCCAGGGACAAAGTGAACTCCCTATTTTCAAAGTGGTCAGTAATGTCAATGTCTTGCTGTCAACCCATGTACTTTTTAACAGAAACATTTAAACCCTTGTAATTTTTAAATACAAACATTTTCATCCTTCTTTTTTTCTTTAAATACTGTTATACCCTTATTTTTGAATTTAAATTTATTTTGTGGCGGCGTGTCTCGTACCCCCAGCTTGGAGGTTTCGTACCCCTCAGGGGGTACAGGTAGCCCTGGTTAAGAACCTATGCTCTATAGGATATAAAGATTGCAGTAGATATGGGCCTCAAGAACGTCAGAGGTGTATTCACTTAGCATGTTTTCACCCTTCCGCTCTTTTTTTTCTTCTTTTTCTTTTTTCTTTTTTGTATACAGGATCGAGGCTCGTGAAAGAGCTAACATTTATCACACAAAAAATAAAACAGACACACAAAGTATATAATAAGGGGAGTAGATTACAGTACACTTTTGTGTACTGCAACAAGGAACTCTTGGAACTCTTGGAACTCTTGAAACAAGGAACTCTTGGAACTCTTGAAACAAGGAACTCTTGAAACAAGGAACTCTTGGAACTCTTGGAACTCTTGAAACAAGGAACTCTTGGAACTCTTGAAACAAGGAACTCTTGAAACAAGGAACTCTTGTTTCTTTGTGGTAATAAAGCTTTTCTTCATAAAAACCTGTACGTGTCATTTGAGTTACAGGACTTTGCCATTAAGCGCGACTGACTTGACTTTAAATATCCGGCAACAGGCTGATTGGGAAACGCGCATATGGCGCTGTTCCAAAATTACGTTTTTAGGGAGGCACGTCTGGGCTTGGTTAAACCTTACTAATAAAATGACACAATCCACACAAAGCCAATGGCAATCTGACACAACAAAGCCAGATAGTATGTAATAATATAATCAACAGACACCTACTATATAGGCCTAATGTGCTACGCCCACCATGAAACAAGATGGTGGCCATATCATTTTGTCTCGGCAATATGGTGGGTGGAGTCAAGAGACAGATGTGGGTGCCCCACCAATGGGTGTACATTTCAAAAATCGACCGCAAACAACAGCAGCAACAACAACAGCAAGGCGAAGCTCTTGTCGACCTGCGATATGTCGCAGGTAAAAAAAAACGTTAAAGAAGTTCAAATAATTATATCAGCGGAACCTTTTTACACAACATAAATGCATAGTAGCAACGACCACAAAGACAGTGTTTGTGAAGTTTGTGATGCTCTATTCGTCAACAGATGAAGCAGTTAATAAAATACAGACTTGGTCGTGGTACACAGATACACAACCTGGGTATCTTTGTCTTGTTCATAATACCGATTTACTCTGTTCATCATCCACATAATAATAATGAATTCATTGTGATATATATGTGATACAATTACAATGAGAGGTACTTTGACATCAAGGTCCACATGAATATGTGTTAAGCATATCCTCTTCATCCTCATCATTGTGGTGAGAAATGTCCTCAGTTGTCTGCACTGTGAAATCCTCTGGAAACTGTCTACCCTCAAACCATGTGATCTCCAAATGTTTTTTTGCATTCAACTTCCAGCCATGTCGATCTGGGCCAAAGTCAACAGGATTTGCTCCTCTGGCATCACGCCACATGTGTACCACATAATTTGATCTCTGGAGCTTTTGTAAAAGAACAGCCTTACAAGGGGGAATGCAGCATGGATCAGAATATTTGATCTTCTCTCGAGGATTATCATCATCATGTGGTGAATACGGCTTGCTGAAAATATGAAACCAGGCCTGATTTGCATCTTTCAGTTCTGGAGTATCGTACAATAAATGTGCACGCACATACAGTGCATTCAGAAAGTATTCAGACCCCTTCACTTTTTTCACATTTTGTTATGTTGCAGCCTTATGCTGAAATCGTTTAAATTCATTTTTTCCCTCATCAATCTACACTCCAAACAGGTAAGACAGAATAGATGTAGGTTTCCAATTCACCAGCCAAACCAGTGATGTCAATAACCCTCCTTGTATTAGCTGAACTCAGAACAACATCCATCCATAATGATGCTTGTAGACTTCATGCATGATGCATGATGCACAAATATGACGACATCTGTGTCACTCCTACCCACTAGAATGCGTGGATGCTTTGTGACCGTTTCAGTCACATATTGACGATGGAGTATGCTCTTGGTGTCCGTCTCGTCATGCTCACAGGTAAGGTGGCACTACGCGCCTAAGGATCTCTCCACTTTTAAACTGACGATTGTATATGAAAAACAGTGTGCATCACAACTTTGTTTCACAAGTGTGAAACAAAGTATGCTGTGTGACCTTCCAAAATAGTTGCATATGTCAGCGATGTCCATTCGTTGGAGAGAAATTTCAGTAAAGCTCTCTTGAATGATGTAGAGCAAAGCACGATTGAAATCACTTGGCCTTTGTTTGAGCAATGTGGTTTTCTTGTGCTTCATAAACTCTGTCTCTTGGCTCGCTTTCCCCATGTTGCAAGGGGAAGGTGCTTAACGTCTTCATATGGTTGCTGTTCCTTACTAGTATCATGACCATACTCCTTGTTCTGGTAACATATCCCAACAGCATTATGTAGGGTGTGATGACCATAAAGGAGTCAACAATTGTCCCAAGCAAGTCCTGTTGTAAAAGCAGCTTTCTGTCGTACTTCATCGGACTGACAGAATGGCCGAGAGGTATGCACACTCGCCTCTAAGCTGTCTTGCCTGTGTTTGAATCCCAACCCAGCTATAAACTGTCATCCCGGTGTTTCACAGGCAGGGTGATTCATCAATGTCTGTGCTGTCCGTTGGATGGACATTAAACAGGTGTCCCGTCTGCCAGCATTCGTTGCTGGATGTTAAATATCCGATGGTGTCCTTCGCAAAGAGTAGGCAAACTATCGCCCCCACCATCAACAAATTACAAATTCCTGTCCAAACCAGCAGAGGGCATTGCATCAGCGTCACAAGTTGAACTCCTTAGCCAATGTTGCTACTCCACAGCATTGTGCCGCATACGAACCAAGACAAAGAAGAAGTACTTCATAATCATCATCATCATCATCTTGTGACTGAGACAGACTTCACAACCCCCCTGCCCCTCCCCACACCCCAGACATCCCTATCGGCCATCACCATCGGAGGTTCGCTGGACTGAATACCTGTGTGTCTGACAATAATGTCAGGGTAGGCCAACTTCCCACCAGGGCACCATGCTCGTCAGGGTAGGGCACCATGCTTCGATGTTGAGAGTTTGGGCTTCCAAAGGATGAGGGATGAAATCACCTGCTCCTTGGCCCGAAAGTAGTGACCTGCAAATTGAACCCTTCACTTGCTAGTTGTGTCAAAGATCAGTGGGAGCTTACCATTAATATCAACCGTGGCATGATTGCTTCAAGATATGTTTTTGATTCATCTAGGGAGTTTTAGTGTATGTTCCTTCAAGACGCTTTTGCATTTTTGCAGTAAGGGTCTACGTTTCAGAGCCATACAAAAGTATACTTTCAACGGTAGCCGGAAGAGGTTTACTTTTAACTTCTCTGACAAGTTTAATCGCCAAATTTTGTCGAACTAGTGTGGTCACACGTGGGAATCCCATGGGCATGGAGGTGTATCGTTGCGATTGGTGCTGCCGTTTTTGCGGTACCTGGGATAATAACGTCAGGCAATTGGTTTTGAGTCCAAACGTCAGGCAATTTGAGTCCAAACCTGAAAATGCTGGAGACCAAAGCTGAAATTGGAAAAACAATATAGCCTATTTTACTTCAGGGGGTCCCAGGATTACCCACCCAAAATTTCGTTGCGATCGGTTCAGCCGTTTTTGCGGTACCTGGGAACAGACAGACAGACATTTGGTGAATTATCGTGTTACGTGCTCCTCCCCGACCCCCTGGTCATTGTGTACCTCCGAGCCCCGAGAGGAGTCATGGCAGAAAAATGTGTTATTCTGTATGTCAACGATCAATGGAGAAGCCACCCCAATTGTTACTCACAAACAAATATTGTATTAAGATCACACAAGAATAACAGTACAACAATAATAGTATTCAAAAGTACAATCAATATGTCCTATGATGGTACCATCAGTTTTGCAATATATAACTCACTGTGCTCCAAGTGAGTGAAACAAGAACATCCCCAATGTCTCTTATTGCCGGCTTCAAGACAAAGTTGATTCGCTCCAGCGATCGCCAGAACGATGTCCAATCGAGACCAGAATCCCGTTTGGATGGCAAGAACAGTCCCGCTGCCAAAGCAGGGCAAAGGCGCCCGCCCTCAAGGCGACTGGGAAATCCAAAGGTGCCCTCCAGGCGACTGAGAGATCACACCCTCGGGTATGGACATTCCACAGCTCACAGTCGGCGACACGCAGACTTTCCACTCAAAAGCCACGTCACACACACTTGTGTGAAGACCCCAGATCGACGTCTGAATGCGGTGAAAATGGTCGAAACGAGACGAACCGTGAGCGAAGCGCAAGTCCTGCGCGAGTCAAAATGGCCGACGGCCCGGTCTCGTGGCGCAACGGCACGACGATGATTCTCTCCTGAATCGATCGCAAAACCTGACACGCATGTCAATCTGTCACAGCGATAACCACTCTGTCGCAGGAATCCCCCTCCTGGGAAACCCGAAAGTTCACTAGTGACTGTTGTTCACCAACGTTCGCTTCAGACCGCAAATAACTCGGCTCCTTCTTGTCCGACTCGCTCGCTCTTTTTTCCCTTCTTCCTCTTCGTCGTCCGGTTCCCGATCCGGTTTCCTGTTTCTTTTTAACACTAACTTTTCCACCTTTTGAAAACAGTTCATACACAATAAACCTTTTGAAAACAATAATAGTACATGGAACCAAAAATGTTTCAAGTGGATGAAAACCACAACAACGGAAGTGACGAATCCGTAACAATAGTAAGATTTATTACAGGCTGTCGAGTCTATCCCTTTCCTGATCTAGAAGTCTTTTGCTGAGTCCATTATGTATGAACCCAGGTATTTAAAGTCACTTACAGGTTTGATGTTCATACCAGACTTGCATTGGATGGTTGGTGACTGAGAGTGTGTTGTCTAAGATAAATTCAGTTTTATTTTTGTTAAGGTGAAGGCCTACCTGACTGTAGTACTTAGTCTATCTGGTGTTGCCTGGTTCTCTTTGGCCAGAGCTATTGCCAGCTCAGTCTCACTTTCTCTGCTGAATGATAACTTATGGAATACCCCAGATGATTCAATACATCTTTGACTTTGTGGCTCCCTTCAAACTTTTTATGCCAAGCCGAAGGTTGTTCTTGAGGCTTCACGTTTCCCTTGGTGACGGTGTGGATTAACATATTGTGATGACGATGCAATCTGACGTTTAACAATTTCGGAAATCTATTTTTATTGAATCAGAGTACAGTGCCTAAAAATATAAAAAAAGTATGATGATCACAGGTAGCTCACCTTGGCCCTTTTTGAAATGTTCCAATGTCAGTGTAGCACGCAGTTCTGGGGAAGCTTTTATTAGCTGCAGAATGGGAGATAGAATATGACATGTGCCTCAATCACCATATATTATTCAAAAGAATTACAATGGGCCTCCATTTTGAGAGTACCTTCTTTTGCCGTTTCAATATTGACAATAATGAGCCCTTGTTACCTCTGCCACCAAAGGTGGATGGGGGTTGTGTATTCACCCCTGTTTGTCTGTTTATGAGCAGGATATCTCAAAATGTTGTGGACAGATTCGGACGAAACCTGGTGGACTTTTTGGTTGTGGGATAAGGACGAATCGATTATATTTTGGTGAAGAACCTGATCCGGATACGTGAATTTTGTAAGTGATTTTTCACAATTGAGAGAACAAGTACCGTAGATTCAATTTTGGTTATGATGCAGATGTAGATCCGGCCTATTTGTGGGATACAAAGTGGAAACTGTTCAGTCTGGTGGAGCTATGTGCTCTACCAAGTGCTGTTCTGGTGTCTTTGCTGGATTTGTCTTGTACAGCTTTATCCGTCAAGTATTTGACTTTTTTCCCCCAAGATATGAACTTTATTTTTGGAGGTGTACCAAGCTGTTCAGCTGTGCATCGATCTCCTTCAAGTATCAGCGATGTGTGGAGGTCATATGTTCTGGGTGACGCCTGTTCTGGGTGATTTTTTTTCTTCTCATTTTGTTGCGTTACAGCCTGTATTTAAAATGGATTTAATTTAAAATTTTTGTTACCGATCTACATAAAATACCCCAGAATGACAAAGCGAAAACATGTTTTTAGAAATATTTACAATTTTTTGGAAAATGAAATACAGAAATATATAATTTACATAAATATTCAGCCCCTTGAGTCAATACCTAGTCAAAGCACCTTTGGCAGCGATTATACCTTCAACTCTTCTTGGGGATGTCTATCTTGCTTGCACATCTGGGTTTTTGTCGAGTTTCCCCTCATTCTTCCTTGCAGATTTCCTCAAGCTCTGTCAAGTTGTATGGGGAGCGTCATTGTACAGCAATCTTTAAGTCTTTCCACAGATTCTCAATTGGATTCTGGGTTTTGGCTGGGCCACTGAATCACTTTCATGTTCTTGTTCTGAAGCCATTCTTGTGTTGCTTTGGCTGTGTGCTTGGGGTTATTTTCCTGTTGGAACATAAATCTTCACCACAGTCTAAGGTCTTTTGTACTCTGAAGCAGGTACTCCTCAAATATTTGCTTGTATTTGGCTCCATTCATTGTTCCCTGTATCCGGTTACAAGTCTCCCAGTCCCTACTTCTGAAAAGCATCCCCATAGCATGATGCTGCCACCACCATACTTCACGGTAGGGATTGTGTTAGATGGGTGATGAGCTGTGCTCGGTTACCGCCAGACGTAGCACTTTGCATTCAGGCGAAAGAGTTCAATTTTCGTCTCCTCAAACCACAAAATATTTTGCCTCATGCTTTTGAGTCTTTCACGTGCCTTTGTGCAAACTCCAGGCAAGTTATCATCTGCCTTTTTCTCAGGAATGGCTTCCTTCTGGCCACTCTCCCATAAAGCTTAGATTTGTGAAGGGCTGCAGAGACTGTTGTCCTTCCGACATGTTCTACCATCTCAGACAAGGAACTCTGTAGCTCTGTCAAAGTGGTCATTGGGTTCTTGGTCACGTCCTGACCAAGGTCCTTCTTACCCATTTGGTCAGACGGCCAGCTCCATATTCTTTTCATTTCCTAATGATGGAGCGCATTGTGTTCTTGGGAACTATCAACACTCTAGAAATCATTTGATAACCTTCCCCAGATCTGTCTCCTCACAATTCTATCGCAAACTTATATGGACAGTTCCTTGGACTTCATGGTAGAGTGTCTGCCTTGACCTGCACTGTCAACTGTGGGACCTTGTATAGAAAGTTGTGTTTCTTTCTAAATCATATCCAATCAATTGAAATCATCTTAATCATGTCCACAGCTGGATTCCAATCAAGTTGTAGAGACATCTCAAGGATGAACAATGGAAAATGTGATGTACCTGAGCTCAATTTTGGAGTGTCATGGCAAAGGGGTTGAATACTTATTGACACAAGACAATTTTCCACTTTGACATTATTGGGTATAATGTGTAGATCAGCATCAAAAAATCTCAACTGAATTCATTTTAAATTCAGGCTGTAACACAACAAAATGTTTTTTTAAAATCAAAGGGTGTGAGTTGTAAGTTGTTGAGCTTGACCTCTAAGAAATGCATCTCCAGATTAGTTTGAGGATTGTTCTGCAGAAGGAGAGGATGTTGCTATGCTCCTGATAGTGCAGTGAATCTGCTGAAGCAGGTTCGGTGATGTCCATGATCTAAATGTGTACTTTCAGGCAACTGCGAACAAATTCTGTCCCATATTTGGATGTGCTACCCTGTGGTCAGGCTAGACGTGCTGAAGCATCTGCCTTGAGCCCTTGACTATGGTTCATGTGGTGAATTCCTTTGCAGGCTCATTCTGAATATTGGGATCAACATATAAAATACATCGAAGACTTGATATGATGAAACCTGACAAAGGAAACAAATAACATAACATGTTGTCAATGCATTTGTTCACTACAACAGCACTTTTTGCACAACAGCAGCACAATGTTCACCAAGTTTAAAAGTTTTCTTTTAATGCACAGCAGGTATAATAAGATGCAGTACCACACAATATATTGATTATCACCTGAGACCTAACTACCCTGTTTTATATGAACAGAGATAGTTGGTCATTTATGCTACTGATGCTTTTGGCAATTGTCAACGCAGTGTCACATAGTTTAGTTATTGGCCTCTGATATAATCGTCCACCATCACAGAACTTTAAGACAAGGTGTTTTGAATACCCCAATGGGTATACCGTATTATTTAAAGATAATAACAACAACTCTTGGTCATTTCAACTAATTAACTGACTCCTGGCTCCTAGACTAATATAAAGGCAGACAAAGCATGCTCCATCGTTTATAGGTGGAAACGTCAAAAAACAAGGTTCAGACATACATGGCGGAGGCCATCTTGGATTTTGACGTGGCGACCCAATTTTCGATAGCGTTCTTCCTTATGCCTAGATACACCCACACACCAGATTAGAAGTTGGTACTTCGCTTATTTTTCAAGATATTCAGCTCACAAGGTTCAGACATACATGGCATCAGACATACATGGCGGCGGCCATCTTGGATTTTGACGTGGGTTGCACCCACACACCAAATTCGAATGCGGTCCTTCGCTTACGCATGCACGCACGCACACACGCACAGACGGAAGGACGGACACACGGACGGAGGGGAAAACCATAGTCTCCCTTTCGCTCCGCTGTGCGATGGGGGACAACTAGAACGGCAATCGGTCAAAGCCAAAACCTTTGCCAGACTGAACAGTTTACGATTTGTATCCCACCGATAAGCCGGATCTATCCAGAACTGAACGAAAATCGAATTGACTTGTTCTTGTCACCTACCCAACTCATCCACCAAATTTTGTCATAATCCGTCCATAACTTTTTGAAATATCATGCTGTATATCGTTTTTGAGCCCATCTCTCAATGGTGAAAAAAAAAACATTTTTAAAAAATTATAAAATTCTCGTATACGGATCCAGATCTTTGCCAAACTCTAACCAATTCATCTTTGTCACACACCCAACCTGTCCCCCAATTTTTTAAGATGTGCTCAAATAAACGAACAAATCGGGGTGAATCCATAACTTCCGTCCACCTTCAGCGGAGGAGGTAAAAACTAGATCTGTACCAGTCTAGTTAGAGTTGACCTTTCCGAGTAACTTTTTCTAGTGACCAGCTGCGAGGATGAGCATTAGATCGAAAGTCGGTTTGAAATTTTTATAATCACGGCATTCCGTTTTATGCGGAAGCTTGTTTGGCTTCTGCGTTTTTCTCTGCGATAATTTGTCACGCATGGAACAACACGGATATAAATTTAGAGCTGAGAGGACATCAATGAGTTGTGAAATGGGACCTATTTGGATTTGAGAAAAACTTCCGCAATAGCCAAAGCAAAAGCATACAGTGATGCTGCTCACTCAAGTTCAAATCCCATACCAGTACTGTGCTGACTTGTCTTTCACTACCCAGTGTGTTTATCATTCATGTCATGGAGTAAGTACACTGATGTCACCAAATTTACCTAGTCTTCCTGCAGACGGCATATTTGGAAGCTTTTCCAAGAGCTTTTAGAATGTAAGAAAATAAAAGTGTATTCTTATATAATCTTTTAACTTTCATTAAACATAATCCTCTTGTCTCTCCTTAAAGAGGAGTTGTAACTACGTGGCTTTGTTAAACTGGGACTTTGAATGACCGCCATTTGTTCTGCAATCCTGCACATGGAATTTTGTGCAACAGAAAATGCTATGGTTGATTTATGTTGTTTCGCGGCTTGTGTCGCCACCTTGTGGTCCTGACGTAGTGTCACAACAATCACTTCAAAAATGTCTGAGTCCTTGTTCTCTTTCAACAAATTCAACACCAGTTTTCTTCTTATTTTTTGTCTGATGTGCCAGCCCCCTTCCCTCCCTAACCCCCACGATGGAGTTCTACTTTGAAAATGTCCATGACGTTTTCTTTGTCCACGAAGTTGTCTATGAAGACCTTTCAAACAAAAATGTCCAATGATCTTTCCGTCTCTCTGGAAAATCCTCTCTATCTCTTTGCTGATGACTCTACTCTCTGCCGCTCCATACCTCATCCCTCAGATCGGCAGTCTGCAGCCTCCTCACTCTCTGCAGACCTGGACAAAATCACAGACTGGGCAAACAAGTGGAACATGTCTTTCAATCCTGACAAATCTCACACTCTCACTATGTCTCTCCGAAAAGGCTGTCTGGACCACCCTCCCATCTACTTTGTGAACAATCCTCTCCAAGAAGTTCTGTCACCCAAGCTTTTGGGTCTCACTATCTGCCATGATCTTTCGTGGGAAAAACACATTTCCAAGATAGCCTCCAAAGCCAGTCGCCAACTGGGCATCCTCCTTCGTGCGAAGTCCTTCCTTGGCACACCTGAGCTCCTCACCACATACAAGGCTTTCATCCACAGCTCAATGGAATACTGTTCACACCCAGCTCAGCTTCATTCTGTTGAAACCAAAGCTTTCAAAATCATTGGATTCTCCCATGATGATGCTAACTCTGAGGGCCTTCCACTCACTCACTGCAGGGACGATGGTGGTCTTCCTGTCTTCTACCGACTCCTTTCCGGCCTTGCTCCCCGAGCTATGTCTGTGCTCTGTCCCCCAAATATTCTTGCAGGTCGTACAAGATCTGCCAGCAACCCTCTTATGGTTAAACTGCCAAAATCAAGACTCTATTCACCTTCACTCTTTCATTCCTCTTTTCTTCTGCCTCTGGAACAAACTCCCTCACTCTCTTCAATCCCACTCCTCCCTCCAGGTCTTTAAAGCAGCTGTTCACCACCATCTCTTATCTTCCCCCATCCAAAACCTTGATCTTTTCTACCCCCGTTAATTCACCCCAAATCCACTTTTTTGAAATACCGACTTCTTTCCTGGAAGTCCTAGCAGTGTCCACGTGTTTTATCCCTCTCCCACCTACCCCCCCTTCCTCCCTTCCAATGCCTCCTCCCCCCAAGCCCTCTCCCTCCCACAGATCCCCCCATGTCCCTGTTCTCTACTGTTATACTTGTGTGCTTCCCTCTCTCTCCCCATCTTGTCTCCCGCTCCCTTTATCATATATTTTATGTCAGGTTTTTTTTTTGTGATTAATGTTAGCTCTTACACGAGCCTCGATGAAAAAAAAAAAGAAAAAAAAAAAGTTGAATAGTCTTAAATATAAAACACGATCCTGGTTAAGCATCTTTTTTTGTTTTAACTTTACCAGTTTAAAAGTGAAGGTTCGTCTGACTCGCATTCAGGTCTGATGAACCTTTCTCTGGAGTTGTTGGAGTTAAATACTTAGCATCTCAACCACCGCATTTATCCACCACTTGGGTGTTCAAAATGACCCTGCTCTCATTCACACAATCACCAAGTCAGTCTTCAATTACCTTCATAACATTGCTCACATTAGAAATTGCTAGTACTGCAAAGTAACTGAAACGCTGACTGGTTCTACGATCGTGGCATCCCGGATTGATGACCCTAACTCTGTTCTTGCGGTAATGGCCTCGATCTCGAACATCCCTTCTCTCACTTCACCTGCACAAAACAGAGGCCACGAGGCGAGTTGCTAAATGCATGCAAATATGATGAGTGCGACACTCGTTTTGGCTCGTCTACAATCCTGGCTTCCAATTAATTTGAAAGTTTTAATAACATCTTAATATCCAGTATGAATTAACAGTTGTATCCTTGAATGTCTTTGTCGACTGATATTATTGACACTCCCTCATTCACTTCCTTCTGCATGAATGAAGCCTCTCAAAAATCATTCCTTGAAAGGTATTCCTTCTAAATTTGGATTAATAACATTTCGTTCAGCTTTTTCTATTTTCAACCAAATATTTACGTATTGATTGTTCAGAATCGTTCATCATACATCTGAATGCGAAATGCTTTATAAACAATGTGTTGTTATTACCTCTGCCACCAAAGGTGGACGGAGGTTATGTTTTCAACCCTGCCTGTCTGTTTGTTTGTCTGTCTGTGAACAGGATATCTCAAAAAGTTGTGGACGGATTCTGACGAAATTAGGTGGACATGTTGAGTGTGTGACAAGGACAAAATGATTCGATTTTAGTGAAGATCCGAATCCGAATGCTAGAATTTTTTATGCGATTCTTCACCATTGAGTGAATGAAATGATGAATGATCGTTTTAAGGCCATTTTTCCCTGCGAGAAATGCAACGAAGGGTTGGCGGGGGTTAGCCTTGCAGGCCCCATGACAATCATGGTTCCGTGTTTGAGGCAATGCTTTTCTGGCCTGATGCCCTTCCGGACGCCAAGCCTTAGTCGCCTCTTACGATGCGCAGGGATACAATGTACCTATTCTAAACCGGGGTACACACGGGGATCATTCATCCCAGCAAGCTGGTACTCAATTTGCCGACCTCGGAAGGATGATAGGCTGAGTGAACCCCCCTGGCGTTAATTCAGCAATCGACCGGGATTCGAACTCAGGATCCTTGGATCCCAAGCCGGCACCCTAACCGCTAAGCCAACACCAGGCTCAAAACGATATATAGCAGGATGTCTCAAAAAGTTAATGACAGATTTGGGCGAAACTTGGTGGACCGGCTAGGTGTGCAACAAGGACTAATTGACAAGTGATTTTTCACCATTGAGACAACAACAACAACAACGCATTTTAAGGCCATTTTCCCTGCTAGAGCGGGAAGCTAGAGCTAGAGAATTTTCCCGCTAGAGCGGGGGTTAGCCTTGCGGTCCCCATGACAATCTTCTCCATTTTGCCCTATTTTCTGCATCTCTCCTTGTTAACCCCCTTGCCCGCATTTCTTCTTCCACCATCTTTAGCCAAGTCTTTCTCGGTCTTCCCCGTCCTCTACTTCCTTCTACATTAATTTCCATCACTCTTCTCAACCAGTCACTTTCATCCTTCCTCAACACATGACCAAACCATCTCAGCCTGTTCCTCTTCACAGCATCAATCACAGGCAATATTCCCATCATCTTTCGCAATTCATCATTTGTCTTCATCTCTCTCAACGATACTCCGCACATCCATCGAACCATTCGCATTTCCACCCTTTCCAACCTTCGTTGCTGCTCTACGTTCATTACCCATGTCTCGCTCCCATAAATCATAACACTTCTCACACATGCAGCATACACCTTTCCCTTCAGCTTCAGCGACACTCCCCTCCTCATCAGCACGCCACTCAGTTCCCGAAACTTCTTCCATGCACATCTCACTCGAGCAACCGTTGCCGAGTCTGATCCACCTTCTCCATTCAGCATGTCTCCGGGGTAGCAAAATGCTTTCACACCTTTCAGCTTCACGCCGTCTCCAAGATCCAACTCAACATTTCCTCCATCTGCAGCTCCCTCTGTGCACACCTTACATTTGAATGTAGCTGCCACACTGGTAAATGACCCTCTCAGACCACTACATTTTTGATGAACCCACTCAGCGCACATTGTACATTGAATGTAGTTCACTCCGACACCCTTCCTGCACACAGCACACGGCCACTTCCCAGTTCTTTCCACCTCACCACATGCTTTACCACTTGCCATCACCTTCGTCTTTCCGATATTCACCTTCAGACCTTTTGTCTCCATACATTCCATCCACTTGTTCATCTTTTTCTTCAGTCCATCCATACTTTCCGCAATCAACACCAGATCATGTGCATACAACAACTCCCACGGTAAACCCTCCTTTACGTTCTGAGCCAGCACCTCCATCACAGCTACAAATAGTAGTGGACTTAGTACCGACCCCTGATGCACTCCCACCTTCACCTCAAACTCACCACTGTTCCCGTCCTTCGTCCTTACAGCTGTGCGCGCTCTTTTGTACATTGCCATCACTACTCTGATCAACTATTCCTCCACTCCTAACTTCCTCAATGCCCAAGTCAATACTTTGCGTGGAACCCTATCGAATGCTTTCTCCAGATCAACACACCCAAGAAACAACTTCTTCCTCTTCTCTATGTACTTCTCTTGCAACTGCCTCACAATGAAAAGCGCGTCTGTCGTTCCTCTTCCTGGCATAAACAATGGTTTTCACCATTGAGAAATGAAGCCAAAAAAATACACAGTATATCATGTTGTTTCAAAGAGTTGTGGATGGCTTATAACAAAACTTGGTGGATGAGTTGGTTAAATGCCGATTCGATTTTGGTTCAGGACATTTTGGACAGCAGATCCGGCTTATCAGTAGGATACAACATAAACTGTTCAGCCTGGCGGAGGTATGTGTTCTATCGAGTGCCGTTGTAGTTATTATTATTACTAGGGCATTGCCCGTACTATATCTATATCTAAAATTATATCCCCCCCCTCTATTTACATGAAATGGTTTGGTCCAAAGCGAACGGCTTCCGGAGTTTGGTAAAGCAATCGCCATCGCGTGCACAAACGCGCAGGAAAGCGAATGAATCGCAAATTCGTTTTTATTAGTTTTAAAACTTTATTAAAACATAGTTTAACGGCAACATAGTTTTCCAACGTGAAATAAATGAATACGCTGTCAAATGTGCCATCCGAGGCAGAGTGTGTCCGCCACGTTCGGCACACGCGATCGTTCGCTGCTCTCTGATTGGTTGAATCGTTTTTTGGACATAGCTCGGTAAGTAATTGTCCGATTAATATGAAACCTTGAAAAGGCACATCCTCGGGTCCCCAGCAATATACCTGGCAAGTTAAAAGTATATCGGACCCGTGGTTGTCGAGAAACAGCGGTCACAGACAAACGTACAAACGTACAGACAGAGATTACTGGAATTATAGATAGATTATTGTTTTTGTTGTAATTATTTTCTGATGGTTTGTTGCAGAGGTATCACACTTGCATTTAACCTGTCAAATGTGGGTTTGATTCCTGACCCGACCATAAACCGTCAGATTGGTGCTTTGCAGGCAGTCTGTTGCACATCACCAGGCTTAAGCCAGATGGACCTGAGGTCGGTCGTCCTTTCTGCTAGCATTAGCTCATGATTCAACGGTGTCTCGCAAAAAGTACGCGAGTTATATCTCCCAGATTCTAAACAAGTTACAAATTCACGCGCAAATCACCTCCAGTCCAACGTCAGGCTTGGCCAGCCGATTCTTGGAAAAGTTGGGCCAAAAAAAGATTCCCCAGCCAATCCCACCAAGGTTGGAATAATCGTGGTCGATAAATAATTAGTAGTGGTAGAGTTGTGGTTTTGATTATTACTTATTTATGTGAGTCTCTCATGTTCTGTGCTAATTTGCATAGAGTACCGTCCTGTGGCTCTCAAAAACTTGTAACATAAAGCCTCTTTTCGTTTGATCAAGGTAGGCTTTATTTCACTCAATTGACTCTACCTATCCAACACACACATACACGCGAAAATACAATCATGAATATACTTCAATGAGGCAGGATTACGTTTCAAAAGTGGGATTATAAGTACTAGCAACGGTACCCACCCTATGGGCGGGGCTTCAATTGGGAGGCCCAAATGAAAAGGCAAAATATCAGAAATTGAAGGCTTTTTTTATTTTAAACGATTTATATAAACATCCGTTAAATCATATCACACGCAAATCATCAAAATCTCAACAGTATTTGTAGAATTTCAATAAAAGCCACATCACTGTTCGTATCGGTAAATGTTATTTCATCGTGTTTGGAAAAACTGGAAAATTGGGAAAATTGGAAAAACAATATGGCTTATTTTACTCCAGGGGGTCCCAGGATTACCCACCCAAAATTTTGTTGCGATTGGTTCAGCCGTTTTTGCGGTACCCGGGAACAGACGGACAGACAGACATTTGGTGAATTATAGTAAGACAGACAGAATCACCTTCGCCTATTATAATATAGATGGGATAGTATTTTATCCAAAGCATTCCTTACCCATTCGGAATACGCCATCTAACCCGCCTCCTCGTGGTGTACAGAGCCCCGACCGCACGTGCAACTGCGTGTTAAATACGCTTCTGGGTGAAGCGCCGATGACGTCACATATACGACATCTTCTTCATAATCATCACATTTGCGTTGAAAGTGCGTAGGCATCTTCTCCATGGTTTACACTTTCAAATTTTTTTGCCAATGAGCAGGTAGTTTACTGCCTTTTAATTTGTATTATCTGCAATAAAAATGCCACAACTCTTGCAACATATTGTCGTGTGGACGACTATTAAGACGTGTGGACGTCCACGGATGGAATCGAGCTTAACGAGGCATTTCCAATTCAATGGCAGATCATACACGAGCAGTGGGGGTTGGAGGAGAATGCCGTGGCTTACCTGTCGGTCCGACGATGTCTTCACCCTTTGAAAAGAACTCACAAACGAAAACGGAATTAAAGCTGGTTGGGAAAATAATACAAGGGTTTATTATTTAATTAAGTTTATTTTATAAGGTTTATTGAATAAAGCCCACATAATCTTGTTTCTCACAGTTAGTCTACTTGCCAGCAATGTGAACCCGGAAATGTTGAGTACCCCAAAGTTTTAAGTTAGAAATGTACAGTATGGGTGCCCAGCACTTAGAAACTGCCGGATGCTAACTTGCATATGTTGGGCAATTAGCAAAATTAGCATTAATAGCATTAACCCTATCAAACATAGGCCTGGGACACTGAAATTTCTGTTTCGCTCTATTGCTCCACTTTTATTCACAGGTATTAGAGGTAACAAAGGCAAGTACCATACCAAACTAGAATAATATGACTATGGGTAAATAATATCGTCAAAATTAAAACACAAGTATACCCAAAAGTATCAGAGCTGAAAAATATGTGCACTAGTTACACAACATAAAACTTCCATCAAGAAAGAGCGTCTTGCACTTCTACTACTCTGCACTGTTATAAAGCATATCCTCATCATAAAACTCATCCTCATCGTCTTCATCTTCTTCTCCTGACTCTACATTCTTGTCATATTGCTCTTCTTGCTGTGAGTGTGTGAGTGTGTTGCAACATGTACTATCAGAGCCTTTGCAGAAGCAGTAGCTGGTACAGGCCAGGCCTGCAGCTACGCAGCTGCACTTTGCTGTTAAACAGGGCTTTAACCCAGCTTTGCAGCTACAGCTGATCATTTCCAACACGGCAGGAGGAGCAACGGGGCTTGCATCCAGGATGGGCATGATGACTTCCTCTCCCTTCTCGCCTTCCTTCTTATTCCATCCAAACTCTGTTATGTCCACAGCTGGTGGGTCAGGGCAGTCTGCTGCTTTCCAAAGCAGCACCTGTAGATGGGCACGCCGTCCATGGAGGAGAGCGTTGCGCTCTGTAGGAGGCAGTGTCTTCAGTGCTGGGGGGGTTTTGCGCTTTCGGTAGATGTCATATCTGGCGACGTTCAGAGATGCCGACTCCCTCTCGTTGTACAGAGCCAGGAAGAAACCACTCACTGCCTCTGTAATCTGTAAATCAGTAGCTCCCTCCTCTCCGATGAAGTGAAGCAGGTCACCAGGTACTACTTTCATGGCCTTGAGTGCGGACACCTTCCCTTTCCCCGCGGGATAGGAGGTGGTGTCACATCCGGAGAGAGCATGCATAGCCAGGATGGAGCGACACTGCTCACCGAGATTCTCTACTGTCGAATTGATGTTGAGAATAGTGCCATCCCATCTCTCCATCTGCAGGTTACATGTGATACCCACCTTCCAGCACCAAGAGACCATGAGTACGAAAACATCAGCGTCGTCGCTGAGAATGCGGACGGTTTCAGCTCCGCGACTGGCTGCATCCAACATGTATGAGATGAGGGAGACGTCAGCCTCGTCATGAGTGACAATACTGTCTGCTTTGCTGACCATCTTGATGTGATCTCCTATGCTGTGTGTGCACAGGAGCTCACCCAGTCTCCGTTTGTTTGTCTTGTTCTTCATCACTTTGTCACGGCTAGGTAGAGGGGTTGTCAGTGAGAGTCGGTACTCTGTTGAGCTCTCCCCAGCTCTTCTCTGCCTCTCGTGGTCTTTGGCAGAGACTTGCTCATACCGGTCAAAGATGACAAATGTTTCGGTGATGTAGCGATTAAGCCGGCGCCCCATGCTGGCTGCGAGGTCAGCCACAGTGCCTGACAATGGCCACACCACGTGGTAGATGAGCTGCGATGCATCAACGAGTACAACATGTGGTGGGTGGGGATTGGGGGCAAGGATTCCAAGATGCTGGACGATCACAGACTTGTTACCCTTCCTGAGGCATCCATACTCATCGATGATGGATGCAGGGACCGGGCCGAGCTCGTAGTCAAAGAGGGCAGAGAGCTCCATTCTTCTCTTGCTCCCCACCACCAGCAGCCGAGCAAACAACGCCTCAAGGTCACATATGATCTTCGCATTGACCTTCACTCTTTTTTTGGTGAATGTCATTGTCACCACCTTATTTGAGATGGGCGCATGAAATCTCTCAGGAAGTGATGAAGAGAACAGTGTGCTCATGTCCTGTCCGATCTTCAATGCATCTTGCACATTCACCTTTTAATCTGCCACCTGGCCATTTATGATATGGTGGAGGGTCGCGGTCTCTATGGTGAGTGGATGGGAGTTTTCCTGTAGCACTCTCAGGATTTTAGCCCGGTCCTCCGCGTCCAATTCCCACTGTCCTTTACCCTCTTCTTTGTGTCTGTTGGGCTTCATTGTCTTATCCGGTGCTTCAGCATCGTCGTAAATCTCATCCAATGACTTGGAGAGATAGGAGCAGATGCCGAAAGATTGGATCCACACGGCGACCTGCTTAGGGTTGGTGGAGATGCCCTTCATGCCTCCTACTCCCTTCCCTTGCTTGATGCATGTCTGCTCCCCAAACATGTCTCCACTCACTGCAGCTGCACCATCAGAGTGGCGGCACACATGGCTTCCAGCGTAAAGGTCATCCTTGGCAGTAGCAGGAAGGTACTGCATGTCGCGCAGATGCCATGTGATCCATCTTGCGTAGTGGTGATGACCGGCAGCAAAGAAATAGGGCAGCATCTCTTCAAGGCAGTGTTGTTGCAGCATCCAATCACCCTCTCTTTCTGCTCGCCAGAACCTGTGAGCTATTAGGGTAGGGGTGATGAAACAATCCACCCATAGCCGGACTAAAAATTAATCTAAATACTCAATATCTCAAAAACTATAGCAGCTAGCGAGATGGGGCTTAGTGCGTTGAACGTGCCAGGTTACGATCTGTTCAAATAAACACTAACATTGAAACTGTAGCTCAACATGAGAGTAGGGGCACTAACCGCGCAAAAAAATGTTGGGTGAAAAAAAATCCACGGCTTTTACATCCCTTTTTTCACATGAAATTTTGATCGCAGGAAATTTTTATAAGAACACTCACGGAAAGCATATCTGTCTAAGTGTATTATGTCCAAATTTCATACAGATCCTTCAAATAGTTTGCTCACACGAAGCATTCAAACGGAGCAAAAGAGCGAAACAGAAATTTCAGTGTCCCAGGCCTATGTTTGATAGGGTTAATGCTATTAATGCTAATTTTGCTAATTGCCCAACATATGCAAGTTAGCATCCGGCAGTTTCTAAGTGCTGGGGATCCATACTGTACATTTCTAACTTAAAACGTTGGGGTACTCAACATTTCCGGGTTCACAAGAGGGCTCTATAGGCTTGGCAAGTAGACTAAGTCTGGGAGTCCTTTAGGTGCTTTTTTGCAAACTCCAAGCGGGCTTTCATGTGTCTTTCACTGAGGAGAGGCTTCCATCTTGCCACTCTGCCATAAAGCCCAGATCGGTGGAGTATTGCAGTGATGGTTGTCCTTCTGGAAGTTTCTCCCATCTCCACACAGGATCTCTGGAGCTCAGCCTGAGTGACCATCAAGTTCTTGGTCACCTCTCTTACCAAAGCCCTTCTCCCCCGATTGCTCAGTTTGGCTGGGCGGCCAGCTCTAGGAAGAGTCCTGGTTGTTCCAAACTTCTTCCATTTAAGAATTATGGAGGCCACTGTGTTCTTGGGAACCTTCAATGCAGCAGAGATTTTTTTTGTAGGCTTCCCCAATCTGTGCCTCGACACAATCCTGTCTCTGAGTTTGGAGCAGGCAGTTCCTTCGACCTCATGGCTTGGTTTTTGCTCCGATATGCATTGTCAGCTGTGAGACCTTATATAGACAGGTGTGTGCCTTTCCAAATCATGTCCAATCAATTGAATTTACCACAGGTGGACTCCAATCAAGGAGTAGAAACATCTCAAAGATGATCAAGAGAAATGGGAGGCACCTGAGCTAAATTTCAAGTGTCATAGCAAAGGGTCTGAATACTTATGTAAATGTGATATTTCCGTTTGTTTTTTTAAATAAATTTGCAAAACTTTCTAAAATCCTGTTTTCTCTTTGTCATTATGGGGTATTGAGTGTAGATTGATGAGGGAAAAAATGAATTTAAACGATTTCAGCATAAAGCTGCAACATAACAACATGTGAAAAAAGTGAAGGGGTCTGAATACTTTCTGAATGCAATGTATATATATATATATATATATTCGTATATGATCATAACTAGCAACAGTACCCGCCCTACGGGTGGGGCTTCAGTTGGGAAGCCCAAATGAAAAGGTAAATTATCAGAAATTGAAGGCTTTTTTATTTTAAACGATTCATATAAACATCCGTTAAATCATATCACATGCAAATCATCAAAATCTAAACAGTACATGGCTAAACAGTACATGGACGATCACGTACCACGTATGTCTCGCGGCTCGCTAGCTCTCATGTTGTCCCGATAATGATCCTTCCACAGGTTCACCTACGGAAACCTTGTTACGACTTTTACTTCCTCTAGAGTCTAGACAGTCAAGTTCGCTCATGTTTTCGGTGCACGAGCCGAGAACGACCCGAGCAGGGGCTGATCCGAGGATCTCATCAAACCGTCCGATCGGTAGTAGCGACGGGCGGTGTGTACAAAGGGCAGGGACTTAATCAACGCGAGCTGATGACTCGCGCTTACTGGGAATTCCTCGTTCGTGGGACACTGTCTCAACCCCCAGTCCCCATCACGGATGGGGCTCAGCGGTTTACCCGAGCCTGACGGCGAATGTGCAAGGTACACGCTGGCCCGTCCAGTGTAGCGTGCTTGCGGCCCCGGACATCAAAGGGCATTAAACGTTCATTAAACATTAAACATTCATTAAAGGATTACGAAACGAAAAAGATTACGAAATTACGTTCACACCGTCATGTCAAACACTACCGTGAACACATACATCGTCACAACATTGTCACAATGAGAACATCGTCACAATGAACGATATGCGAACGCGAATGTTATGCGGGAGTCCAAACCTGAGAATGCTGGAGACCAAAGCTGAAATTGGGAAAACTAAATAGCCTATTTTACTCCCAGGGGTCCCAGGATTACCCACCCAAAATATCTTTGCGATCGGTTCATTAGTTTTTACGGTACCTTCGAACAGACAGACAGACGGACATTTGGTGAATTATAGTAAGATCGTCACAATGAGAAAATCGTCACAATGAACGTTATGCGAATGCGAATGTTATGCGGGAGTCCAAACCTGTGAATGCTGGAGACCAAAGCTGAAATTGGGAAAACTGAATAACCATTTTACTCCCAGGTTATCTTTGCGATCGGTTCAGCAGTTTTTACGGTACCTTCAAACAGACAGACGGACATTTGGTGAATTATAGTAAGATACTACTTATCAGCTGTCAGGCGCAATCACCCTACTGACCCCAAGTTAACTACAAGTCATTCAAATACAGTGAATAGGTGTGTGACCACATCACAAAAACAACAAGAAAGAGCAATTAGAGATTGCAGACCCACACCAGGATGTGTTGTTAGTGGTTCTTTAAGGCTTTTGTGTTCATTAAAACAAATATGGTGGCCAAACCACGCGACCGATGGCATCGTCTCTTTTTTTTTCTCCACCAATTTATCCCTCGATGATGCTCAAGAAATTTCATCTTCATCGATGAAGTTTTGTACTTGTCAAATGATGACGTCATCATGGAGGCACCTATGCCATCATCATTAACATAATGTTGTGGCCCCGGTGTTAAGACTCCAAGAGGACAAACGACCGAAAAGAGCTTTACTCCGAGACGTATACCCAACTTGGCGGTAGTGACACTCGCGGGAAGGTTCAAAGTCTTACCTGATCGGAAACACACACGGGTAATCCAACCCACACACACAAAGACAGGACAGCAAAATCCACAATACAAGAAAAGTAAAATTCAACAAATAATGATTTATTTAAAATAAATGCAAGTAACAATGAAAGGAGAGGTAAAAACTAAATTCTTAATTGAGACGTCCCCATTTGTATATGACTTGTATACAAACAAGGGGAAAAGATAATGAAAGAAAATAAATAATGTTTTGGTAATTGGCCGAAACTCACCTTTGCGTCCCCAAATGGCTGGTAAGGCTTGCTGGTCATCGCCTCAAACCACCGCACAGGAAACGCACAAATGGCACGGAGTCGCGCTCCTTGACGTCCAGAGGAAACACGACGTGGACCCACTCCACTGCCGACGTTTATCCTGTGCCTTGTAGTCCCGACTTTCCCGAACCGCTGTTTCTCACCAGCCCTTTCCGAAGGGCGCACACGAACCAAACACCACATGCCGCCAAGCCAACCGCATCCAAGACAACGGAGAGATAGCGAAGCGACCGTCCCTCACGAGTGACCCAGATCAAGAGAGAGAGAGCAAGATGGTGCGACCGCATTTTTTCCCTTCACTCTCAAATGTTCCATGATGATGTCACACTCTGTCCAATCACTGAGCTCCACTCAATCATCCCATCGCGTCTCCACCAATCACGAAGGTCAGTCGTGGCTTCCTCGTTACGAGTCGTCATGGGCGGAGTCTAGTCGCTGTTCGGGAATGTTCAGGTGACGTCGGCGGCCGTGAGGCGGATTTACGTGCCGATCGGCAAATGTGCGGGGTTTGTAGGACCTGGCGGCGTGGTGAGCGAATGAGTCCATTTGTTATCATTGTTGTTTGTCAGGCTTTTTAATTGTAATAAAGACTGAGGGAAGATCACAGGTGCAAATTACACACGGGGGAATTAATCTTTAAGCCCTATAATTAATTAGCACAAAGCCATGCCCCTTATGGCGACATGCAAACGCTCTTACCCGGACAGACGGCCTACTTATGTATATTGAGATGGGGTCTTCGCGGCATATGGAGCCTTTTAATCAACACTTCGATTCTATCTTAGCTAAGTTGTTATCATTAACATAATATCTAATCATCATTAACATAATTTATTCCCCATGGAGAGTTCTTTACAATAAGCCATGTCTCAATTTTTTCTATGCAGCGCTTTCGGAGATATAGAGGTGCAAAGTTTTTCGTTTTTTCCAAGATGGCGCCCATACCGCATGGCCTATGATGTCATCATTTCTAAAGATAGAAGGTGGCTGAATTGCATAGTGATATCAGAGGAGTGGGCAAACAGAATTTTCAGTCATTGTCAGGTTGTGTTGACCACATGATCACCATTAGCCGCACCCAATGCCTTTTCAATAGTTTTGCTCTAAAGTATAATATAACAGAATAACACACAGTTTTGCCTATCTCCCATGTGCACGTATTATATGTGTGTATTTCACGCTGTTTTTGTGCATGAATTGTGTTTGGAGTTATTTACATATTATCCCCACGCTTTTTGAAAAAAAAATGGGGGATATTGTAACTGGGTCTGTCTGTCCGTCCATTACGCTATTCCCCCTATACGGTTGTGCAGAAATTCATCAAAATTGATCGTCATGATCATCACATGGCAATAAGGTGCAAGAACAGTCATTTTGGTCCCGCCCCCTGGGGCGGGGTCAAAATGTCAAGTACCAAAAAAATGCAATTACAGCCACATTTTAAAGCATTTTTAAATAAAACTTTGTATTTTTCGTGGCGGATTTTTGGCCATTGAGTCTTCCTCTGCACGGTCCCGGCTCTGCTCTGCTGCTCCTGGCTTCACCTGCTCGGCTCCTTCGCTATTTCCTCGGGCTCACTCTCGTGGGTTGTGCCGCCCATTGTTTGCAGCGGCGGTGGTGGCGGTTTGCCGCCGTGATCTTGATTAGCGGCGGCGGTCGTTTGCCGCTGCATTTGCCGCTTTGCCTCCTCAACCTTGGCCTCGTGCTCGTCTCTTCACTCCTGTCTGCCCTCTGCATGGTCCCGGCTCTGCTCCTGGCTTCACCTGCTCGGCTCCTTCGCTGTTTCCTCGGGCCCACTCCCGTGGGTTGTGACGATTGTTTCGCCTCCTCACCCTTGGCCTCGTGCTCGTCCCTTCGCTCCTGCTGGCATGGCTCTGCGGTACTCCGCCGCAAGGCTTCTCCTGCTTAAAACCCGCTCCACCCCATCATGCATCTCTGCAATCAAATCGAATGGACTCCTGCGTCGACCCAGGTACATTCACCGTGGCTCCGGTCGTAAGTTTGTTTATTTACAATCAGGTCACTCCATCCCCATCCTCTGGTCGGCTCAGCGCACTCCCACTCATCGTCCCAACACACCTGGTCACAACAACGCACAAAATCGCACCTCCTGTCTGCGAACCCTGGCCAAATCACCTGGATCCATACCCGCCGTACAAAACAACATCAAGCTCACCCTGTTCAATACCCGGTCCCTCAACAACAAATGCCTCATCCTGAACGACTACATCCTGGAAAATAAACTGGACTTTCTCTGTCTCACTGAGACCTGGCAACAACCACTGGACTACTACACGCTCAACCTCACCACACCCAATGGATATTCTTACATCAATAAACCACGCTCGGAGGGCCGAGGTGGTGGAATTGCCGTTATTCACCGACAAGACATCAAGACCAACCTCATCTCCATCTCATCTGCTCCATCATTTGAACACCTGGCTTTTAAACTCTCTGGTCACACACAGTCAGTCATGGCTGTTGTCTACCACCCTCCCAAACCACACCCATCATTCCTGTCTGACTTCTCCTACTTTCTGACCCAGCTATGTTCCCTCTCCCCCTCAATCCTCCTCCTTGGTGATTTCAATATCCACATGGACTCCACTGACTCCACGCTAACCACTGACTTCACTGATTTACTCACCTGCTTTAACCTCACTCAACATGTCAACTTTCCTACCCATAACCGTGGTCACATTTTGGACCTTGTCTGCTCTACTGGACTAATTTTGCACCATCTCTCTGGCTCCGACCTCACTCTCTCTGACCACCTAGCCATCACTCTGACCATCAACATCCCCACCCCAGCACCAAGGCATTATCGCACTATCAACTTCCGTAAGCTAAACGCTCTTTCACCTGCCTCATTCTCATCGACCCTCTCTGAAAAAATGTCCACTTCTCCCTTCGTTGACCTCCACACCCCTTCTGACCTCACTGACTACTACAACCACACTCTCTCCTCCTGCCTTGACCAACTTGCGCCTATAAAAACCAAAACAGTTTCTTTCACCCATTCTGCTCCCTGGTTTACCCCTGAACTCCGCCTGATGAAAACTCGTGCTCGCCAACTTGAAAGACTCCGCAATAAAACAGGTCTCACAGTTCACTCCCAGGCCTACAAGGACCAAATACAACACTATAAAGATGCCCTCTCCCGCGCCCGCTCCGCCTACTACTCTCAAATTATCCACTCTGGCTCCGGAAACCCAAAAGCACTCTTCTCTACAATAAACAAACTCCTCAGCCCCCTGAACACCACCACCCAGTCATTCACAATAGACAACTGCATCTCCTTCCTTTCATTCTTCCAACGCAAAATTGAAAAATCTACAACAGCTTGACCACCGCCGCACCCGCTCCCCCTCAAACCACCTGCCCCCCCTTATCCTGCCATCCCCTGTCTCAATTCTCCCCAGTCTCCCCTACTGACCTCTCTGAACTCCTCATCGGAATGAAAACTGCCACCTGCACTCTTGACCCCATCCCCTCCAGCTTTGTCAAGGCCTCCCTTCCTGCTCTCTCTCCACTTATCATTGCAACAATAAACTCCTCCCTGTCTACAGGCATCGTCCCACCATCCCTCAAAATTGCTGCTGTTACCCCCATTCTGAAAAAACCTGGACTAAACCCTGACACCCTAAATAACTTCAGACCCATCTCCAACCTACCCTTTCTGTCAAAGGTTTTGGAACGCGCTGTAGCCACTCAACTCAAACATCACCTCTCTGCCAATAACCTGTATGAAACATTCCAATCCGGATTCCGCTCCAACCACAGTACTGAAACTGCTCTCCTCAAAATCACCAACGACCTTCTCCTCTCCTCTGACGCTGGCAACCTCAACATTCTCATCCTCCTCGACCTCAGCGCCGCCTTTGACACCATCGATCACACCATCCTCCTCACCCGACTTGAAACCACCTTTAACATTACCGGCACTGCCCTCTCTTGGATTAAATCATACCTCTCTGACAGACGTCAGTTCATCTCCATCAATAACTGCAAATCCCCCACTGCTCCCCTCCCCCAAGGTGTCCCCCAAGGTTCAGTTCTTGGCCTCCTCCTCTTCATCCTTTACCTGTCCCCCCTCGGTCACTTAATCCGCCGTCATGGTCTCCAATTCCACTGCTTCGCCGATGACATCCAGCTTTTCATCTCCACCAAGTCCATCTCCACCGCCACCCACTCTATTCTGACAAACTGCATCACTGAAATAAAATCCTGGCTTCAAATCAACTTCCTCAAACTTAACTGTGATAAATCTGAAATAATCATCATTGGCCCAAAGACGCTCACCAAGTCCACCCATAACTTTGCCCTCAACATCGACGGTTTCCCAGTATCCACCTCCCCTCACATCCGGAATCTTGGCATCATCTTTGACCAAACCCTCTCCTTCGACAAATACACTAAACAGATCACAAAGACAGCCTTCTTTCACCTGAAAAACATCGCCCGTCTCCGTCCATCCCTCTCCTCCGTGGCTGCAGAAACCCTCATCCACGCCTTCATCACTTCCCGTCTGGACTACTGCAATAGCCTCCTTTATGGTTCACCCTCAACAATCACCAATAAACTCCAATACATTCAGAACTCCGCTGCCCGTCTACTCACCCATTCCCGGACCCGTGACCACATCACCCCCGTCCTTTACAAGCTTCACTGGCTCCCCATCTCCCAGAGAATCCAGTACAAAATCCTCCTCTTGACCTACAAAGCCCTCCATAACCTGGCCCCATCCTACCTGGCTGACCTCCTCTCCAGACACACTCCCACCCGCAACCTCCGCTCTGCTGGTACCAACCTCCTGACCCCCCCCCATCCGGACCAAATTTAGATCCTGGGGGGACAGGGCCTTCTCCATCGCTGCTCCCACCCTCTGGAACTCGCTACCTCACACCATCAGAGACTCCTCCTCACTCACCACATTCAAAACATCACTCAAGACCCACCTGTTCAACACTGCATTCAACATTTAACCCACAGCATCTAACCCCTGACTATCTCCTCTCCTTCTCCCTCCTTTGTGCTTTGAATATTTCCCTATTGATTCTTCTTTTTTTGCAATTGTCTTTATGTTTTGCTATGCATTATGTTTTGCACTCTGTCAAAGCGTCTTTGGGCTTCCTGAAAAGTGCTATATAAAATAAATGCATTATTAAATGCATTATTATATGCAATCAATATTGAGGGATGCATGAAATATGTAACGACTTTTGGGATTTGACCATGGTTCATGCCCCAGGGGGTGAGGACTTTGGGTCAGTCACAGGGGTCAAAACGCGAAAAAAATTCAAATCAAAATTTGATATTGGGTAATTCCTTTTGGAACATTTTGCCATCTTTCAACTTTGCTTTTGGTGGGAATTATCGGAATTTGCGATGGCGCGCCATCGATTTCGCTCTAATTTTTTTTTTTTTATCCTTCACCACCGAAGGTGGATGGAGGTTATGTTTTTACCCCTGTCTGTCTGTTTTTGAACAAGATATTTCAAAAAGTTGTGGACGGATTCTGACGAAATGTGGCGGAGAGGTTGGGTATGTGACGAGGATGAAATGATGAGATTTTGGTGAAGATCTGGATTCGGATCCAGCCAGTAGAATTTTTTAAGTGATTCTTCACCATTGGGAGATAAGGCCAAAAACGATACATAGCAGGACATCTCAAAACGTTATGGACGGATTTGGACAAAACTTGATTTAGAGGTTGTGTGTGTGACAAGAATGAATCGATTCGATTTTGTTGGAGATCTGAATATGGATTCGGATACGATAATTATTGAATTTTTGAAGTGATTCTTCACCATTGAGAGATCGAGCTAAAAGCGATATTATGACATATTTTTTTAATTTGTGGACGAGTTATGTATAAACTTGTTGGACGAGTTGGTTAGGTGACAAGAACAAGCCGATTAGATTTTGGTTCAGGTCCGAATCCAGATTCGGCCTATCAATGGGATATAAACCATAAACTGTTCAGCCTGGCGGAGGTATGAGCTCTACCGAGTGCCGTTGTGGTTTAAATTGCAGAATGTTTGACTCTTCTCACTCCCCCCACCCCTCCTCATTCATTCTGCATTCCTGCTCATGCGGTACATCCCCGCTGCCTAGTTGAGACACAGGTGATATGACATATATGCCATGGTCCTGCAGGGAGGGGTGAAATAAGTACATGTGTAATTATTTTTGTGGTGTGGTGATCTATGGAATGAGAATGCGTGGTTATGGGTTTGTGTTGAAAGAATGTGGGTGAAATCCACCGAGCCATGTCATTCACCTGTAACACCAGGACAGAGCCCGCGGAAACTTGGGGTGCATTGGGATGGCCCCGCAGGTAACGTTGACTCTTGTGGCATCCACCCGGGGACGTGGTCTGTAGGAAGGGGTTGTACAAATGTTTATAGAGTTTTTGGAATTTTTGAAGTTTTGAATAAGGTTAAGTTTTGTGGTTAAGATTGGTTTTTGTGTGTTGTTTGTTTCCTCCCTCCGCAGGAACGACGAATTATAATTTTTGTAAATACTTGAACTGCATGATTGTGTAAGGAGATAGCATGTTAAGGAGAATGGGCAGGTAGCTTCGGCTCACCTCCCACAGCCCTCCTGATTTATTTCATAGGCTAATTAAGTGTGAGACAGCAAGTGATAAGACTGGAATGGTAGCGCCTTCAGTGAACCTAGCAGGGGCTATGGTTCCGGGGGGTCGGGGGGGGGGGGAGGGGCTGTGTTAAGATTTTTGGGTAGGGCATATATAGATCCAGGTAGATCTGCATAGGTAGGTGCTTCGACTGTCGTGCTAGGGAATCTCGATGTAATAAGTTCTGTGTAGCCCGGATGTCGGATAAGTTGGATATGTTGGTACCAACCTCCTGACCCCCTCCATCCAGACCAAATTCAGATCCTGGGGGGACAGGGCCTTCTCCATCGCTGCTCCCACCCTCTGGAACTCACTACCTCACACCATCAGAGACTCCTCCTCACTCACCACATTCAAAACATCACTATAGACCCACCTGTTCAACACTGCATTCAACATTCAACCCACAGCATTTAACCCCTGACTATCTCTTCTCCTTCTCCCTCCTTTTGCTTTAAATATTTCCCTATTTATTCTTGTCTTTTTGCAATTGTGGTTTTCATATATTGTTATGCATTATGTTTTCCACTCTGTCAAAGCGCCTTTGGGCTACTTGAAAAGCGCTATACAAAATAAATGAATTATTATTATTATATGTGTCCCCGCCACAAGGGGGCGAGGCATGTTAAGTAGTTGTAGGGTTTATGCTAATTCCCTGGTGTGTTGTTCCCTCTGTGATCATACCTGTGTCCCGTATGGCAACGCACAATAGACATTAGTTCGGCCCAATAGTAACACCACACAAACACTACTTAAATTCCCCCTCGCCACGATAATAATAAAACACCAGGAAGAACAGTCAGGAAGCGGCCGCGCATTACGACACCATGGCGATGGAACATCGATCAGGCAGGCTGAGGCCACGCCCACCTTGCGAAGGATTGGTAGAAGGAAGACACCACAGGACGGGGGTCGCCGATTGGCAGAGCAAGGAACGACGCGCTGATGGGAGGAGAAAGGCCGGTGACATAACGAGGGTTTGATAAAGAGAAGAAGAGACCGACATTTTCTCTCTCTCTCGTCCCTGCTCGTTGAAGAGACCTGAGTGCGTGGACCTCGTTCTTGCCCTCACAATTCCTCTGTCCCGCCCTCTTGCTCTTACGCTTTCCTTCACTTCGACCGTCTCTCCTCCCTGACCCGAACGTTGGGTGCATCGCAGCTTCGTGCCGAGTTCGGGAGGGGATTGTATGGCTGGTGAAGCGGGTTGCACGCTCGCTCGCTCGCTTGGCGCGAGAGGTTTTGTCGGGGCCTGGTGAACGGGGGTACATTGAGACCTTTCTTCCCACCGACCAGAGTCCCGTCGGATGATGCGCCCGAGCCAGACGATCCCTGACACTGCCAGACAGAGATAAGCTTACACCACACGACGCGGTTCCTTTTGTAAATTCTCCTTTGTGTTATTTTAGAAGTTTGGTGTGGGGACGTCCTGATTTAGGAACATTATTTATTTATCGTCGCGTTCTTTGTTATCGGGTTCGTCTAATAAATATTCCTTTTGTACATTTTACATCCGTCTCGGGTTGAATTGATTTGCAGGGTGAAGACGCCTGCGCGAGGCCCGTGAAGGTGAGTCGGCATTCTTCATTCCGTCTCGCGTATCATTCGCCATCAATTGGATAATGCCTCAAAGTAAGCTCGATTGCCATCCGTGGCGTACTCTCGGCAGTCCAACAGCCCGTGGGCCTCGCCTCTCCACATTGCGCCGAAGCCGGGTGGCGGATGGCGCCCGTGCGGGGATTACCGCCGCATTAACGATGCCACGACCCCTGACCGCTACCCAATCCCACACATCCAGGATTTTTCTGCCCGCTTGGCCGGTAAAGTTTTTTTTTTCTAAGGTGGACGTCGTTCGTGGTTACCACCAGGTCCCTGTCCGGCCGCAGGACGTTCCGAAGACCGCGGTGATTACACCTTTCGGGCTTTTCAAATTCCTCCGTATGCCTTTTGGGCTCAAGAACGCGGCCCAGGCTTTCCAACGCCCGATGGACAGCGTGTTGCGGGATTTGCCGTTTCTGTTCGTCTACCTCGACGATATCCTCATCGCCAGCCCTTCCAGGACGGAGCACATGCTTAACCTCCGAGCGCTCTTTGAACGCCTCAGTCAGCACGGCCTTATCATTAACCCGGCCAAGTGTTTGTTCGGGGTGGCCTCAATTGACTTTCTTGGCCACTGCATCACGAGGGAGGGGGCCGTCCCACTGCCGTCTAAAGTGGAGGCTGTGAAGGGTTTCCGCGCCCCTCACCATCAGGGCCTTGCAGGAGTTTTTGGGCATGGTGAACTTTTACCATCGTTTCGTGCCCTATGCGGCCCAGCTGATGCGGTCCCTTTATGAGGCCCTCAAGGGCAAGCCTACCAAATGCGCCATTGACTGGACCGAGGAGATGGCCAAGGCTTTCACGGATGCTAAACTGGCCCTCGCCAGCGCAATCATGCTGGCGCATCCGTCGCCCGATGCACCGATTGCTCTTACCACGGACGCTTCGGACTACGCGGTTGGCGCCGTGCACGAGCAGTGGGTCAACGGGGCCTGGCAGCCACTTGCTTTTTTTATCCGGCAGCTCCGCCCTAACGAACGAAAGTACAGTACATTCGATCGTGAGCTCCTTCGCCTCTACCTAGCTGTCCGACACTTCCGTTACCTGTTGGAAGCCCGCCCATTCACGGCATTTGTGGACCACAAGCCCCTGGTTTTTGCCATGGCCAAGGTCTCGGAGCCATGGTCTGCCCGCCAACAACGCCAGCTCTCCTTCGTTTCTGAGTTCACGACGGACATCCAACATGTTGCTGGGAAGGATAACACGGTCCCCGATTGTCTCTCCCGGTCCATAGCTGGCGCGGTTCACCTTGGCATAGAAGACGCCCGCATGGCGGCCAATCAGATCTCCGACCCGGATGTCCAGGCCTGCAGGACGGCGATTACGGGGCTTCGACTGTCTGATGTGCCGTTCAGGGACACGGGCACCACGCTACTGTGCGATGTTTCTTTGGGCCAGCCTCGCCCCATCGTACCCACCAGCTGGAGACGGCTGGTGTTCAATGCCGTCCACCGTCTTTCTCACCCGGGAAGGAAGGCGTCGCAAAAGTTGGTGGTGGCGAAGTTCGTTTGGCACGGGCTCAGGAAGGATGTGCGCGACTGGGCCAACACCTGCGTCGAGTGCCAACGCTCGAAGGTGCATCGCCATATCCAGGCCCCATTGGCGCCATTCACAGTGCCCGAGCGAATGTTTGACCATGTTAACGTGGACCTGGTGGGGCTCCTTCCCCCCTCGTGGGGATTCACCCACCTCCTCACAATGGTCGATAGGACCACCAGGTGGCCAGAGGCCGTCCCGCTTACATCTACGACGTCCGCCGATGTGGCCCGGGCGTTCATCGGCACTTGGGTTGCCCGTTTTGGCGCCCCCTCGGACATCTCTTCAGACAGGTGGCCCCAGTTCACTTCAGAGCTCTGAGGTGCTGTTGCCCAGGGGTTGGGGGTAAAGCTCCATCACACGACTGCATATCATCCCCAGGCTAATGGATTGTGTGAGAGGTTCCATCGCTCTATGAAAGCTGCTCTCAGGGCCAGCCTCCGGGATGACAGTGGGCCGACAGACTCCCGTGGGTAATGTTGGGCCTCAGGACAGCCCCTAAGGAAGACCTCCAGTCCTCATCCACTGAGCTCGTCTATGGCCAGCCGCTGCGGGTTCCCGGGGAGTTCATTCCTGACGCCACAAGCCCCTGGTCCGCTGCCCGTCAGCGGTCGGTTCTCTGGGAGAATGCCAAGATGTTTGCACCGGTGCCCACATCTCAACATAGTTTGCCTCAGGCTCACGTCCCGCCGGATCTACGTACAGCGGAGTACGTCTTTGTTCGCCATGACGCACACCGGGGGCAGCTTCGGCCGCCTTATGACGGGCCTTTCCGCGTTCTGGAGGCCGGGGACAAGTCCTTCGTGGTCAACATCAGTGGCAAACCGGACCACATTTCGGTGGACCTCCTCTAGCCGGCTCACTTGGACCTGGACCAGCCCCTTCGGTTGGCCCAACCCCCACGGCGGGGCCGTCCCCCGTCGGGTAAGCCCCCGGTTGGCCCACCTACCGCCAAGCCCCTAACAGTCCCTGCTCGGGTCATCAGGGGTCGTTTCGGCCGGGTGGTTAAGGCCCCCTGAAAACTGACATTGCCCGTGAATTCTGGGGGGGCGCATGTGGGGGATACCGCATAGAGGCATAATTCACTGGCACAGGACCAGTGGGTCTATTGACGGTATGGGCGTGGCGTGCGCTCGGGTGTTGGAGCCACGCCCCTTTAAGAAGATTGGGCGGAAGTCATGGGGGATATAAAAAGACGGGTTCCAGTCGGGTTTTAGTTCTGTGGAAATAAAGGAGCCTTGAACAAGTCAAGTAGTTTTTACCCTCTCGTTGTCCGCAACTCCTACAACTTCATAATTCGACAAGTACAAAATTTCATCCGAAGAAGATAAAATTTCTTGAGCGTCATCTCGGGATAAATTGGTGGAAAAATAAATAAATAATGATGACGTCATCGATCACATGCTTCGGCCGCCATATTTGTTTTAACACAAAAGCCTTAAAAACCATTGAAAACACATTCTGGCAATGGTCTGTAATCTCTGATCGCTCTTTCTTGTTACCTCCGCCACCAAAGGTGGATGGAGGTTATCGGCTATGGGCTACTATAGCTGGCCGTGCACCCCCCTTCCACCTCCCCCCATCCCCCCAAAAACCTCCGACCCTATATTTTTCTGATGCCCTAGGGTGTCCTGAATATGAAATCAAATGTTAACATTGCATAAGTTGGGATGAACTTGTCATTTGGGGCCAATGTATGGGGGTACCCTCAAAACGTGCCCAATTTCGCTTCGCGTTGTGATCCGTTGGCACATTTTCATATTTTGGTGAATTATGGGGTCATTATAGCAGCTACACATACATACACGTGATGTGGCAGCAGTTGGTTTCCCAGTGATCACATAACTCAAGAACTTCTTCAACTGAGGTGGTAGTATCTCCTCACTGTTTTCTAGGTCGTTTGCTGTTGGTGGCCATTTCAGTTCTTCAGCTTCTTCAAAACTGTGCAGAATCAACTGATGTAAGTAAGTGGTGGCATCCTTAATCATGTCTGTTGAACCGAGTGCATATGCACTCTGGACAGCACGGTTTACATCAATATCAGAGCTGAATACGATGTATGCTGTGAACGTCTTCTTGTTATCAAGTTTGCAGAACGATAATTTCCCACAATAGTTGACATCCTTCTCCAGCTTGGCCTTCAATGTTTCGCTGTGGTAGCTTGGATTGGGGAATTCTGTATGTGCCAGACTTGAGATGTACTCCTGACTGAGCTCACTCAGCTTGACAATCTTTTTGTCACATATAATGTCTTTGTCAATCTTCTCACACACGTCCGAGTATGCCGTCCTATGTGCTAACTCAAGATTTCCTTGTTGTGCTCGCTTTTCGTCATCAGTACTCCTCCATGGCTTTGGATCCGTAATGTACTTGGCTCGACAGCTCTTGTGGTACTGTGCCTCACATGCAAACAAATCATGGCCCCTGATCCTAGTCAACAGTTTTTCGTCCGCTTTCCACTCAGCTGATTCCAGAACTCTTCTCCATCCATCAAACTCAAATGTCGATGCTCCCTCGGTTGACCAGCTCCCTTTCACTTTGATTTCCTTGTGTCCTTCAGAGTTACAGAAAATACAATCAGCCTTGAAGAGAACGTTAGCACTCTCAGTTGACGATCGCCGACTTCTTCTGGATGTTCCAGGCGTGTCTGCAGGAACCTTCATGCGTTTAAGATTCATGGTGAACCTCTGGTAACATTCACGATGATATCCATCATAGTCTGTATATGTATCAGGAATGAGGTCACACACCTGTTGCATTCTGTGTATGGAATCAACTGGTTGGCTCAATCTAAGGGATCGTACTTCTTTCAGTTTGTCCAGTCTTTTATCACCATCTTTCATGCTGACGAACAACTGCAGTGGCTTACAGTTTGATCCTGGAACATGGACTACGCATTTTGGTTTGGAGGTCGAGGCTTTACCACTGCCATCGCGTTTTCTCTTCGATGGTGGGCTATCCTCTTCAGTTGGAATCCGAGTGTCAGCAGAATCGTGCAACATTGTCTGGTTGTATTTAGTAGATTACACTGTGGCTTGGATCTGCAATAAACAAAACAATACGACATTCACAATTGGTGCACATCTGGCATGAAGGAATACATTTCATAATGAGGAAGAATTATCACATTTAAGAACTTGTGTAATGAAAATATATCTTAAATAAATGTCAATGATCTGTATCACAATTGGAATCAGCTGAAATATGGTGGAATATTAGTTCAAATATGTTTAAATAATATGGTTAATCATTCTCAGTTCTGGAAGTGAAGCTTAACTAACCTTGTCTGTCCCTGCGATTCTTGGACGCCAAGTCCAAAAACTTAAGCTGGACGTGAAACCCAGCTAAACTGTTCCAACATGAAGAATGAAATGCTGAAATAAAACTTACCTAATAATTAATAAAGGGAAAGTAAATTAATACACATATCATTATGTGATGCGCCGGCTATCTACAAGGGGTGTGTGTATATGTACCCCAATAACTCATATTACATATGTGTCAAACTTACAAATGACCCCATAATTCACCAAAATATGAAAATGTGCCAACGGATCACGACGCGAAGTGAAATTGGTCACGTTTTGAGGGTACACCCATACATTGACCCCAAATGACAAGTTCATCCCAACTTATGCAATGTTAACATATGATTTCATGTTCAGGACACTCTAGGCCTAGGGCATCAGAAAAATATACGGTTGGAGGTTTGTGGGGGGTGGTGGGGGGGGGGGGGTGCACGGCCAGCTATAGTAGCCCATGGCCTATTATGTTTTCACCCCTGTCTGGTTGTCTGTCTGTTTGTTTGTTTGTGAACAAAATATCTCAAAAAGTTGGTAGTTTGTGAAACCCACAGAGAGGTAGTTTGTGAAACTGATCCTCTGCACTCTTGTCACTTATTCATTTTTTGATCTCACATTTGAATTTCTTTAGTATGTAGCAATAATAACAAATTTGCCTTCACTGTTCCAATACTTATGGAGGGCACTATATACGTGTATACTCTTGATTTGAAAGTATAATCATCACCCCAAAGATCCTTCTCTCAGATAATTGAATAAACCGATATCTGGTCGTCATCCTATTGTTCAATACTCTTGGCTAATCCGTATCTTCTCACAACTCCGGTAACCAAGATAAAAACCCATTGATAAATAGTAAGCGCCCCAACTTCGGAACTCTCGAGCTTTATAGAAATTCCTTCATTGAAGACCTTCCCACTCTATATGCAAGTTTGAGCTTAAAACTTTCCCATAACATCAAGACTTTTCTGCTATTCAATCTGGGTTCCGGCTGACAGGATGGCTCACAGGTCACAGGTGGTACGATTGCCGTTTTGTCTCGGTTCGATTTTCGACCCGACTGTAAACTGCCACCTTAATACTTCATAGGCATCGATGACTATGGCGTCCATCCGAGGGGACTTTGAGACTTCTTCTATTTACGGGTAGAACGTGCTTTTGGATGTTAAAGATCCCAAAGTACCTTTTGAAAAGAATATGCCATTGTGTGAGGGTACCCTGGTCATGCTATAAATTCAAGCTCTAATTATGCTTAGTGCCCCCCCCCCCCCACCACCCCCCCCCCCCCCCCCATTAGCAGCATGCCTGTAACCCCAGAAATGAGGCAACCAGCAGCCGAGTGCTACATACATACGAAACAATGAATGAATCGGGTTTCAATAATTGTTTAATCCACATAATGATAGCTATCCCTGTCACCCCTATCAAGTGTCCCTATTGACACTTGGGATAAGTGTCCCTATCATCATTGGTGAAAAGTTAGATTATTATTTTTTACCTCCGCCACCAAAGGTGAATGGAGGTTAAGTTTTCACCCCTGTCTGTCTGTCTCTGTCTGTCTGTCCATTTGTCTGTCCGTTCGTGAACAAGATATCTCAAAAACTTGTGGACGGATTCGGACGAGATTTGCCAGAGAGGTAGTGTATGTGACAAGGACGAAATGACTACATTTTGGTGAAGACCCGGATTCGGATTCGGATCCGGCTACAAGAATTTTTTCAGTGATTCTTCACCATTGGGAGATGGGGCCAAAAACGATACATAGCAAGATATCTCAAAAAGTTGTGGATGGATGTATTTGATTAAATGTGATTCTGTATTGTGATTTTCTGGTCTACTCTAGGATACAAAACGTAAACTATCCACCTGGCGGAGGTATGCTCTCCACTCAGTGCCTTTCTTGTTGTTTCTGTATTTCTCCAGAAATGAAGATATTTACAATTACACAATCATTATGGAAGTAACAAAACAACATGTTACTGCTTGGCTACAGGGCGGGAAGTAACCAATAAATGGCCTAAATCCCACCCTGATGAATACGCGTCAAAATATACTTGAATTCTGCACAATATTCACATTTGATGCCAAAACAGTTTCAGAAGGAAGCAAATTCAAAATTGTGACAATATGAGCATCAAAGGAATTATTTCTCTCCAAAGTTGAGAAAGGGGGTGATTACCTTTAATCTTATTAGTACAAGTTGTATAAACCGACTGAAGTTAATGAAAGCTGTGCAGTATAGGAAAAAACACCTTCTCATATCAGGTCTTCTTCTTCCTCTACTTTCTCTCCTTTTCTTCTTGTGCTTATTTTTAACTGTCCTCTGCTGTCCCTTCTTCTTCTTCTTCTCTCTGCTTATTCTTTAACAGTCCGAATTCAATTGGGTACAACGGTTCCCACCAAAGTATTTCTGCAACTGTCTGAATAGGCCTGCCATTCGACTGTGGCAGGAATTTGTAATTTCTTCAGAATGCCGGCGATAACTCATCTGTGAAAGACACCTTGGGATCTTTAACGTCCGACGATGCCCTCACCGCCGGCAGACGGGTCGTCCGGCTTAACGTCCAACCGAGGGACGGCACACACAGCGATGAGTCGCCCCGCAAGCGAAACATCAGGATGGCAATTTATAGCTGTGCCAACATTTAAACCCAGGCTACACAGTTCACCTTACACGAGCGGCTCGTTCATTACCAAGAATACAATTCTCATTTGGGTTGTTGTCCCCCGTCGCACCGCGGAGCGAAAGGGGGACTATGGTTTTCCCCTCCGTCCGTGCATGCGTGCGTCCGTGCGTGCACTGCAATATCTTCATAAAAGTAAGCGAAGGGCCGAATTCTAATTTGGTGTGTGGGTGCAACTAGGCATATGGAAGAACCCTATTGAAAATTAGGTCGCCACGTCAAAATCCAAGATGGCTGTCACCATATCTAAACCTTGTGAGCGCGATATCTTGAAAAGTAAATGTCTGAACCTTGTGAGCGGAATATCTTGAAAAATAAATGAACTACTAACTTCTAATCTGGTGTGTGGGTGTATCTACGCATAAGGAAGAACGCTATTGAAAATTGGGTCGCCACGTCAAAATCCAAGATGGCCGCCTCCATGTATGTCTGAACCTTGTGAGCGAAATATCTTGAAAAATAAACGAATTACTAACTTCTAATCTGGTGTGTGGGTGTATCCAGGCATAAAGAAGAACGCTATTGAAAATTGGGTCGCCACGTCAAAATCCAAGATGGCCGCCTTGCGTCTTCCACTTTGTCAACTCACATCACTTCATCGACGGGGGACCTAGGCGTAACGGTTGTTCTTATTCTCACTCACTAGAGAAATACCCGTGCTATGCACGGGTGGGAGGCCAGAAGCAAACAGGCAATGCAGATACGGTGAATGCTAAAGCATGAAACCAATAAATTCCACATTCCTGTAGCACCTTCAGTCGCACATCATGGAGAGCAAGTTCGTGAAGGACTTCCATGAAAAACGTACCTGTTCGCAAACAAACGGGTACGTTCACGCACAGAAACATCGATCGTGGGTCCGTGGCGAATCTGCATATGGCGATGGCAAAACATCAGAAATTGAAGGCTTTTTTTAATTTTAAACGATTCATATAAACATCCGTTGAATCACATCACACGCAAATCATCAAAATCTAAACAGTATCTTTAGAATTTCAATAAAAGCCACATCACTGTTCATATCGGTAAATATTATTCCATCGTCTTTCAAATCGTGATCGATACACTGTGATCGTGATGATCGTGATCGATAATCGTGTTCACAATCGCTGTGTCGTATGTACTCCCGATACGTGTACCAAATTCCCGATACGTGTAACTGTACCAAATCAACAGTTAAAAGGATTTTGAGCCGATAGGTGTTACGGCCTTGGCAAGATCGATGGAGACAGCGATCTGTTAGATCTGATCCTCCTTCATGCCGAAGTGCAGATCCTCCTTCATGCCACATCCGATCGATGCAGCCGTGCAGCGATCGGTGCAGTCGTTTGTGCGGCACACGGTGCAGCGATCGGTGCAGCCGTTTGTGCAGCACACGGTGCAGCGATCGGTGCAAACGTGGACTCCCACACTGCCACATCCTGCTGATACTTGCTCCCGCATGACGGATGTTTATATAAATCGTTTAAAAGAAAAAAAGCCTTCAATTTCCGATATTTAGCCTTTTTATTTAGGCCTCCCAATTGAAGCCCCGCCCATAGGGCGGGTACCGTTGCTCGACGTAAGAAGACGTCACAATGAACGTTATGCGAACGCGAATGTTATGCGGGAGTCCAAATCTGAGAATGCTGGAGACTAAAGCTGAAATTGGGAAACTCAATATCCTATTTTACTCCTGGGGATCCCAGGATTATCCACCAAAAATATCTTTGCGATTGGTTCAGCAGTTTTCACGGTACCTTCGAACGGACGGACAGATGGACATTTGGTGAATTTTAGTAAGATTCTCTCCAAAGTTGTGGACGGATTTGGACAAAACTTGCCCTTCCTGCCAACCCTGTTTTTTTGTTGTTGTTTTTTTTATATTTATTCTTACTCACTCACAGACAATATGAGACATCGATAGTAAGAGGTAATTGCATTTTATTAGCCCACTCATAAATTATTTCAAGGTCTATCTGAAATTATTATCAGAGGTTGAATTTTGGGTTAATGGTCAAACATATTTTGCAGTTACCTGTGGACAAGTAAACCTGTGAACAATATTCGGAATATCCTCGTGAATGTAAATCAGAAAAATGAGAAGATCTGAACAAGTCCCTTTGCTCAATACCTTAAGTTACTTTATCTTCAAGTCGCACATGGGTCATAATTTCCTTGAACTCTAATCTTTGCTCCATAATAATCGATTGGTCTCCATTTCAATACCACATGTACATCGTTACCATTCGCAGGTCCCTTTTAGATGGTGTTCTATCGTTTCTGGCTCAAAAATTTTTGTCCTCCCCTGAAACATATTTCACCTGATGCCTCACGCATCACAAAAGTTTGCCATTCTTACCTGGCTCATAATTATATCCCATTCTGTCTTTTACTGAACGGGGCTCGTATCCATCCCTCATCCATTCTTCATAATGAAGCCTATTACAGGCCTCAATTGCAGTTCCTCACATTCACATAGTTAACCTGGACAATCTCCAACCCCCAACCTTGTCATTTAATATTTCCTATTTTCTTTGATAACAGAAAACTCTTTCCTCATCTCTTCGTTTCCTCCAACCCTCCCCCTTCTCTCTCTCCTCTCCATCTCTTCTCATCCCCCTTTCTTCTCCCCCCACCCTCCTCCTTCTCTCTCTCCTCTCCATCTCTTCTCATCCCTCTTTCTTCTCCCCCCCGCCCTCCACCCTTCCCCTCTCTCTTTCTCTCTCCTAATCTATCCCCCACCTCTCCTCCCCCACCTTTCCTTCATGGTTCGAGATGTCATTCCTTCTCTCCATTTTTCCTTTTTTTTGTTACCCCTTTAAACGTGACCCCCTTTATATGTTAACTCTGTCTTTGTCTCCCTTCTACTGGTGTTTAGCATTCTCTCCTCGCTGCCGCCTTCCCTCCCTCCCTCCTTCCCTCCCTCCCTTTGCTTCTCTCTTTCTCCATTTCCCCTTTTTATCCTCTCTCACCCCCTCCCCCCTTTCCCTTCTTTCTTTGTTCTTTCTCATTTTTACCTTTCTCCTCGTTCTTCCTCTTGTCTTTTCTTTATCTCCTATTTCTCTGCCTTTTGCCTTTCGCTGAGTCTGTCTGTCTAATTCACCCTATTCCTCCACCCCTTGCCTTCCCTGCCTCCCCACCTCCCTTAATCAATCTCTCTCCTGTCCCTCTTTCCCAGCTTCTTTCTCTCTACGTCGGCCTTTTCTTTCATTTCTAGCCTTTATTTTCTCTCCTTATACTATCTCATTTTTTGACCTTTATCTTTCTCCTCCGAAGCAAGGCTTTGTTTCAACTGCATCGGCTCCTCGCTTTTCTCTCTCGTTGTCGCTCTTTTTCTCTTACCAGTTTTTATCCCCCTTCCTCTGTCTGCCTGCTGCTCAAGCTTTTAGTGCCGTTTGAGCTATTCAAGCTTTCCTGCCGTTCTCTCTCTGCATGCCACTACAGTTTTTCGTACTGTTCCAGCTCTGCCTGTCGCTACTGCTTTTTCCTTCCATTCACAATGTAATAAACTGCTTTTTCCTTTTACATCTCATTCCGTGGCTCCATCTGCATCCATCTCACCCCCAGGCTCAGCCTCATCATCTGGCTCATTCTCATCCTGTGGCTATATCTGCATCCATCTCATCCTGTAGATCGATCTCATCCCCAGCTCATTCTCATCCCGTGGCTCCATCTGCATCCGTTTCATCCCCCTGGCTCAATCTCATCCTCTGGCTTGATCACATCCACTCTCTCAATCTCATCCCCTGGCGCAATCTCACCCTCTGGCTCAATCTCATCCACTCTCTCCATCTCATCCTCTGGCTCAATCTCATCCCCTGGCTCAATCTCATCCACTCTCTCAATCTCATCCTCTGGCTCAATCTCATCCCCTGGCTCAATCTCATCCCCTGGCTCAATCTCATCCCAAGTTCAATCTCAACCCGTGGTTCCATCTGCATCCGTCTCATCCCCCCAGCTCAATCTAATCCCTTGTCTCAATCTCATCCCCTCGCTCAATCTCATCCACTCCCTCAATCTCATCCCTTCCCTCAATCTCATCCTCTGGCTCACTCTCATCCTCTGGCTCAATATCATCCCCTCCCTCAATCTCATCCCCTGGCTCAATCTCATCCTCTAGCTCAATATCATCCCCTCCCTCAATCTCATCCTCTGGCTCAATCTCATCCTCTGGCTCAATCTCATCCCTTCGCTCAATCTCATCCTCTAGCTCAATCTCATCCTCTAGCTCAATCTCATCCCCTCCCTCAATCTCATCCTCTGGCTGAATCTCATCCTCTGGCTCAATCTCATCCCTTCGCTCAATCTCATCCTCAAGCTCAATCTCATCCCCTGGCTCAATCTCATCCTCTGGCTCAATCTCATCCCCTCCCTCAATCTCATCCTCTGGCTGTATCTCATCCTCTGGCTCAATCTCATCCCTTCACTCAATCTCATCCTCAAGCTCAATCTCATCCTCTAGCTCAATCTCATCCTCCAGCTCAATCTCATCCCCTCCCTCAATCTCATCCCTTCGCTCAATCTCATCCTCAAGCTCAATCTCATCCTCTAGCTCAATCTCATCCTCTAGCTCAATCTCATCCCCTCCCTCAATCTCATCCTCGAGCTCAATCTCATCCTCAAGCTCAATCTCATCCCCTCCCTCAATCTCATCCTCTGGCTCAATCTCATCCCCTCGCTCAATCTCATCCTCTGGCTCAATCTCATCCCCTTGAGTCAATCTCATCCATCTCATCTACCTTTTCCAGTAGTTTTTCCTGCTTTGCTCACTAGTTCTCCCCAATTTCCTTATAAACTCCTCCAGCTTCTCTCACTATAGTTCATCTAGCTACTCTCACTAGCTCTTACAGCTTCTTCTACTAACTCTTCCAGTCTCATTTACTCGCCCCTGACACTTCCTTATTTGTTTCTGCTACTTTTGTCAACCTCATCCCTCCCCACCCCCAAAACCTTCCACCCCCACATGCCCCTTGTTAGTGTGCTTCTTCATATGCACTCTTTTTTGCTCCCTACCTTCAAAACTCTATCTGCCGTCTTTCATTCCTCATTCTTTGCTTGTCTCACTGTCCACTTATCTGTGCTACAAACTGTTTCAGGGCTTATTCACTGCCCCCACTTGCCTAGGTTGCCCATCACGCCCCTCCCCCCACTTTTGTCTTGTCTCTTGCTGTCTCCAACTTGCTCATGCTGCTCCCCCTTGCTTGTGTTACCTGTTGCCTACCCCTCCTCCGTTTGTGTGGCTTGCTGCCTGCCCCTTACCTGCTTGTTGTGGCCTTGTCCTACTTTTGCTCTTACAACCAGCTGCTCACCTTACTCGCCCTTTTTATTTATTCTCTTTCCCCTTCCACTGTCTTTCCTTCTCCTCTCTTCCTCTTTTCCTCCTCCTTCTCCTCCCCCACTATCTATCCTTACATTGTCTACCAATTTCCCCCCTCATTCTTCCTCCCATTGTCTTTCCTATTGCTGCTGTTGCCATTGTCTTCCCTTTGTTCCTGTTGCTGTTAGCTTTCCCCAGTGCCTGTTATTGCAATCTCCATAGCCCCTGCTCAATTGTACCTACCCCATCACTCCTGCTTCCTTTCTCTTCTTTCATTGCTCTTGCTCTCTCTGATATTACTTATCAATAACATTTCTATCCTGTCCCATTATTCTTGCTGCCACCCTTTTCTCTCTTGATTTTGTTCCTGTTGGTCTCTCGTTTTTTTTGCCTTGCTGCTCTCTCGATCTCTCTCTGTCTTCAGTACTGCTGGGTTTTTTTTCATTCTTTCTCTCCTGCAACTCTTTCCCTTGCTTTTGTTCTTCGTGTTCTCACCTCCCTTTCACTTCTGCTACTCTTACTTTCTCTCCCACTCCAGCTGCTTTCATCACATATATTACTGTGGCTGATCTCGCTATCGGTGCCGTCACGTCACTTTCACTGTTGTTGTTCCCATCTTCACTCTCGCAGTTACCTCCACCACTGCCACTCACCATCTCTTTACTTCCCCAGCTTTTGTTCTTGCTTCCACACCTGCTGCCCTCCAAAGCCCCTTTCATTACTATTCCCCTCTTATATTGTTCTTTCTCATTCTAGCATTTAACTTTCATATTTTATATTCTTGTTTCTGCTTTCTTTACAGCCCCATCTTGTCTTGAACTCATTTCCTTACAGTTAGTTTCATACATTGGTCTTTCCTCATTACTTTGTTGTTACTTCTTCATCCTCACACTTCTGCTTTCTTCATTGCCTTTTTCGATGATCTTCCCAAACCCGAACCCTGACTCCAATAACTTATTCCTTGCTTGGTGACCATGACAGGTTTCCTCATTCACCCAGAGTCCATTCAGTGGCCTGACTACCTGTGTCTGGCTGGACTTCTTGCGAGGCCAGTTTTAGGCCTGCAGTGGTTCGTTTCTGCTGATCAGTTTGTATACAGCTGACACAGGAGCGGCTGATTTGGTTCTTTGTTTTGAACAACCGAGATTGGTGCATTGAGCCCAGCTGATGGGGGAACAGCTTCTTTGAGCCCAGTTGACGAGGAGTGCCCATCTTGGCTTACCTGGGAGCGTTTCATTTGGGCGAGCTGATGGGAGAACAGTGGATTTGAGCCCAGCTGACGGAGCAGTAAGATCTGAGGAAGTCTATGATGCTAGGCAAGAAGAAACTCATGATTGTTTCAAAAGGTGGAGTTGTGCACCGCCCATGAAGAAGCAACCATTTTCATATATTTTGTGGCCCAGTTGGAGAAGGATTTACCAACTTGACACCACCAGCAGCTATTTGTGGTGCTTAAACTTGCCATAATTCCAGTTAATGGAGCGGTAGCTTGTGGTCAATTGTGGTGGCACATCTTATAAGGAAGAGGCCAGTTGGAACTTTCAATTTTATTGCTGTTGTAGTGCAACAGCAATGGTAACAGCCAAATTAAACTTACTTAACTGCAAGTAAAGGAACACATCATTTTCCTGCCAAACAGCAGATACATTTGGCCTTTGGGGGCCAAAAGAAGCGAAATTTGGTTTGTGGGGGCCAATTTACGTGCAAGAAACAACATCTTGAAACATAGCTCCTGAAGAACTGTTGGATTTTATGCCTGTGCTGGTCCATTTGTGGTGCCAGCAATCTGCGTGCGCTTCCTTGGAGTACGTTGGTTGTTTTCAATGTGGCGTTTCTTACCCCAATGCAAGAAAGCTTGATAAGACTGGCCATTTTTGGGGCAATGGATGCAAGCCAGTTTGTAAGAGTTTCGTGTGATGGTGGCCAATCCCACTGTACCTGGTAAAATCCTTGTTTGCTTCGTGATAAAATGCAAATCATTGACCAGTATGGTGAACTTGCAGCAAATTGGTTGACTTGTTGTTAACCATCTGGTTTTCAGGGGTGTTTAGTGTTAAGTCAGTGTAGCTGGTATACCTGGAAAATGGATTCTTTTTCTAGCTTTTAGAAACAAGAGGCTGTTCTGGCTATCCTACAGCTGGCTTGACTAAGAAGCAACAGGACCTGGCTTGTGACTGGCTGACATTTTACTGGATATCAACTGGTGTGGCTAATTAATAGCCAGTGTTGCTGGCAGGTCAAGTGGCCATGGCTGCACTTAAGCCACACTGCCTGCTCATCTCGGCCCACAGTGACTTTGTACTGGAAGAGAAGCGCGTCTCTCTTCACAAGAGGGACAACGAGGGGTTTGGATTTGTACTGCGTGGAGCTAAAGGTTTGTCTGCAAATCACACAGCTAAACGACTACACGCACAGACAATATTGTCTGCCCATATCTACAATTGTTTCCTTTGATCCATTCATCCGTCAACTTTTCTGTGCATTCTCCTTTTTCTGACCACATGAAAAATGCTTCTTTTATTTGCATTAATGTTTTCGTTTTTATGTGTAAAATATTTGTAGTAGATCTCATATTGTTAAATTAGCTCTGAAATGCTTTAAGAATGAAACACTGAAGATCGATAACTGAATTTACATCACGATGTTTTAACATGTATTTTTGTTCCAAATTGAGATGCTGGATGACAGGCATCTTAAAATATACTTTAGGGGAGGAATAGTGACCCCAGCCAGAGGTGTAAAAATACATTATATACTCGTACAGGTAGAGTTGAAAATTAGCAATTAATGCTACCTGAGCCTTGACAGGGTGGCACAACCAGTGGAGCAGTGGAGCTATCTATGTAAGTGTAACAAAACATTTACACAGCTTCTACGTTTACGTGTCATTTTGTATTAATGAAGGCAGACAGAAATCCTGCTCCATGAGACTTTCCTGCAGCCACGTGGAGCTGTGTTTGCACGAATGGCACAAACGGTAGATTTTCAGGGGTTGATTTTTACCGACTGATGGATACTCACGAGAATAAATGATCTTTCCAGAATGAAATGTCCAAGGCCATTTTCAAATTTGCATCTGCCTACTTCAAATCATTGAGTAACCCTTTTGACGATATCTGCTTTACTGGCTCATTCGGTTTTCTTTTTTCAGTGGGATATCCTTTGAGTACAGTGAGAGATGTTGATGATAAGCAGCTCAGGCTTTGGGAAAAGCAATGATGAGTGCAGGTTTTATGTATACTAGGATGCTAATACTATCTGCTGCTTCTTTGTCTGCATAGTCGAGGCTCGTGGAAGAGCTAGTACAATGAACAACTGGACAAAAGGAACAGTAGAGAGAGGGGGGAACACCAACAGCAGAGTTGAAGGCTAAGATCGAGGGAGACTTGTTCAAGGAATGGGTGGGGGAGGTGGGCAGGAGAGGACAATATGGATACAGAAGGAAACTCACAGGAGGGGAAAACTAGAACATTGGAAAGGCGAGGGGTGGGGTACTATGCACGATAATCAGATCCAAGCAACTTGTGTTTTGGCTCAAAATACATATCATTGCCTCTCTCTCTCTTCCACAGCATTATCCTTTTATGGTGGGTTAAAATGAATCTTTGTACCATAAAATAATACTGCAAATTATGGATTGTTATGTGTTTGGGTCTAATTTCAACTGTGGTTTTTATTAACATTGTAGTTTAAACGGTCTTACGTTTGGATGCTCAGACTTGGGATCAAGAAGTAGACGTTTTGTCATTCTGGATTTACTTTTTTATATTGGTAGAGAGGAAATGCAAGGTTGACTTTTTTGTCAGGTCCAGAACCTTGAAGCCTTCACGAAATGATAAAATGCCTTTTTGGTTTCCATCTTGGATAATAGAATACTGTGATATAATGCTATTAAAACACATGATCAGCATTCTTATGTTGAAATTGTATAACAAATTTACAACTGAAGTTTTTCCTTCTATTTACAGATGTCAAGGCTTATGAAAGGTTATATAAAGATTACATTAACAGTGGCTTGGGACGAGAGGGAGGAAGGGAGAGGGGAGAGGGACAAGCAGTCAAAGCTTGAGAGAGAAGATTGTTCACACATGACATAGATATCAGAGCTCAATCAGTACATGCATGGGGATAACTGCATGGTAGGAAAAGTAGGAGGTATAGGATCAGGTAATATGCTCAAAAACTGAGGAACCATCACTGAGGACTGAACAATTGTTATAGGATTAGCTACCTCTAATAAAAGCTTGACTGGCTATCAAATACAATTTGTCCACATGTATGCAGAGAGCAAGCCGAGAAGCTATCTCTAATTCTTCTCTCTAAAATAAATTCCAAGAACAAGTACAATAGAAAAGGTAACACATAAAAGTGAAAAAGCAGAGAATATAGTGCGAACAATTGCAAACAAGACAAAGGGAAATTAGAATAAGATAGACCAACAATTGTTAAAATGACAGGGTAGCAGGATATTTTTTGAACAAAAAGAACTGAACAAACAGGAAATGGATAATATTAGGGTGGTTAAGAAGAGGGCAGCAGACTTGGGATGAATGAGTAGTAATCGATGCACAATTAAAATAAAAAACAAGACACAATCAACTTTAAGAAAATTGCAGGGATTGAACAAACCGACAATTACAGATTCTGCAAAGTCGCAACAGAATGTACAGTTAACCTACTTTCAGGATGAAAAATACAAATGTCAGAACAACTTTTTGCAGAAATGCATTTCACAGCATTTACAGAATAAAGCATCTGCACATCTGTATAAATCGCAGCATCGCAGTCCCTGGAAAGTCATGGAAACACAACCGAGAAATAACAATCGAAAAGGATGACATGAAACTTACAATTGAACTGGCCATTCTATAAAGTGTGAACAATGAAAATCAGATATCTTCAATCGCAAAGAGTAAGTCTACCCCGGCGCCAACGATCTAATGATGGCCATATTTTTAGGGGGACGGCTATATGACCTTGGCTTTTAACTTTTATGGATAGAGTGTAAATGAAGAAAATGTGTCCCCATCTAAAATCTATTCATAAAACTCAACATCATGAAAGTCGGAGGGAAATTATTCAAGTTATGATCAAAAAGGTGTTTTTTCACCATCTGAAAAAAGAATCAGGTCAAGGACACAGAACAAATATCAGGTTCACAACTTCAGTGCAGGTACACTACTATGATGCAAGAACATCTTAAAAGGCTAAGCAGTCCTTGAGATCCCGCGTTGGCAAAATTGAGTGATGACGAAAAAAGTGCCCTTTTTTTAGACAGCCATTTGACCTTGACCTTTAACCCTGAGGGGTATGATGTAAATTAAACGTAAATGCACTCTACTCTCGGCTATCTAGAAAGGGCAATTTTGTTCTAATTGGCCGAACCTTAATTAAGCTATGTTGAAAAATGTTTAAATGACTATATTTAGGTCATGACATTAAATTAGGTCAAGGCTAAAAAATTATGTCAACCCTGCACATTTGTATTCCTATTATTGATGCAAAACTTTATTCCAAAAGTCCCAGCAGGCTCCACGATACAGCTTGGACATTGGGAGAAAAAAAACCCCTAAATGGTGGTTTAGTACTCCTCGGGGTCTAAGAAACTCTGAGGTACCATTTAAAAAATTGGGGTACTAATTGTAGAAACAAGTCCTACAACAGCTATAAGCCTTCGCATATGGCCTATCCCATGGACGGAGGCTTAACAAGTCAATGTGACCAAAGAAGGTACTCAGGAATAATAAAGAAATGGCAGCATTTCTTATTTAAGTATGTATACTGAAATAAGCAGTCCTAAATAACTCTGAAATAAAAAAAATGGTGTTATTGTACCAGTACCTGGAAAAGGAATTGAAGAAAACCTGTGAGTTGGAGGGAATCAACATCGTATACCAGTGATAGAGCAACTGGGGTGGTAAAGAAGAACCTTGCAGAAAGATTGAAAGAGATACCAGGAAATATTACCATTAATGAGCTCCAGATAAGGGTTTTCACGGGTTCCATTATATCCTTAAAAGAGTCATTGAAACAAAGATAATATACAGAGCACCAGAAAATATTGCTATGCTTAATCTTGTAAACATAACTGTATCCTTGAATCCTATTAGAAAGGAAGATGGATGCTTTGGGCTTGAGAGGACCTCGTTACACCATTTGTTGCCCCCCTTAAGGAGATTGCAACCAAATGATAAGCCACCAGTGGAATGTCATATACCTATGCTACTTTGGGTCAATGCTGCGAGGAGTCTGGCCATTGATGCAGAATCAAGAGCAGGGTTCGTTGTATAATGTTGCCTCGACGGTCAACAGTTTGACATCGAGGACATGCTGCTTACGAGAATCGAGAGAATCATTGTGCAGGTCTAGGTTGACTCAGCCAAGATCTTGGTGAGGACTCTTGATGCTGGACCATCTCAAATGCTTCATATGGTGAAGACTGCTTGTCCTCTTGGTTGATATTCAGAATTATTTTGCTGCTGTGTCGGTAGAAGGACTAGGCCCAGAGTCCTCTCCAGAATGAAAAACAAAAGAGTTTGCTTTATTGCATCGCTTTCAACATGAAGCAAACGCATACTTCATCAGCTGTTTTACAATTAAACAATCAAAACTCAGAGTAATGTGTAAAATTTTGTGAAGACAATCTGTTTTGCAATTGTGCTGCTTTCGGTGCACACAAGGCTATGGGATATGTTCGTAAGAGACTTATAAACGGGGAAAAGATGCCGTGTGAAACGAAAGCAGACGTAGGATAAAATGAGTCAGGGAGATGATGTTGTGAGCAAGTTTTTAAAAATCTGGAAACCGTGTCCTGTGAGTCATACTGTTAGGTAGATGTTAATGTTTTGACTCACTAGTTCCTTGACTTATGCTGCTACATTATCACGCTGACATTGAGACTGACATGAAGTGTGACATGAACACGTAATCACCACCAAAGCTCATCCATGAAATTTCAACATTACCTAGCAAGAAGGATTATCCTCCTTTTCACTGGTGAGAACTTGTGAGTTGTGTGACATTACAAGCCTTGTAGACAACAACAACAACAACAACAACAGGCATTTTAAGGCCATTTTCCCTGCAAGAGCGGGGGTTAGCCTTGTGGTCCCCATGACAATCTTCTTCATTTTGCCCTATTTTCTGCATCTCCCCTTGTTAACCCCCTTGCCCGCATTTCTTCTTCGACCATCTTTAGCCAAGTCTTTCTCAGTCTTCCCCGTCCTCTACTGCCTTCTACATTCATTTCCATCACTCTTCTCAACCAGTCACTTTCATCCTTCCTCAACACATGACCAAACCATCTCAAACTGTTTCTCTTCACAGCATCAATCACAGGCTCTATTCCCATCATCTTTCGCAATTCATCATTTGTCTTCCTCTCTCTCAATGATACTCCACACATCCACTGAACCATTCGCATGTCCACCCTTTCCAGCCTTCGTTGCTGCTCTACGTTCATTACCCATGTCTCGCTCCCATAAATCATGACACTTCTCACACATGCAGCACACACCTTTCCCTTCAGCTTCAACGACACTCCCCTCCTCGTCAGCACGCCACTCAGTTCCTGAATCTTCTTCCATGCACATCTCACTCCAGCAACCGTTGCCGAGTCTGATCCACCTTCTCCATTCAGCATGTCTCCGAGGTAACAAAATGTTTTCACACCTTCCAGCTTCACTCCATCTCCAATATCCAACTCAACATTTCCTCCATCTGCAGCTCCCTCTGTGCACACCTTACACTTGAATGTAGCTGCCACACTGGTTAATGACCCTCTCAAACCACTACATTTTTGATGAACCCACTCAGCGCACATTGTACATTGAATGGAATTCACTCTGACACCCTTCCTGCACACAGCACACGGCCACTTCCCAGTTCTTTCCACCTCACCACATGCTTTACCACTTGCCATCACCTTCGTTTTTCCGATATTCACCTTCAGACCTTTTGTCTCCATACATTCCTTCCACTTGTTCATCTTTTCCTTCAGGCCATCCATACTTTCTGCAATCAACACCAGATCATCTACATACAACAACTCCCACGGTAATCCCTCCTTTACATTCCGAGCCAGCACCTCCATCACAGCTTCAAATAGTAGTGGACTTAGTACCGACCCCTGATGCACTCCCAACTTCACCTCAAACTCACCACTGTTCCCGGCCTTCGTCCTTACAGCTGTGCACGCTCTTTTGTACATTGCCATCACTACTCTGATCAACCATTCCTCCACTCCTAATTTCCTCAATGCCCATGTCACTACTTCACGTGGAACCCTATCGAATGCTTTCTCCAGATCAACAAACCCAAGAAACAACTTCTTCCTCTTCTCCATGTACTTCTCCTGCAACTGCCTCACAATAAAAAACGCGTTGGTCGTTCCTCTTCCTGGCATAAATCCAAACTGCATTTCGTCAATCTTCACTTTCTTCCTTATCCTCCTCTCCAATACCCTTTCCAATACCTTCATTCCATGCTCCAATAACTTTATCGCTCGATACGAGCCACAGTCCAGAGGGTCACCTTTCCCCTTGTATAGAGGGACGAGGGTACTCATTTCCCAAACCACTGGAATGCGGCCTTCTTTCACCACCAGATTGCAGATCTCTGTCTCTGCATACACTTGCATACATTACATGTCTCTTACATTACATTACATTACTCTCTGCATACATTACAAGCCTTGCAGGAGATATTTTAACTGGAATACTTGTGATGAGCGTGGGACATTCCACGAGCAATTGATGAATACAGAATATAATTCCATTGAGTCAAGTAGGTCACATATAGACTTAGAAAACTACAGAGTTGAAAACACCACAAATAAACAGAATGAATCATCTTCTTTTTTTCTTTTCTTTATGACTGCTTCTACAGCAGGTAGCCCCCATGAAAGGCTGAATGTAAAGGACTGGTGAGTTAATGAGTTTGTCAATACGGGACTTTCAAAATGATGAATAAATGCTCAATGAGGCCTTTTGCGCATGTGCTCTGCTCGCTGGGAACTCTAATATGCCATTGCTTGCAGGAAGTCCAATTCAAATATTCCTTTCAACATAATTTCCAGCATTTAGACAAAAGATTGGAAATTTCAAAAATGGTTAACAATAATTGTTCTGTTCCTGAATGCAAATCGGACTCACGGAAATATAGAAATGAGAAATATCCGTGGATGAGAGATGTCAGGTTCATACCATTTGCTGTTAGTACAATTGCTAGCATAGTCCGGTGAAATAACACAAATACACGCGCACACACACACACGGTCGCTTCTCCTTTCACCAATAGATGCAAAAATATAGTATAGTTTATCTTGTGGCCCTGGAACCAAACATATATATATATATATATATATATATATATATATATATATATATATATATATATATATATATATATATATATATATATATATATATATATATATATATATATACATATATATATATGTTTGCTTCGACCTGTGGTTTTGACTTGCTCTGCTCATAGTTCAATAATGGCTCCCAAACGCAAGACCAGTGCCGGAGATGCGTCGAATACCAAGAGGCAGAATAAAGTGATGTGCCTGAGCCAGAAAGTGGAACTTTCCAGAAGTGATGTGCCTGACCCAGAAAGTGGAATGAGAGGAGAGAGTGCGGCCTCTGTTGGCAGGCATTATGTTGTCAACGAATCCACCGTTCGCTACATACGGAAGAAGGAGAAGGCCATTCGTGAGAAAGCTTCAGCGAGCACTGTATCAAATACGAAGGTGGTCACCCATGTACGGAATGTCCACATGGAAAGGATGGAGAAGACTCTCAGAATACGGATCGAGGACAACACGCAGATCAGGGACTTCATACTGAAAACCATGATGCTGAACTGTGTTCCGCGAAATCACAGTTTCCCCCCCCCCCCCCCCCCCCCTCTATTCGCGGCCAAGTTCCGCGAATTCGCGGTTTTTCAAGGGCACAAAAAAAAATTCACAAGCCGCTAGCTTGACACATTAAAACCAATCTTTTACCAGCCATGTAAAAAGCAGGTGGCCGTATTCAAAAAAACATCTTATACAAGCCGTGAGCATGACCTGCATTTTCATGGCTTTCGCGGGCACGAATTTTAGCCACACTATAAGCCACCTTCGCTGGATATCCCTCCAGATGTGTAAATAAGTCAACTCGTGAATTATACAATGCAAACGCTTCATTAAATCGATTACAGTTTGCAATTTACGGTAAAGCATCATCAGAGATGTTACACAATGAAAACGCTTCTGGGGATGTTCCATCAGCGACTAAAACATGTCATCCTCCGTGAATTATAGAATGCAAATGATTCATTAAATCTATTATTGAAATTAGCAGATATGCTCGATGCGGCATCAACCGATAACATCCCCCACAAATAATGGGCAGGTACCCACAATGCTAGCAATCATACATATAAATACAGATTGTGTCCTCCATCTCCATCATTGTTCTCGTCCCTTTGCTTCGACCTGTGGTTTTGACTTGCTCTGCGCATAGTTCAATAATGGCTCCCAAACGCAAGACCAGTGCCGGAGATGCGTCGACTACCAAGAGACAGAATAAAGTGATGAGCTTGAGCCAGAAAGTGGAACTTTCCAGAAGTGATGTGCCTGACCCAGAAAGTGGAATGAGAGGAGAGAGTGCGGTCTCTGTTGGCAGGCATTATGTTGTCAACGAATCCACCGTTCGCTACATATGGAAGAAGGAGAAGGCCATTCGTGAGAAAGCTTCAGCGAGCACTGTATCAAATACGAAGGTGGTCACCCATGTACGGAATGTCCACATGGAAAGGATGGAGAAGACTCTCAGAATATGGATTGCGGACAACACGCAGACGAGGGACTTCATACTGAAAACCATGATGCTGAACCATTCCCTAACTAAACCCGCTCATCGAGGAAGAGTTGGACGCCATTCCAAAGGTTTCCAAGGAGGCGGAGGCGGGTAGTAATGAGGAAGAGGAGTAGGGTCCAATCTCACAGTCCAGTTCCTGGGCGAGTTGCTGCAGGACACGCGGGCGATTGTCGACAGGGTGCAAGACGCTGACCCACTCGTGGAGAAGTGCCTCAAGTTCAAGAGGGCCTTGGATGATGCGCTGCTCCCGTACAAAGAGCTGCATCAAAATATTGGGCAATGTGTCAGGCAGCTCCCCATCATCCATTTCTTCAGCCCTGCTCCCTCCACCTCAAGATCACCAGCACCTTCTGCAGCGTTTTTCTCAGCGTCCTCACCAGCATTCTCACCAGCGTCCTCACCTTCTCCTACCTCTCCTGGCTCTCCCTTAGTGCACGATTTTACTGCACCATCATTTGGGTCGCTCTCAAAGCTGTAGGATTTTTTGGGATTTTAATTCATCATCATCATCACAATCATCATCATCATTTGAAAGTTGCTTGTGTTTGTAAAATAAAAATTTTAAACAGTACATGATGGTGTTGTGATTTTTTTACTTTCAGGGTACAGTATGGTGAAGCACTTTAAATAAACTGTAAGCGCATTCCTTCAATAAATTGGAAATGGTACCTGGTTTTTTTTTTTTTTGTAAGCATTTTTTGTGAAACTGTAATCATGTGCATTTGCGGTCAAAAACGTTTTAAACTTAAAAAATTATCCTCTATGAATCGGGGACCGCAGGGAACCTATAACGTATCCTCCTCTTCCCCATTGAAACAATACCGCGGCATACATTCACGGAATTTCATTGACCTTTGCGGATTTTCATCGACCTTCACGGATATTCGACCTCCGCGGATTATCGCCTCCATTCGCGGGGTTTATCTTGCCATTTCCGGGACTTTCATTGACCATCGCGGATTATGGTCGACATTGTCGGGATTTGCATCACCATTCGCAGATTTTGCCTCGCCGTTCACGGTTGGGTCCTCTCTATTCGCGGATTTTCATGATTCAGGAACCTATCCCCCTTTTTTCCATTGAAACAATGCCCCGCTAATCGCGGATTTTCCAGGAGTGTATCCCCAGCGAATAGCGGGGTCTGACGATGTACGCATGTGTATATATATATATATATACATACATATATATACATACATACATACATACATACATACATATATATATATATATATATATATATATATATATATATATATATATATATATATACTGTCATCCCTCGCTATATCGCGCTTCACTTTTCGCGGCTTTGGTACATCGTGGGTTTTTCTCGCTAGTATATGTAAAATTATATATCGGATTTTTCATTATATCGCGGGATTCTGCGGCCTATAGGTATTTTTATTTTTTTAGATTTTCATTATTTTTGCGGTAAAATAAGCATTTTCTAGCGCACTTTATACTTTATACGCGAAACACCCTGCAGCACCTGGTCGAGGCTATGGACTCGGACGAAAACTTCTCGCTGAAGGCGTACTGGCGTGAGTACACCATTGCAACGTGTCTGCAAAATATTCAGATGGCCATAAAGGAGATGAAGACAGAAACTTTGAATGCCTGCTGGAAAAAATTGTGGCCAGAAGTAGTCCATGATTACGTGTACAAGGGTTTCTCTCCTGACGAAGTCCACCACTCTGCAGTAGATAAGGCAGTGAAGCTGGCAAAATTAGTAGGAGGAGATGGCTTCAACGATATGACTCCCAATGACGTTGAGGAGCTGCTCGAGACCCACTCAGATCCGTTAACGGACGAAGACCTGGCGGAGATGACGAAGTCAGCAAGTGAGGAAGAAGAAGAGGAAGAAGAGGGTCCAGGGGATGAAGAAGAAGAAGGCCTATCACTGGAACGCCTCGCAACCCTAGTGAGAATGGCAAAATAACTTAAGGAAAGGGCTGAAGAATGGGACCCCCAGATGATTCGTTCGTTGAAGTTCAGAAATGTAATCGACGGAGGCATTGAAGTCTATAAAAACCTCCTCGCCCAGAAGAAAAGGCAGCGCCAGCAACTGCCCATCACTATGTTCCTCAACCGAAAAAAGAAAGAAGACACGCCTACGTCTTCAGCACGAAAAGAAGTTCCGGACGACGACGAAGATACTGCACCCCCTGACGAGGCGCCTGCTGAAGTGGCACCTTCAGAAGAGCTGTAATGCTCTTCTTTGCTGTGCAGTACAGTAAAAACTATTATTGATATACTTACCCAGTATCTATTACAGTATTTTCAAATATACTGTACAGCTATATATACACGTACAAATATTTTTCTAATACGTAAGGATGGGTCTCAAAAGTGTGTTTAAGGGTGTAGAAAGGGTTTATAAGAGCGTGGGAAAGGTTTATAAGAGTATGGGGAGGGTTTTTAAAGGCTTAAAATATATTAAAATCAATGATTTTAAACCTGCCCTGTGCATTGACAAGCCCCAGATGAGACCTTCCCATTGGTTTTATGAAGCGCGAAGGTTTGGGTAGAATGCGCCTTCGAGCCTTTTTGCTGGCCCACATGGTCGGGAGTTTTTGCAATATGGGCGGAATGCAAGATATCAAATTTTTAATGAGCTGATCTGGAATTTCTCCCATTATTTAATTGTACAGAACGATGCCCCTTTCTCGCAGGTATGTTTCCAAGTATTTTCAGGTTCTTTAAAAGTGATGTGAGCCGTTTCATGCTACAATCCTTATCTGGCACATATGATGGGCGTCCAGGCCGCCCCGATGGACTTCATTACTCGGGGTTTCTGCGCATGTGCGCCGATCAATCTGGGGTGGATTATGTCATTTTGAAAGTCACGTATTGACTGAGGATAAGGGGGATTGTGCAGAAAGTGAATGAATGGAGATGAGCAGACTGCTTACACTTAGGAAAATGAAAATGGTGCAGTACAGGCAAGTTTGGTCATCGCTTGTGTTTGACTTTGCCAAGTTTACAAGTTACAGATATCAGGGAACTTTTAGAAAATATGCGAACAAATAGACAACCTATGAAACTGCTTTTGTGTTGAGAAAAAAAAATGTTGATAATGCACTAGGAATTAGAATTGGATTCTATAGCAGGAACATAAAGTGATGGCAAAAAGGAGGTACTTTGAATAAATGGCATGATGAAGAATGTTCCCTTGTAGCCATTGTTATTGTCAACTGAATTCAAAATGTAAACTGCAAATATAATCTGTTAGCAATCTGAAAAAAGATGAACAATGTCGTTGCATATGACAGACAAATCTCTCCCTGGAAAGGGAACCTGTTGGTTCAGTTAATGCATCAACCTTGTTCCTTCTTCTTGAGACTGGTTAGTAGATTACATTTGTAGTCAGTGTGCCTTCTCAGTTCCGTGGGCCAAATTTGCTGCATGGCAATTATGGCTATAAGTGAACATTCTTCATCATGCTGCATCCATTTTATGAAAGGAACTCCTTTTTTTTACCGAAACTAATCTTGCAAGTACTCTACGTCTGGAATAGAAGATAGGACTGACTCATTGCTATGCTAGAATTATGCAATAATCTTATCTTTTATTGTGCGCAAAGATCTGCTGCTGGATCCTGATATGCCTAGTTTTCTCATGCTTGGTGACCATCTTGATAGTTGATGAATTAAAAATTGATTTGGAGATTTGTAAATTATTTTGCCTATCTCTGTTTGTGTTGTCTATCTTTAGATTTGTGCTGTGTAGAGCTTGAGGTAACTTTTTCCCCCCACCAGTTGTCTGCCCCAGGATTTCTTTGACTTTCTCTTCTCCTTCCTCCTTTGTGTTTGTTTGTCGTTGTCCTGTTATATTTCTCACTCTTTATTCATCACCACTCTACTTGTCTTGTCTCATTTTGCTCATCCTACTTCAGCCATGCTTCAGCGTGTGTGGCACACAGTGTGTGGGCGTGTGTGTGTGCATGCATGGTGCAGCTGACAGTCCCATTGAGGAGTTTAGTCCGACACCTGCGTTCCCAGCTCTGCAATACCTGGAGTCTGTGGATGACAGTGGAGTTGCAGCCAAGTCTGGGCTCAAGACTGGGGACTTCCTCATAGAGGTGACGAGAAACTCTTGCCTTACCATTGCTTGCAGATGCTTACTCTAGTACTTACCATCGTTCAACTTTGTAGACTTCTTTATGAAGTGTAATGTTATTTTCTGGTTATGTTTACCCTGCTTCAACAACTTTCACGAATGTCTGGTCATACAAGTTCTCGGGCCTAAATGTTGTTAGAATCTATTCATGTGAGGCAGTGAGCATGATCAAAGAAAGTCATCAAGTTGGTTAAAGCTAAACCTTTCATTGGGAGGTTATGTGTTGCTTTTGGCTGACCCTTACAGGTAAATGGAGACAACGTGGTGAAGTGTGGCCATAAGCATGTGGTTTCACTTATACGTCAAGGTGGAAACACCTTGGTGTTGAAGGTGGTGTCTGTGAGTCGACGTCCAGAAAAAGAGGACACATGTCGCAAGAGAGGTAATGGGGAAGAATTAAATGTATGTTATGCATAAAAATTTATTAAAATGCATTTTATCAAATACAAGACGATAATCGTCGTAATGAACAAAGTTTAGAGGGTCACTGGAACTTAGTTTGGATTTTCACATACAATTACAAGGAACTTTGGTACAGGAAGAGGCTATTTGACCCATCATGCCTGTTGATGAATCATGCCATCACTCGACATCATTTGTCATCAATATTTGGCCCATCATGCCATCACTCGACACCCACCAACCACAGAAACCATCACCTATCCACACACAAGTTACCTTCAAGTCCTGCCAACATCCCTGAACCTCTATCTTCAATGCATCTAGGAACCTATGTAATTCCAGTTTAAAGATATCAACTCTTTCTGCTGCCTGCACTACCTTTCTAGGGAGACCATTCCATGCATTAACTACCGTATTTCTTGGCATATAAGTCAATACTTTTATCCCCGGAAGTCCAGGCCTCGACTTGTAATCAAATTATCGATGGTTTAAGTTTAAGACATTGAATTGCATAAATGAAAAAAAACTTTGTAAAGTGTGACATTTTCTGAAATATATTATATAGTTGTTAATTTAAAACACTACAGCACATTTCCGCTCAATGTTGTGGATGTGTTCCTAGAAAATATGACGTTAAGCAAAATGACGTAAAGCAGATGAGATATTCCCATGGACATAATATTATAATGGGAAGATGAGTTCCTAGTGCACATTTTCCTCGGAGACAAATATTAAACAAATCAATAGAACCACCTTTAGAGGCCATTTTTCCCCGCAGAGCAGGGGTTGGCCTTTTTCGGGCACCATGGTCCCCTTTTTTGAAGCAATGTTTTATGGCCGGATGCCCTTCCTGCCGCCAACCTTGTTCGTCTCCTCTTGCGACACACAGGGAATTACCAGTGAACTGGTACTCAATTTGCCGACCTCGGAAGGATGACAGGCTGAGTCAGCCGCGTTGGCGTTAATTCAGCGATCGACCAGGATTCGAACCCAGGATCCTAGGATCCCAAGCTGGCACCCTAACCGCTAAGCCAACACCAGTCTTTAAACAAATCAATAAAGAACACAAATTAAATACACAAATGGGCAATTAAATGAACAGTCATGGGTACTCGCCAAAAAAAATGCAGGTTTTTTTTTTTTATCACACACGGTGAGTCTGCCTTCTCTATTTGAGTCGACATTCTGATAGGGCCGATGCTTTGTGGGGCGGAAAAGGCATGGGTGTGGGGGGTTATAGGGAGGGAGAAGTAGGCCTTTGTGTTTTGGAAGGATTGCACGAATAATTTGTGGGATTGGAAGGCAAATCAAAGGTAAGAAAGGAGCAATACGTCGCCTGATCGGAATTTCAGGTGAGTCGCGTGGTGAATCTGGAATTGAGAAATCTCCGATCAAGCGGGCAGCGGCAAATCCGGAGTGGAGAAGTTGTCATCGAGGTGCCTTGAGTTGGCGGGATCAGAGCGCCGGGGAAATGTGAATATTTGTACGAAGACGAACACTGTGTTGAGAAAACCAAAAGGCTAATTCCGGCTGCATAGCTTGGTGCACAAACATGGAGTGCTTGTATTACAATACGTGTCAGGTGTTAACTGTTTATATTTATTAACGAGTAGTGAACTGCAACAAAATGTAATGCGCAATAAAACAGTACTAATAATGATTCTGTAGCTTGTTTTAAGTATTGTATCTCCATATGATAACAAACAAGCTGAAAAACTATTTACATTCCTAATTTATCCGAAAGGTCGTCCCACAAAGTAATTCAAATAATACGCATAAAACAGCTCATTGATATTCATGACCCTGGACGTACCATAGCTTGCGATGCCTTATGAGTGCCAGGAAGGAATAACACCTACATTGTCCTGACTGTCAGTTTTGCTAACTACCGTAGTTTGATCTAGCTTCTTCTTATATCGACTTATCGATGAATGACGGAAAGAAAAGTGGGAAAATTTGCCAAATTGACTTATATTTCACATTGTCTTATGCGCCAAAAAATACGGTACTCTCTGACTGAAAGTCCCTTGCTTTATGACTTCTTTACTCTCAGGCTATGGCCCCTGGTCCTATCACTGTCCATTTTGCTGAAAAACTCTTCTGCACTTGTTTTCTCTATACCCTTAATTATCTTAAACATCTCTTTTCATATCCCCTCGTAACCGCCTCCTTTCTAATGTGTAAAGTCCTGTCTCCTTCAGCCACTTCTCATAGCTGAGTCTAGCTCGGCCCAGAAACAATCTTGTAGCTTCATGCTGAACCCTCTCCATGGCAGCTATGTCCTTCCTCAGATGTGGTGACCAAAACCATATACGGTACAATATTCGAAATTAAGCCTCACTAAATTCCTGTACAATGTTAAACAACCTCTTTTGATTTATAATTGACCCCCTACAGATACAACCTGAAACTCTATTAGCTCTACCTATAGCCACCTGGCATCATTTGACATCACCTCTTTCCTCCCCTCCCCCTGATCCCATCCACAGTTCCATGTAAACGTTAAATGTTATCTTTATTTTAAACTGCGTCTGCCAATATTTTTCCCAATCCATTAAAGTACAGTATCTAAGCTTTCCTGAATCTGACCCTCTCCCCTCTCCCCAACCCTCTCTGCTATCTACCTTACCTCCAAACTTTGTGTCATCTTCAAATTTATAAAGACGACTCTTAACCCTCCTGGGACTGACTCAGCTGTTATGAATAAATAATAATGGTCCCAGTACTGATCTCCGAGGTACCCCATTGCTTACATCCTCCCAGCCAGACATCCTCCCATTTACAACCACTCCAAACTGCATCTTATCAATTAAGCCAGTTTCCAAAGCAGTTGGTTACCCTATCAGCCATTCCACTAGTCCTCCCCTTAGCTAACAGCCTTCTATATGGTACCTAATCAAATGCCTTTTTAAAGTCTCGATATATAAATACTACATCCAATGCTCTTTCCTCAATTGTCATTCACATACTTGAATTTAATTGTACACTGCGTAAGTATTGGATAGACAAGAAGACCACTTATTTTGTATCTTCACATAGGGCTGCCAAAGCAGTTTCCTAGGCTATTGGGCACAATCCTGGATGGGTTGCCACTCCTACGCAGGATACTCGAATGGCTTATTCTTCCCAGTAAGCTGGTACTCATTTTGCCAACCTCGGAAGGATGATAGGCTGAGTCAACCAACCCGAAGTTAATTCAACGGCATGACAGGGGCTTTAACTCAGGATTCTCATATGTCAAGCCAGCCACCTCAACCGTTATGCCAACACCAGGCTTCAAGTATTGTATAACCTTGGAGCATTGATACTGGTTTAGAAGATGCAGCCAGTAAAAATGGCTGCTGTTAATAGAGTAAGCTTTGTGATAGCCTTTGCAGGATGTCGACTCAAATAGAGGGGACAGACTCACCATCTGCGAATTAAAATAAAAATCAAAGATGCTTTCTTGTTCTGCAAATATTTTTCTCTTTTGCTGACAATTACTGTGGCATGTGGACGTGTATTGTCAGCCCAGATATGCTGCCCTCGGTATAGTAATTTGATGAGCAATTATAATGCCTTTTTAATAAATTCAATGTACAGTTGTGGCCAAAAATATTGGCACCCTTGCACTTTTTTCAAATAACTCCCAATTTTCTCTAAAAGTAAGTTAAAATTGACAAAAGTATTTCGTCTCCACAATTCTTTGTTTCCTTGTTAATATTACAGAACCTTTGTTTTTGATTCAGAACTTAATATATCCTTTTAAATCAGAAAATAAACAGAAATGGCATTGACAAAATTATTGACACACAAGACCTAATATTTGACAGCACAGCCTTTGGACAAAATAACTGCAGTCAAGCGCTTTTTATAGCCATGAATGAGCTTCCTTCACCTCTCTACTGGCGGTTTGGGCCACTCTTCTTGTGCAAGCTGCTCCAGTTCTCCCAGATTTGAAGGATGCCTTCAACCAACTGCTGTTTTCAGATCTCCACACAGGTGTTCAATGGGATTTAGATCTGGACTCATTGCTGGCCACTTCAGAACAGTCCAGCATTTTGTCTTGAACCATTCCTGGGTGCTTTTTGAAGTGTGTTTGGGGTCATTGTCCTGCTGCAAAACCCATGACCTTCGACGGAGACCCAGCTTTCTGACACAGGGTTGAACATTGTGCTCCAAAATGCCTTGGTAATCTCCTGATTTCATGATTCCATGCACACATTCAAGGCACCGAGTGCCAGAGGCAGCACAGCAACCCCGAAACATCACTGAACCTCCTCAATGTTTGACTGTAGGGAAAGTGTTCTTTTGTTTGAAGGCTTAATTTTGTTTTCTGTAAACATAGAGATGATGTGCTTTACCAAAAAGCCCTAAGTTGGTCTCATCTGTCCACATGACATTCTCCCAGAATACGTTTGGCTTGTTCAGGTGAATTTTGGAAAACTTCAGTCGGGCTTTCTCAGCAGTGGGTTCCTCCTGGGTTTCCTACCATAGAACCCCCTTTCATTGAGCTTGCGATGGATGGTGCAAGTTGAAACTGTCGTACCTTGTTTCAGAAGGTCAGCTTGAATCTGTTTGGCAGTTGATCGAGGTGCTTTCTCTACCATTCGAACAATCTTTCGCTGCAATCTTCGATCAAGTTTTCTCTTGCGACTACGTCCAGGGAGGTTGGCTACAGTGCCACGGGCCTTAAACTTCCTGATAACATTGCTTACGGTGGACACAGGAACATTAACGTCTCTGGAGATGAGGTTGTAGCGTTGAGATTGCTGGCTACAATATTGTTTCTGACCTCCTCAGACAATTCTCTGGTTTTCTTTATTTTCTCCATGGTCATTGCGGTATGCACAGTGACACAAAACAGCACAATGACTCATTTTCTCCATTCAAACTGATTGAATGAGTGATTTTTATATTGCAGCACTTGCAACTCACCACAGGTGAGTTCAATTCCGAAGTAAAGGAGAATCACCTGCTTGAAATCTAATTATTTCTAACAACTTCTAAAAGGTGCCAATAATTTTGTCCGTGCCATTTTAGGATTTCTGTGTGGAATAAGCTAAGATTTAGTAATGTTTTCATCTTTTTTTGTTTTGTTCCACTGCAAACCAAAGAAATACAAATGTGCACACCAAAATATTTTTTCATTTCAACAATTTTCTGGAAGAAATGGTGTATTATTTGAAAAAGGTGCAAGGGTACCAATATTTTTTGCCACGACTGTATACTAGCAAAGAACCCATCTTTACGGACGAGTTAATTCACCCACTTTTCTGATTTATGACTTTCAATACAGGCTCTCACCAGATGGTAGTGTATGCACGCACACGCACATCAAGTAGTGTATGCAACATTATCGTACACGCACAGCAAGTAGTGTATGCAACATTATCGTACCGCTGATTTTGATCAAGTACCAACAACATGCCTGAAGACGGAAGTAGTCATCAATGTCAGAAACACGGGTCTTTTCCAAGACCGGCATTGGCTGTTATATCTGCTAACGTTGAATGGTTCTCTCTTGCTAAACAAAACATGCTTGCCACATTATGCAATGAGCTGCAGTGCGATGTCCTCTGCCTGCAGGAGATACATAGAGGAAGTGTGAACAACTGCCCAAAAATACCAAGAATGGTCCTGGCTATTGAAAGACCTCATCGACAATATGGTCGTGCTATATTTGTTAGAACTGGTTCAGTTGTTGAAGCCACTTCTAAAACAGAGGAGGATAACATCGAAATCCGAACTAAAGAGCTGAGCAAAGTAGTAGTGACCTCAGTGTACAAGCCACCTGGCACAGATTTCATTTTCTCTAACCCTGTACCCACCTTCACAGAAAACCATACATCATTATTGGAGATTTCAATAGCCACAGTACCCAATGAGGGTTCAAGGAGTCAAACAACGATGGAGAAGCAGTCGAAGAATGGATGGACGCTAACCAGCTTAGTCTCATCCACGATCCCAAACTGCCAGCCTCCTTCCACAGTGCCCGCTGGAAAAGTAGTTATAACCCAGACCTTGCCATTGTCAGCAACGACATCGCTGGCCTCTGCAAGAAGTTTGTCACAGACCCAATACCACAGACACAACACCATCCTATTGGTATTCAGGTAAATGCAGCAGTGTTACCAACCGTCGTACCATTCAAAAGGCGCTTCAACTTCAAGAAGGCCGATTGGAACGGTTTCACACGAGCACTTGACCGCAAGGTTAAACGCTTTAAACCACTACCTTTGCACTACAACTTGTTTGCAAAAGCTGTCCAGAAAACAGCCAGAACGAGGCTCCCCGGAGGTTGCAGAGTACACTACATCCCTGGTCTCACCAAGGGGAATGCTGAACTCTATTGGGAGGGAGTATGTCTCAATGTTTGAATCTGACCCCTTTTCAGAGGAAACAATATCTACCGGTGAGAGGGTGATGTTAAGTATCTCTCAAGAGCGTCAAAACACCTGGAACACCTTGATAGAGACAACAGATCTTTCAAAAAACAGCAAGAAGACATGGTCTCTCATATGCAAACTTGGAGGTGATCCCAAGAAAGCTGCCCAACATCCAAACGTGTCTGCTAACCAAGTTGCACACCAGTTGCTCCTACAGTGCATTCAGAAAGTATTCAGACCCCTTCACCTCTTTCACATTTTATTATGTTGCAGCCTTACACTGAAATCGTTTAAATTCATTTTTTCCCTCATCAATCTACACTCAATACCCAATAATGACAAAGAGAAAACAGGATTTTAGAAAGTTTTGCAAATTTATTAAAAAGAAAAAACTGAAATATCACATTGACATAAATATTCATACCCTTTGCTATAACACTTGAAATTTAGCTCAGGTGCCTCCCATTTATCTTGATCATCTTTGAGATGTTTCTACACCTTGGTTGGAGTCCACCTGTGGCAAATTCAATTGCTTGGACATGATATGGAAAGGCACACACCTGTCTAAATAAGGTCTCACAGCTGACAATGCATTTCAGAGCAAAAACCAAGCCATGAGGTCGAAGGAACTGCCTGCAGAGCTCAGAGACAGGATTGTGTCGAGGCACAGATTTGGGGAAGCCTACGAAAAAAATTCTGCTGCATTGAAGGTTCCCAAGAGCACAGTGGCCTCCATAATTCTTAAATGGAAGAAGTTTGGAACAACCAGGACTCTTCCTAGAACTGGCCGCCTGGCCAAACTGAGCAATTGGGGGAGAAGGGCCTTGTTAATAGAGGTGACCAAGAACCCGATGGTCACTCTGGCTGAGCTCCAGAGATCCTGTGTGGAGATGGGAGAAACTTCCAGAAGGACAACCATCACTGCAACACTCCACTGATCGGGGCTTTATGGCAGAGTGGCCGGACGGCTGATGACTGCTGATGACTCCACTCGGCAGTCACTGTAATATGGCAGCTGATGACTCCACTCTCTGCCGCTCCATTCCTCATCCCTCAGATTGGCAATCTGCATCCTCCTCTCTCTCTGCAGACCTGGACAAAATCGCAGACTGGTGAAACAGGTGGAACATGTCTTTCAATCCTGACAAATCTCACACTCTTACTATGTCTCTCCGAAAAGACCGACTGGACAACCCTCCGAAAACCTTGATCACTTTCTCAACAATCCTCTCCAATAAGTTCTGTCACTCAAGCTTTTGGGTCTCACTATCTGCCATGATCTTTCCTGGGAAAACTACATCTCCAAGCTGGTCTCCAAAGCCAGTCGCCGACTGGGCATCCTCCATCGTGCGAAGTCCTTCCTCGGCACACCTGAGCTCCTCACCACATACAAGGCTTTCATCCGCAGCTCAATGGAATACTGCTCTCCCCTCTGGGCCGCTCCTGCCTCACACCTAGCTTGGCTTCACGCTGTTGAAACCAAAGCGTTCAGAATCATTGGAATCTCCCGCGATGAAACTAACTCCGAGGGCCTTTCATTCACCTACCGACCTCTACCGACCTACTCGACTAGATAGTCTTCTACCGACTCCTATCCGGCCTTGCGCCCCCAGCTCTATCTGTGCTCTGTCCCCCAAATATTCCTTCAGGCCACACAAGATCTGCCAGCAACCCTCTTCTGGTGAAATTGCCAAAATCAAGACTCTCTACTCACCTTAACGCTTTCATGCCTCTTTACTCCCACCTCTGGAACAAACTCCCTCACTCCAGGTCTTTAAAACAGCTGTTCACCACCATCTCTTATCTTTCCCCATCCAAAAGCTTGATCTTCTCTACCCCTGTTAATCCCCAGGTCCACTTTTCTGAAATTCCGACTTCTTTCCTGGAAGTCCTAGCAGTGTCCATGTGTTTTATACCTCTCCCACTTCCCCCCCCCTACCCCCCCCCTTCTCATTCCTCCTCCCCCCCCCCAGCCCTCTCCCTCCCACAGATGTCCCTGTTCTCGGCTGTTGTACTTGTGTGCTTCCTTCTCTCTCCCCATCTTGTCTCCCGCTCCCTTTATTGTATGTTTTGTGTATCCATTTGTTTTTGTTTTTTTGTGATTAATGTTAGCTCTTACACGAGCCTCGATCTTGTATCCAAAAAAAAAGGAAAAAGATAACCTGATCGAAAACGTGCTAAAACACAACGCTGTAAACTGAAGTACCAGAGTTGATTTAAAGACCTGAAAGCAGTACCCTAGTCACGTGTATTTACCATCTCTCTTGCATTGATAATTTGAGCAGGCTGTGATTCTCTAAACACCATGTCCTGTATCTGTTCTGATGGCTCACAACTGCAACTGCTCTCCAAAACTGTAACTGTGCAACTTCACAACTGCTCACAACTGTAATGTATTGCCATTACAGTACACATCACCTTGACAAACAAACATACAGACAAGCCTTGATAAAGCCTTACAAGATATCGGATGATCTGATTATATTCATGTGATACTTAAAAAATAGGATGATTCTTATACATACTGTATATTTGGTGTCATGGTGGTGTTATATTACTTGTATCAAAATGGTGGTGTTTTGAGCTCCTCTCCCACCTTCGTCCCCCATCCTTCTCCCCTTTCCTCTTCTTTTCCCCCATACATTCTTCTTTAATCCCTGTTTTTCCTGACCACCTTTTTCTTTTCCCAATTTTATTTGTTATAATCACCCACTCCCTCCATCCACTGCTCAAAATGAACATGTTACTGATTTAACTTATCCTCTTTCCTTTATCATGCTTTCATTCACTCTCGCTTCTCGTTTTTATTCACCCCTCCAGATTTCTTCTACCTTTCCCTTTTTTTCTTCCTTTCTTCCTTACCTTTCCTTTCTTTTTCTCAAATTTTCCTCCAGGTTTTCTCACATCTACAAGAATATGGCCCATTACTGTAAATACTTTCTTCTTAATCTGAAACTTAAATTGCTTCTAAATATCTCCTCAGCTCCCATGGCACCGAGGAAGAGCCACAGTGCGACGGTATCATTCCGCTCACGCTCGATGACCTCCGACCTGGAGGAAGTAGGTGAGGGTAACTCCACAAGTCACTTTACGTGTACAAGTATCAGTGTCTACCATGTTGATCGTGTTATTGGCTTTACTTGTGTAAATTGTCATAATACTTTCTGATTTAAGCATTTTGTTATGCCCTACATGACACAGATAGAGTCGAATTAACCAAATGATGAGAAATATAGTTTCCTCCTTTGTTTTGAGCTTGTGCCCCCCTTACACCTGGCACAATGTGAATGAATATGAATGATCGTTTTAAGGCCATTTTCCCCGCTAGAGCGGGGGTTAGCCTTGCGGGCCCCGTGACAATCATGGTTCCCTGTTTGATGCAATGTTTTTATGGCCGGATGCTCTTCCTGCCGCCAACCCTTGGTCACGCTCTTACGATGCGCAGGGATACGGTGTACCTATTCTAAACCGGGGTACACACCGTGATCATTCATCCCAGCAAGCTGGTCCTCAATTTGCCGACCTCGGAAGGACGACAGGCTGAGTCAACCCCCCTGGCGTTAATTCTGCGATCGACCGGGATTCGAACCCAGGATCCTAGGATCCCAAGCCGGCACCCTAACCGCTAAGCCAACACCAGGCTACCTGGCACAATGTGTTTGTCCTATTCTATATACAGTAGTACCTCGCTCAGTGCTACCCGTAGAATGCTGATTCGTTATAAAGCTCTTTGTCCTGAATAAACTTTTTACTAAAAAAAAAAGAAAAAAGAGGAACATCCACAACACACAGCAGCGTTCGCCAAGTAAATGCACCTGCCACCATTGTTTGTATGCACACGCTCTGAGTTATTCAGGTGGAAGTGGGTTGTGCGCAGTGGCATAGTTAGGGTTTGTGGCACCCGGGGCCAAAAGTCAATACTAGCGCCCCACAGGCACTGGCATAATCAGGAATTTCTATTGGAGGGAGGGGTGGGGAATATAAAAGAGCCACAAGTTTCCCCAGCGGGGTTCAGCAGCAGATCAAAGCTCCCCTACTCTTACTGAAGAACATCGTGGGATCTTTAACTTCCACCATTTAATCCCGGCACATGGGACACCCAGTTTTTGTCATTATCTCACCCAACCTGTCCACCAAATTTCGTCCGAATCCATCCACAAATTTTTAAGATAACCTGTTCACAGACAGACAGGCAAACAGACAGGGATGAAAACATGACAGGGACAAAACATCCGAGAGACTACACACATTGATGAATCACCCCGACTGTGAAACGATGGGATGACAGTTTAGACTTTAGATGTTGCTTGGTTCGGGATTCAAACCCAGGCTAGACAGCTTAGGGGCAAGAGTGCATATGTCGAGGCCATTCTGCCAGCCCAGCACACTTGCTAAATAAAACCTTTACCATGTTTACCCTTCTGTCCAGTCCCCTCAAGTGCCAGTGCCTTCTTTGCTTTTTCCCTCTTACAAGCCTGTCCTCACTCATGATGGATCCTACGTCATGACATACTTTGTATGTGCATGCAGGCAGAGATTAAGAAAACTATACCATGAAAGAGAGAAAACAATGAAGGTTACAAGTGACTTCTTAGCAATAAAAAATCTAAATTTCAAATCAAGGGAGGCGCAAAGCCTGTATGGCCAACCGAGCTTTAACTCTGAGGCGTATACCCAAACGATGGTGGTGTTAACTCTTGCACGCACGAGGGTAGTGGAGGGCAGCGAGGTCTTACCGGTACAGTCTCCCTTTATATGGGATCATTTCTCTGAATGCAACTTTAACGTGGGGACTGAAAATTCGTTTCTCGGCTTCTACTGGACGAAATCGGCTAAAAGTTTCAGAAGTAAATGCTTTGTACATCGAGGTATTATGTTCCAAATTTCAGCAACGTTCGTTTCCGCATTCTTGAGTCTTATTAAGAAAACCCTCAAATTCACGTTGGTGTCTGTCCGTCCGTCCGTCCGCCCAAAATGTGTTGGCGCTCATAACTCAAAGGCTATACATTGAAACTAGCTGAAACTTGAAATACACATCGGCCAATACGTCTAATTAATGGCTTTCAAAACAAATTCCACCTAAGTGTCATAGTTTTTGCTATAAAATGATATGATATATATACAGTGCATTCAGAAAGTATTCAGACCCCTTCACTTTTTTCACATTTTGTTATGTTGCAGCCTTATGCTGAAATCGTTTAAATTCATTTTTTCCCTCATCAATCTACACTCAATACCCCATAATGACAAAGAGAAAACAGGATTTTAGAAAGTTTTGCAAATTTATTAAAAATAAAAAACAGAAATATCACATTTACGTAAGTATTCAGACCCTTTGCTATGACACTTGAAATTTAGCTCAGGTGCCTCCCATTTCTCTTGATCATCTTTGAGATGTTTCTACACCTTGATTGGAGTCCACCTGTGGTAAATTCAATTGATTGGACATTATTTGGAAAGGCACACACCTGTCTACATAAGGTCTCACAGCTGACAATGCATATCAGAGCAAAAACCAAGCAATGAGGTCGAAGGAACTGCCTGCAGAGCTCAGAGACAGGATTGTGTCGAGGCACAGATTTGGGGAAGCCTACAAAACAATCTATGCTGCATTGAAGGTTCCCAAGAACACAGTGGCATCCATAATTCTTAAATGGAAGAAGTTTGGAACAACCAGGACTCTTCCTAGAGCTGGCCGCCCAGCCAAACTGAGCAATCAGGGGACAAAGGCCTTGGTAATAGAGGTGACCAAGAACCCGAAGGTCACTCTGGCTGAGCTCCAGAGATCCTGTGTGGAGATGGGAGAAACTTCCAGAAGGACAACCATCACTGCAACACTCCACCGATCTGGGATTTATGGCAGAGTGGCCAGACGGAAGCCTCTCCTCAGTGAAAGACACATGAAAGCCCACAGAATCCTGTTTCTCACAGTCTGAGAGTCCTTTTGGTGCTTTTTTGCAAACTCCAAGCGGGCTTTCAAGTGGGCCACTGTGCTCTTGGGAAACTTCAATGCAGCAAAAAAAAAAAATTCGTGATGCATTGTACACACCATCACCATGGTACACACCATGTGCTTTGCCAATTTGATTCATACAGCTGCATGAAGAAGTAAATGTATTTTAACCGATATATGTAGGGTGCCCCTTTATATGAACATTTCTAGAGCATTACTTGGTTCCTCCTAATAACACAAGGGTAGTCTAGCATGCACACGAGATTTTTTGAATGTCTCTTATTTTCTATTGTTTGGCATTGTCTACAAGCTATGGAATGTCCCTTCTTTTCTATACTTTGCCACATGGCACATATTTAGTACTAAATTACCTTTCAGAGTGTGTAGAATCAGAATTCTACGCAAAAAAAACCCAGAAAAATATGTTAAAGTATTAAAACATTGAATATTCAGCATATATGTACATTTGGATTTATTTGGTTACCATGGCAATGGTGTACAATGTTTAAAGCATTGCTATTTCTACACCATTTTGAGCAAAAAGTTCAATTTCTTCCCTCCCAATCTGAAGCTGATACTACTACCTGCAATTGGAGGGATCCAACACCAACATCTGGGCTATTTATAGCATGTGTATAGCTCACAACAAAAATGCATTCAGTACATGTGCTTTGTCTATGGGGAAATTGTGTACAGTGCGTCACCAAATTGTGTACAGCGCATCGCCAAATTGTGTACAGCGCGTCACCAAATTGTGTACAGTGCATCGCCAAATTGTGTACACTGCATCACCAAATTGTGGACAGTGCATCGCCAAATTGTGGATGGTGCATTGTGAAATTGTGTACAGTGCTTTGCCAAATTGTGTACAATGCATCACCAAATTGTGTACAATGCATCACCAAACTCTGGACAGTGCATCGCCAAATTGTGGATGGTGCATTGTGAAAGTGTGTACAGTGCTTTGCCAAATTGTGTACAATGCATCACCAAATTGTGGAGAGTGCATCGCCAAATTGTGGATGGTGCATTGTGAAATTGTGTACAGTGCATCACCAAATTGTGTACAATGCATCACCAAATTGTGTACAGTGCATCACCAAATTGGGGAGAGTGCATCGCCAAATTGTGGATGGTGCATTGTGAAATTGTGTACAGTGCATCACCAAATTGTGTACAATGCATTACCAAATTGTGTACAATGCATCACCAAATTGTGTACAGTGCATCACCAAATTGTGAAGAGTGCATCGCCAAATTGTGGATGGTGCATTGTGAAATTGTGTACAGTGCATCACCAAATTGTGTACAATGCATTACCAAATTGTGTACAATGCATCACCAAATTGTGTACAGTGCATCACCAAATTGGGGAGAGTGCTCGCCAAATTGTGGATGGTGCATTGTGAAATTGTGTACAGTGCATCACCAAATTGTGTACAATGCATTGTGAAATTGTGTACAATGCATCACCAAATTGTGTACAATGCATCACCAAATTGTGTACAGTGCATCACCAAATTGTGTACAATACAGCACCAAATTGTGTACAGTGCATCACGAGATTGTTTGAATCATTAAAAAAAAAATCATAATTGACATGTTTCTTTTGGAAGCACATGTGACTGCACACTCATAAATCATGAGCGAAAGTTTCAACGCGTTTATCTCAAAATCTATATTCTTATAGAATTGTTCATCATAAAGTTTGCAGCAGAAGAACTTACTTCAAATTTGACACAGTTCACCTTTTCAGTGTATCAAATGTCCTGAATTATTAACAATGAGATCCAGCACCTAACTTTTTTATTCATCATTTTTTTTCTGACGAGGTAAAGCTAATTTTACAAAATGTTTCATGTATTTTTAATTATGGCACTTCTATACTTAGGTAGTTTACGATATATAGCTCTTTTAAATACACACATACTCGAAATCTGAACTAATTTGAATCATGCATTCAAAAGTTATGACGAAAACTAGGAAATTTAATGTATTTCTTTGAGTTCATAATCAATATGCAAATTAGATGTGCAACATCACAAAATTGAGTCATGTGATATGACAAAGTGTAATGAGATAGAAAAATAGTTTTAAAAGCAAAGAAATAATTTTTCTTCAATGAAATTTTATTTCCCTCCTATATATTTGAATGAATGAGTTGGTTGACTCAGCCTGTCATCCTTCCGAGGTCGGCAAATTGAGTACCAGTTCACTGGTAATTCCCTGCTTGTCGTTAAAGGCGGCAAAAAGGGTTGGCGGCAAAAAGGGTTGGCGTCAGGAAGGGCATCCGGCCGTAAAACATTGCTTCAAAAAGGGGACCGAAAAAAAAACAACAACAACAACCACAGTTCCCGAAAAAGGCCAACCCCCGCTTGCGGGGAAAAATGGCCTCTAAAGGTGGTTTTTTTTTGGTTTTTTTTTGAATGAATGAATGAATGAATGATCGTTTTAAGGCCATTTTCCCCGCTAGAGCGGGGGTTAGCCTTGTGGGCCCCATGACAATCATGGTTCCCTGTTTGAGGCAATGTTTTTATGGCCGGATGCCCTTCCTGATTCCTATATATTTACAGTATGTAATAAGTCACTTGTAACTGGAAGAGCACTGATTAATTTCACCCTCTATATAATGTGTGCAGCTATCCGACGATAATTGTACAGTAAAGTGGGAATTCCAATGCAAGACATCAAATGGAAAAGGGGGGGACAAGGAAGTTAAAGAACTAACTTGACATGTGATCCTCGTGTCACGAATTGGGCTCATACAGCACCGTGAGACATCTGGATCTGATCGACACATAATTACGACATTACGAAATATCTGTCCAACAATTATAACTCCTCCTTCCCTTCGGCCTATCATGGGCGATCTTTACGTATTGCAGAATGCATGACCTCGTCTGTTTGAATATTCACAAAACAATTTGACAAGATAAGAGATTTACGCAGTGGTAGCTCCATAATTACTAATATGGGTTTATTTACTGTGTGGAGGTGATCAGTAATTACAAAAAATGTTAAACTGGATGGAAAGAGTTAGTAAACATGGAAATGACACATTGACACATAGCACATGTCCATGTTTACGTCATGCACATGTAGAGAGAACTTTGTCGTTTTACACTGAAGGGAAAACTTATAGAGAGGGCATGGAAATTGTAAATATGACAGCTCTGAAAATGTCTGACTTCGCGTAGCAGTAAGCACCAACATGGCGTCCGTAGTATAGAAATTGGTGGTGGAGTCAGGTGAACTGTCCAACCAATGGGTGGAACTCGGACACATACACCCACACATGCATGGCTCCTTTTACAGTAAAGAATATGTTCACCACCTGTATTATTATTAGCGCTCTTACCGCTACCCCCAATGAAGCCCTCATGTATCGCTCATGTGTAAGAAATGACACTGTCAGGATCGCACCTCCATATAAATAATGGTACATATAATGACCCCATTTAGCGCATTTTCGATTAACGCTCTCTTCTTCAGGCGCATATCCTGAGCGCTAAGCGAGGCATTACTGTAGTTTTTATCCACCGTCTTACATTTCCCCAATGCTGAGGAATATGTCGTGTTTTTTATTCTTAAAATGTTATTTTGGGAGAAAAACGTTTTGACTTCCCATCATACCCTGAAATTAAATGTTTAGTTTATAACAGATGCTCAGTGTTATCATGAGAGTTGTTTCAGGTGGTAGCAGTGATGAGAGCCAGTGTCAGCTCACCATTAGGATGACTCCGATGAAAACTTGCTCATTATGAAAGCGTTGTGAGGGTAAACGGATCCTGTCTCAACGTAATGGAACGGCGAGCTGTATATCGTTTAAATTTTTCATCTAAACACAAAATAATTATTTCAGGATGAGTTTTGTTTTGTAAAAACCTCCATAAACAATAATCTATATGATGCCTTTCCAAGAACTTTAATATATAAGCTTATTTTGACAAATTATCTTGGTCATATCGACTCCCTACTAGTGGTGCTTTCGGCTTCCTTTGCATTTGCCTTTGGCAAGTAGGATTTCCAATGGGATTTTTGTGTTATTCGAGTATATCGCAGTTTCTTGTCGTTGTATAATGTTGAATTATTTTGGTTACTTTACTTGTTTTTTTGTGATTATATTGCATTTCCCAGTTTCTAGACCCCTTGGCAAAAATGAGATTCTTTAAAAATGTATCGCATGCATTCCCACTCATTTTCACTTCCGTAGTTTCACATTGTTACTGTGATTGCTTTCTCCCCGTTTTGTTCAAATTTATTTTACCCTAGCTTCAGGCAGGAGACGACGCCACGGTAAGGGGATGAACCTCATTGCTTCATTATCCTTCTCGCTGTCCCTTGTATCATTTTCTCACTTCTTTTTGTTTGTATTTTGCATTAGTCCTGTATCAACACGCTTGTCCTATTAAGGATGGCATTGTCTGAAGTGCTGCTTACCCTAACACTTTCCCTTTTGATGATGGTCTGTGTGGACATTTCCTTCCCTCTTGGGCCCTTGCTCTCTCGTTTAAAGATAGTGGCGAAATAGAATAATGATAGTCTTCCCCACCTAACCAAAGCCTCATCCCAGGTTTACTGGTCTCTTTTTAATTTATCTTTTTCATTATCTCATCCTTAACTCACCCACTCATCTGTCTCTTTTGGCTCATTTGTTCATCAAGATAGACATATGTGCTTGGGTATGCATATTTGTGCATGCATGCATGTGTGCATGTTTATTTGTATTGTCCTGCAACCATTAAGGTTTTGGCTTACAGTCAGAGTAAAAAATATTACTCTCTCTCTCTCTCTCTCTCTCTCTCTCTCTCTCTCTCTCTCTCTCTCTCTCTCTCTCTCTCTCTATCTCTATCTCTCTCTCTATCTCCATCTCTATCTCTCTCTCTCTCTCTCTTCCTCTTCCTCTTCCTCTTCCCCTCTCTCTCTCTCTTTCTCTCTCCCTCTCTCTTCCCCACGCCCTCTTTCCCTCTCTCACTCTCTTCCTCTTGTTCTTTATGTCATTGCAGCTTGTCTGATATCACTATATCTCCCTCTGTCTTTTCAAGTATTCCAACGAAGCTTACATTAATGAATTTTCCATATCAGTTTCAGAAATCAACTTCGTGCTATGAAGTTACAGTTACTAAAACCGTTCTATGGATTGTATTTTAATTATACTAGCGAGTACTCCTGCCCTCTGGGCAATGTGCTGTGGCAAATTTTTGGAAATCCACTTTGTCATTTTTGAAGTGTACATTTGATCACAGCATACTGTATCATACACCATATCATAAATTAAATTAAGATGATTGTAAAATACCGGCTACCACCACATGTGGCGCTATTTATGACGCATGCATGCACACACACACACACACACACACACACATCAGCACACATGTATCAGCACACACATATAAACGAAATATCAACAGATATGCACCGGTAAGCGGGAAAACTAGAAAAGAGCAGGAAGTTATAAAAAAAAGAGTTGGACAGATTGGGAGTAGACAAAGAAGGCTCTTTGGAGTGGCTAAGAAGAGGTCAGCTCAACTGGGATGGAGAATGAATCATTAAAAATTCCCAAGACCAATGACACTGCACCAATTGCTTTAAGAAAATGGTGGGGCTGAGTCAATCGGACAGTGTAGGTTCTGCAAGGTAGAAACAGAAAGTATGAACCACCTCCTATCAAGATGTAAAAAAAAACTCATGTCAGAGCAGCTGTACACCCAAAGGCACAATAAAGTATGTTGAGTAATCCATTGGCACATCTGCAAAAGTCTCAATATCCCAGTTCCAGAAAACTCATGGAAACATGAACAAAAAGCAATCACTGAAAACAAGTAATGATCACATATAACCTAATGATCCCATCTAGCATGAACATGGAAAACAAAGCATTGCAACCAGATATAGTACTGAGGTACAAAAAAGAAAAGAAGGCATTGATAAATTAAGGTGTCAGTACCCAGTGATTTTGGTCTAAACATCACAAAAATCAAGAAAATGGCCAACTACCAAGTCCTCAAAAATGAAGTGAAAAGATCCTGGAAGCTGAAGCTGAAGAGCGCTGAAATTGTACCAGTGATTATTGGAGCAACGGGGATGACAGAAAAAAGAACCTTATAGGGATCTTAAGAACCATCGCTGGGAATATTACGACAAACAAGCGGCAGTTGGAAGCTGTCTGAGGCTCTGTAACAATCTTCAAAAGAGCCCACGCAACAAAACTTTGAGAATAAGAAAACTTCACAAACTGAATCATCAATCATGATACTTTGCTGAAACGGAGGTGGATACTTCAAGACCTGGAAGGACTCTGTTCCACCTTCTGAAACCCACATATGGAGATAACAACCAATGACACACACACATATAGATAAGGATATGCACCATTGTCTCTATGCTCAACAGTCTACGACTCCCTGGTTTGATCTTCTCTCAAGAGTGATTGAAAAAATCAAGGTGACAATAGTTGATTATATGTATTCTCTTGTATGAAATTATAAACACTAGCACTACAATGAAATAACCTTATTATAATCCAAAAACAATTTGGTCTGGTCACTGTGAGTGTTTGCCAACATGTTCACTTTGTGTGTGCCACCCTCTTACATTAAGTGAAATGTTTCCCATATGGACATCACATGGAGAGGCCGTACCACACAGACCCAGATCATTGAGTGCAGCATGATTTTACTAAATACTTAAACATAATTATGGGATGTAACATTACTATCAGGTGATCACCACTTGAGGCCCATGGCTAGTCCAGGTGCAGTGTCCGGATGAAACCCAATATACATCCTGTTCATCATTGCCTTGTCTTGTCGAGTTGAATCGGCGTATGTGTATTGGTATTTAGTCTGAATTAAACAGCACTGCCCAATATAGGTGTCCCCATTGTACACACCTCTCATTCGAGGTTATGTGTGATGTTTTTCTGCATCTACGGTTATGGGCTTTGGTACGGTAATACCTCATCTGTGTTGTGCCATTGTTGCCTAATAAAATGGTGGAAGCAAAGTACTGTTTCAGACGGTTTATGCTTTTATATGATCGTTGTGCAGCTTAATATATTGTTGTGGTTTTGGGAAACCACTAAAAAGTAATGGCAACCACCATACAGGTCCCTTTGAATAGTTATTTCATAGCAGACCATTATCTTATTTCAGGTTAGTATGTCTTTATGCGTTGGGGAAAGGGAAAGACAGGTCTTCCTCTCAAAAGGGATATGCACCAATCAGAGCCTGAGTCTCTTTGGGGGAGCTTGTGGGGCGGAGTAATGGGCTCCACCAATCGGGAGCCAGGACACCTCCAAGATCTCCCCCACCCTCGGTGAGGGTGAACAAAGGGAGATTCAAGACTGATTCTCTATCTGGCCGCTCTCTCTCGGCCCACTCAGCACGTAGACATTTTGCTCTTGGCTGGTCTCCCTCTCACAGGCCTCTACACCTGCATTATTTGAGTCTGGACCTGTCTCTTGTGCACTCACCACGTGCCTGCAAGATTGCTACAGTCTGGGCCTGTCTCTTGTGCACTTGCCACGTGCCTGCAAGATTGCTACAGTGCTACACCCTGGGCCTGTCTCTTTGTCGACTCTGGGCCTGTCTCTCTCTGCTGGGTTCACTGAGCATGTGTGCTCCTCTCTTGGGGCCTGGATTGTTGACCTACAACGTGTGCTCCTCTCTTGGCCTGGGTTACTCTGCCATGCTGATGATCGACTTCACTCTGCTGTGCTGACGATCAAACTTCATCTGCATATCCAGGCTGTGATTGCCATTACCTGTTCGTGCTGCTCGGTGGCGACACCGGGACGGGGGCGTCGCAAAGAGAGGCATCAGGGGCATCACAGCCTTTGTGCTAGCAGGTTTCCAATGTTTTTTTTTTTGTTTGTTTGTTTTTTACAAGTACTTTTACAAGTACTTGTATACAAGATCGAGGCTCGTGAAAGAGCAAACATTAATCACACAAAAAATCAAACAGACACATAAAACATATAATAAGGGGAGTGGCAGACAAGATGGGGAGAGAGGGGAAGCACACAAACACAACATTTGAGAGCAAGGACATCGGGAGATCTGTGGGAGGGAGAGGGCTGGGGGGGGGGGGGGGAATGAGAAGGGGGGAGGTGGGAAAAGTATAAAACATATGGACACTGCAATGACTTCCAGGAAAGAAGTCGGTATTTCAAAAAAGTGTATCTCGGGTGAATTAGTGGATGTAGAAAAGATCAAGATTTTGGATGGGGGAAGATAAGAGATGGTGATGAACAGCTGTTTTAAAGACCGGGAGGGAGGGGTAGGATTGAAGAGAGTGAGGGAGTTTGTTCCAGAGGCAGGAGTAAAGAGGTATGAAAGAGTGAAGGTGAGCAGAGAGTCTTCATTTTGGCAATTTCACCAGAAGAGGGTTGCTGGCAGATCTTGTGCGACGTGAAGGAATATTTGGGGGACAGAGCACAGATAGAGCTGGGGGAGCAAAGCCGGAGAGGAGTCGATAGAAGACAGAAAGACCACCAACCTGCCTGCGGTGAGTGAGTGAAAGGCCCTCGGAGTTAGCTTCATCGTGGAGGATTCCAATGATTCTGAAAGGTTTGGTTTCAACAGCGTGAAGCCGAACTAGGTGTGAGGCAGGAGCACCAGCCCAGAGGAGAGAACAGTATTCCATTGAGCTGTGGATGAAAGCCTTGTATGTGGTGAGGAGCTCAGGTGTGCCAAGGAAGGACTTCGCACGACGAAGGATGCCCAGTCGGCGACTGGCTTTGGAGGCCAGCTTGGAAATGTGGTTTTCCCAAGTAAGATCATGTCGGATAGTGAGAACCAAAAGCTTGAGTGACAGAACTTATTGGAGAGGATTGTTGAGAAAGTAGATGGGAGGGTTGTCCAGTCGGTCTTTTCGGAGAGAAATAGTAAGAGTGTGAGATTTGTCAGGATTGAAAGACATGTTCCACTTGTTTGACCAGTCTATCATTTTGTCCAGGTCTGCAGAGAGTGATGAGGCTGCAGACTGCCAATCTGAGGGATGAGGAATGGAAATGGCAGAGAGTGGAGTCATCAGCAAAGACATAGAGAGGATTTTCCAAAGAGTCGGAGAGATCATTGATGAAAACCAGAAAAAGCACAGGGCCCAGAACAATGCCTTGGGGGACTGTAGACTGAACAGGAAGGGGAGATGAGAGAAATCCATTCAGGGCCACACGTTGACTATGACCAGAGAGGAAGTCGCCATGCGTGGAGATTTCCATGGATACCATCGGAGGAGAGTTTGGTGAGCAGAGCGGGGTGCCAGACCGTATCGAAGGCACGTGATATGTCAAGGGAGACAGCTATGATTTCCTGTTTGGCATTGAGCACCTCCATCCATTGTTGAGACAGCAGAAGCAGCATGTCCAGAGTCGAATGACCTGGCCTGAATCCAAATTGATGATCAGAGATCAAGCCATTGGAGAAGAGGAAGGATTTGATATCCGAAGCAATGATGGATTCCATGACTTTGCTGATAATTGGGAGCAGGCTGATTGGTCTGTCATTACAAGAATCTGTTTTTGCACCTTTTTGTGTAAATCGGTAATGTTTGCTGATTTCCAAGATGATGGCAGATGACCTTGAGCAAAAGAGAGGGTGAAGAGAACCGAGAGAGAGTGAGATAGAGTGGCAGAGCAGGATTTTAGGACCCGTGGGCTAATGTCGTCTGGTCCAGTTGCAGAATCAGAGTCGAGGTTTGACAAAAACTTCTCCACCTTGTCAGTAGAGAAGGACACAGAGTCCAGGAGCAGCTGGGTTCAACTGGGTAAGGTGGGTACAGAGAGAGATGGGTTTGGGACACAATATTTTGAGGCAAACACAGAGTTGAGGCATTCGGCTTTGTCCTGTGCGGTGTCTACTGTGTATCCATTTGAGGTAAGGGAAGGGGCGGAGGGGGAACAAACACCAGAAACAAATTTGACCAGATGCCACCAGGATTTGGAGGAAGGAGACAGGTTTTAGAGTTCATTATTTGGTGTGGAGAGATAGTGCTTCCTGGCACTCCTGAGGGTGGACACACACTTGTTCCGAGCTTGGTGGAAGGAACTGAGATAGCCTTCAGTTGGATTAGCCTTCCAAGAGGCAAAGGCAAGTTGTTTCAGGGCAACTGCCTCACCACAAGATTCAGTGTGCCATGGACGGGAGGAAGTGTATGACAACTGAAGACGAGATGGGATAAATCTGTGCATGAGAGAGAGCAGTTTACTTTGGAAGAATTTCCAGGAAGAGTTGATGTCAGGGGCAGTAGAGATGGGAGACCAGTCCAGATGAATGATGGCTGCTTGAAGACTGTGCCAGTCGGCCTGAGTGAAATGCCAGACTCATCAACGCTGGGGCTCTCTGAGAATGGCCAGATTGATATCCACTTTAACAAGCATATGATCAGAAGAACCGATTGGAGCAGAAGAAGAGCAGCAAACATTTGCAGGGAAGTTTGTCATAACGTTCGTTCATTCATCTCCCCCTCCATAGTGAAAGTGTGCTGGGCCCATGTCGTGTTTATTTGTAGTAATCATAATAAGGCGTAGAATAAGCTAAGTTTCTGCTTCTCGTGCCTTTGTCCCTTTTTCTTTCCTATTGATAAGTTTCATTGTAAATGTCTGTAACAAATCAAATTATTAAACGTTTTCCTTTCTCTCTGTCCATGAAAGTCTTTTCCTCCGTTGATCCGCCATTGCTTGCACCCAGGTTTACAATCGACCGTAGCAAAATTAGCATTACTCCGGCGGTTACCAACGGTCTCCGCTCGGCCGTCTAAATTCCTATCTAAGAACAAAGGAAAGGGGTATACCGCTGGAAGGTACTGTGCGTTCCCTGATTGGGACCGTCACGTGGTACAGGTAAGCTATTGCGCGACGTACCAATTGGTGTTCGTAGTTGCTGATTCGCAACCTGCCTAAGTACGAAGTTATTCGTGCGTGGAAGCCTCAGGTCCGGTAAGTTCGGGAAGGAACAGAGGCTAACCCCCTCGTAGTAAACCCGAACCCCGGGCTGTAACAATTTTGGTGTTCAGGAGCGGGATTCCTGTCCGAGCACCGTAAAAATATGATGGTGGCATGTATAGGGCATTTATCTTTAACTTGATTCAAAGAAAGAATAATCTTAGGAAGAACTAGAACGACACTCAGTAGAGAGCATACCTCCGCCTGGTGAACAGTTTACTTTTGTATCCCACTGATGGGCCGGATCTGGATTCCGACCTGAACCAAAATCTAATCGGCTTGTTCTTGTGACCAAACCAACTCGTCCACCAAGTTTATTCATAACTTGTCCATAACTTTTTTTAAATATCATGTTATATATCAATTTTCACCTGATCTCTCAATGGTGAAGAATCACTTAAAATTAAATAATTCTTGTAGCCAAATCCATATTCAGATCTTCACCAAAATCGAATCTGTTTGTCCTTTTCACACACACAACCTCTCCACCAAATTTCGTCCAAATCCGTCCACAACTTTGTCAGATATCCTGCTATATATCATTTTGGCCATGTTATATACCTGCTATATATCATTTTAGTCTGGTGTTGGCTTAGCGGTTAGGGTGCCGGCTTGGGATGCCAGGATCCTGGCGTTCGAATCCCGGTCGATCACTGAATTAACACCAGGGGGGTTGACTCAGCCTGTCATCCTTCCGAGGTCGGCAAATTGAGTACCAGTTTGCTGGGATGAATGATCCCGGTGTGTACCCCGGTTTAGAATAGGTACACTGTATCCCTGCGCATCGTAAGAGGCCACTAAGGGTTGGCGTCAGGAAGGGCATCCGGCCATAAAAACATTGCCTCAAACAGGGAACCATGATTGTCATGGGGCCCGCAAGGCTAACCCCCGCTCTAGCGGGGAAAATGGCCTCAAAACGATCATTCATTCATATTCATATCATTTTGGCCATATCACTCAATCGTGAAGCATCACTTTAAAAATTCTACTGGCTGGATCCGGATCCGGATCTTCAACAAAATTGAATTGATTCTTCGTTGTCACACACACAACCTGTCCAACAAGTTTCAACCAAATCCATCCGTAACTTTTTGAGATATCCTGCTATATGTTGGTTTTTGGCCCGATCTCCCAATGGTGAAGAATCACTTACAAAACTCAATAATTCTCATATCCGAACCCATATTCAGATCTTCACCAAAATCGAATATATTTGTCCTTGTCAGACACCCAACTCACCCACCAAGTTTCGTCCAAATCCGTCCACAACCTTCGAGATATCCTGCTATGTGTCGGTTTTGACCGATACTTTTTCGTAGATATCATAACTTTTTGAGATATCTTGTTCACAAACGGACAGACAGACAGACAGGGGTGAAAACATAACCTCCATCCACCTTTGGTGGCGGAGGTAAAAAATAATAATGTAACGTTTCACCAATGATGATTTAATCAATGAAACAATGAATGAATGGGACATTTATGAAGGAATTAATGTGGATTAAAGAATTATTAACACCAGATTTATTGATTGTTTCGTATGTATTCGGCTGCTGGTTGCATCATTTCTGGGGTTACAGGCATGCTGCTAATGGGGGGGGGGGGGGTCACTAAGCATAATTAGAGCTTGAATTTATAGTATGGCCAGGGTACCCTCACACAATGGCATATTCTTTTCAAAAGGTACTTTGGGATCTTTATTGCTACATACAAATTTGTTATTATTGCTACATACAAATTTGTTATTATTGCTACATACAAATTTGTTATTATTGCTACATACAAATTTGTTATTATTGCTACATACAAGTTTGTTATTATTGCTACATACAAATTTGTTATTATTGCTACATACAAATTTGTTATTATTGCTACATACAAATTTGTTATTATTGCTACATACAAATTTGTTATTATTGCTACATACAAATTTGTTATTATTGCTACATACAAATTTGTTATTATTGCTACATACAAATTTGTTATTATTGCTACATACAAATTTGTTATTATTGCTACATACAAATTTGTTATTATTGCTACATACAAATTTGTTATTATTGCTACATACAAATTTGTTATTATTGCTACATACAAATTTGTTATTATTGCTACATACAAGTTTGTTATTATTGCTACATACAAATTTGTTATTATTGCTACATACAAATTTGTTATTATTGCTACATACAAATTTGTTATTATTGCTACATACAAATTTGTTATTATTGCTACATACAAATTTGTTATTATTGCTACATACAAATTTGTTATTATTGCTACATACAAATTTGTTATTATTGCTACATACAAGTTTGTTATTATTGCTACATACAAGTTTGTTATTATTGCTACATACAAGTTTGTTATTATTGCTACATACAAATTTGTTATTATTGCTACATACAAATTTGTTATTATTGCTACATACAAGTTTGTTATTATTGCTACATACAAATTTGTTATTATTACTACATACAAATTTGTTATTATTGCTACATACAAATTTGTTATTATTGCTACATACAAATTTGTTATTATTGCTACATACAAATTTGTTATTATTGCTACATACAAATTTGTTATTATTGCTACATACAAGTTTGTTATTATTGCTACAAACAAGTTTGTTATTATTGCTACATACAAGTTTGTTATTATTGCTACATACAAGTTTGTTATTATTGCTACATACAAATTTGTTATTATTGCTACATACAAATTTGTTATTATTGCTACATACAAATTTGTTATTATTGCTACATACAAATTTGTTATTATTGCTACATACAAGTTTGTTAATATTGCTACATACAAGTTTGTTATTATTGCTACATACAAATTTGTTATTATTGCTACATACAAATTTGTTATTATTGCTACATACAAATTTGTTATTATTGCTACATACAAATTTGTTATTATTGCTACATACAAATTTGTTATTATTGCTACATACAAATTTGTTATTATTGCTACATACAAATTTGTTATTATTGCTACATACAAATTTGTTATTATTGCTACATACAAATTTGTTATTATTGCTACATACAAATTTGTTATTATTGCTACATACAAATTTGTTATTATTGCTACATACAAATTTGTTATTATTGCTACATACAAATTTGTTATTATTGCTACATACAAATTTGTTATTATTGCTACATACAAATTTGTTATTATTGCTACATACAAATTTGTTATTATTGCTACATACAAATTTGTTATTATTGCTACATACAAATTTGTTATTATTGCTACATACAAATTTGTTATTATTGCTACATACAAATTTGTTATTATTGCTACATACAAATTTGTTATTATTGCTACATACAAATTTGTTATTATTGCTACATACTGAAGAAATTTAAATGTGAGATCAAAAAATGAATAAGGGACAAGAGTGCAGAGGATCAGTTTCTATTTCTTGGTATTTCTATGCATCCATGTTTTACCATCGTAGAACAATAGCACTTTTTATGTTCAATCCCCACATTTTAGGTGAGCATAAGTATTGGATACTTTCATATAAGGTAGTCCATAAGTACTGTAGTATTGTTTATTAAAAAGTACTCATGATTTTGATTCATAAGTACATCATAAGTAAGTCATAAGGTGTAAAAGGTATTATTAGCTACTCCATAAGTACTGTTCCAATATTTTGAGGGCACGGTATATAATATGACAGTATCCAAAGGTGGACGGAGGTGATGTGTTCACCCCTGACTGTCTGTTTTGTCTGAGCAGGATATCAAAAAAAGTTGTGGACAGATTCAGACCAAATTTGGTGGAGAGGTTGGGTATGTGACAAGGACAAAATGATTCGATTTTCGTGAAGATCCGCGTCCGGATCTGGAACGATATGTGGCATGATATCTCAAAAGGTTGTGGACAGATTCAGACCAAACTTGGTGGACAGTTTGGGTGTGTGACAAGGAAATGCTTATTCAATGTTGGTGAGGATTCGAATCCGGATCTGGATTAGAGAATTATTTTAAGTGATTCTTCACCATTGAGTGATAGGGCCAAAAGCGATAGATATAGCACGATATTTCAAAACGTTGTGGACGGATTCGGACGAAACTTGGTGGATGAGTTGGATTGGTGAAAGAGCAAGCCGATTCGATTTTAGTTCAGGCCCGGATGCAGATCCGGCCTATCAGTGGAATACAACACATAAACTGTTCAGCCTGCAGAAGGATGTGCTCTACCTTGTGCTGTTGTAGTTTTGGATTATTTTCCTTGTTGTATATCGCAATCTAGCCTTCGGTATCTGTTGTCATGTTAAAATTAACGAAAATAAAATAAATATTTAATTTAGTTAATATTGTAGACTTCCCATTATGTTGTGTGTTGATGTTAAACCTGTTTATCTCAAATGAACGTGTGTGTGTGTGTGTGTGTGTGTGTGTGTGTGTGTGTGTGTGTGTGTGTGTGTGTGTGCCAATGTGTGTGTTAATGTGTGTGTTAATGTGTGTGTTAATGTGTAAAAAATGCTAATTTCTCAGCTACATATGCTCAACGAATTAGAGAAATCTTTAAAACAGAAATAGAGCTCAACGAATGACCCACTGTAGCATTGAGTGGTCCATGTACTTATACAGTACTGTTGTTGTCACAAGGGAAAAGCAGACTTCTCAATATTGCAGACTGTTACAGTTGTGAATACAGTAAATCCGCTCACTATTGAAGAGTCAGCAAATTGAGATCGATTATTGTCTGTATCAGTCAAGAAGTTGAAGAGCATTTCTTCAGCCTGACCATCAAATCTCGCACTCTCACTCTGTTTCTCCAAAAGGACCATTTGGTGAACCCTCCCATGTACTTTCTTAACAATCCTCTTGAAGATCATCCATTCAAACTTTTGGGCCTCTCCATAAGTCATGATCTTTCTTGTGCAAACCACATTTACAAGATGGCCTCCAAAACCAGTCACTGACTGGGCGTCCTCCGTCTTGAGAACTATTTCCTTGGTACATTTGAATTTTTATCGACTTACAAGGCCTTCATCCGCAGCTTGATGGAGTACTGCTCTCATCACTGGGTTTGAAGCCCCTGATTCACATCTTGTTCATCTTTGACGCTATGAAAACCAAGGCCTTCAAAATCATAGGAATTTCCCACGGTGAAGCTTATTCTCTGGGCCTATCACTTTCACATTGCTGACAGGCCAGTGGTCTCTCTGACTTCTACTACCACCTTTCTGGTCTTGTACCCTCTGCCTTTTCCATGCTCTGTCGCCTGCAGGTTTCTGCAGCGTGCACGCCATCTGCCAGTAACCCCCTTCTGGTGAACCTACATAAATCCAAGATCGCTGCTCATCTCCACCCTTTCATTATTCTCTTTTCCCACCTGTGGAACTAACTTCCTCAGTCAGTTGAATCTCATTCTTCCTTCCAGGGTTTCAAGACAGCTGTTCACCACCATCTCAAGTCATCCCCCATCCACAACCAGGATCATTTCTATCCCCATTAGGCTATGAGCCAGACCCCCCAAATTGACCGGTCGGTACCATACAGATGGAGTAAGGCTCATTGTGATTTTTAGCAAGATAAATGTCCCTAGATATGAAAAAAAATTGATAGCAGTGTATAACTCTTGGCCATCTCTGTGTTATCACCCGAAATATTATTATACGCCCGCTTCGCTTCGCCAAAAAATGTGATATTTGCTAAAATTGGAATAAATGTGTTTTTAAGGACCACAGAGTGCCGAGATCGAGATCGAGATCGTATTTGTTCGAGAGATCATGATAAACCTAGAGTGTGGAGCAAGTTTGCATGCATTGTGAAATATAATGTAGCTGATGTTACAAACCTACTTTAGGATACTAGCTAATACCAAAAATTACACTGAGATACCAAAAGTAGTAGACGAATAAACCTAAAATGTTCAAAAGCTATGTTTCGTTCCAAAATATCAAAATTAGGGGGTATGGTTGAACATATTTTGAACTTTGCCAAAATATGTGCCCCAAACAACCACCATATTACAAAGTAATGATATATTCCAATGCAGTGGTTCCTTGCGAAGATTTTGAGGGGTCAAATGTTACTCTGGGAGTTTTCATTTTTGAAATATTGACAAAAATGTACAATGTGAATTCTGAACTCGAAGCGATTTCGACCACTTTTTCACTAAATTTAACATATTTTTTGTCATTATATCAATATTTTGATAAATAACCCCCACAAATGTTCTATATTTCTATTACTATATTAGTTGGCATCCAGTATGCAAATTATTGGCACTCTGTGGTCCTTAAAAACATATTTATTCCAATTTTAGCAAATATCACATTTTTTGGCGAAGCAAAGCAGGCGTATAATAATATTTCGGGTGATAACACAGAGATGGCCGAGAGTTATACACTGCTATCACTTTTTTTTCATATCTAGGGACATATATCTTGCTAAAAATCACAATGAGCCTTACTCCATCTGTATGGTACCGACCAACCCCCTTGGCTCATAGCCTACATTAACCATCCCCAAGTCCACCTCTTTCCAAGTTTCCAGTTTTTCTTTTTACTTCTGTGATAGAGAGTTTGTGGCTGGATCCATCTTGTTCACCCCGTGTCCTCCCCTGGCCCTCATTCCTCCCCACATCCCTTATTTATCCACGTCTCCCTCTATTTTGTCCGTCAACCCTGCTGTAAGTGCATTACCCACTTCCCTCCTCACCCTCTTTTTCTATTGTTACTTTTGTTTTGTTACATCCTGATCCATTCCGTGTTCTAGCTCCTCCATGAGAATCGACACTATATACAGCAACAAAAATCTGCATTTGCTGGATCACCAACAGACATGAATTTTGGACACCATGATTTTCTCCCCTTGTCCACCACGTTTTACATAATAGGCTTCTAGACTGAGACTATCCACGGATATACACAAGTGAATCTAGATGATCTCCAGTCAGACCTGAAATGCTTATACTATCAAAAAACCCCTTTCCACAAATGTATTGGTCGGGTCAACATTACACCTACCAACTCTAACAGGTTTTGAATCTGTCCTCAGAGAGGTACAGCTCCGATATATGTGCCATGGCTCGAGATTTGTTCCGAGATATCATATTTGCTCACATTGGCTGCTTTCGCTTTTCATGTTTAAGTACGATGGACAATATTTACGGTATTTGTCTGTGACTTGTGGGTTTTTTTTCTGGCTGCTAGTTCATTTGTCCCATAACCTTTATCAGAATAATTACATAACAAAGTTGTTTCGCATAAATATCGACTTGTCCACCGAAAAACTGGCGAACACTGTTGACCTGTCCGGACAGAATGTTTATCTGTCCCGGACAATTGGACAACTGTTAATGTTGAGCCAAGATTATGCACAGTAAATTTGCTTTTCCTTGACTTCCAATATAAGACTTACTCCACTTATTCTTGCTTCTCTCCCTGAAGTCCAATGGCTGGATAATTAACTCAATTAAGTGTGAAAATTTGTTTGCGTTGTTTTCCTTTAACACTAAATAAGTCATTCCTTCAAAAAGATATGCTGTATTTCAAAAATGTTGATCCATGTTAATATCACAAGCCAACTTAACAACTTCGTTAACTTACTGCCATTGCATGTCTTAAACGTTATTCTGTTTCCCACTGTCTTTGAACCTCCTTGTTTTTTTTGTAGGAAAGACCGAGCAACCTCTCGGACCTGACCTTATGAACTCTGATCCACGTGGTCCATCTATTCGCCTTCATCCTTCCAGCCGTGTCTTCACTCGTGAGGTAATGATTTGAGTGCTTGCCTATCTTGTATATTTCCTCGTCTCACCTCTGCATGACTGCTGTGTCTGCTTCACTGTCCATTTGCGATTCCTTCCTGTCATTGTATTCTTGGGATTTTGAATGCAATATGCTTATTGCTTCTCATGTCTTTGTATGTCATCCTCTTTAATTGCTCGAATTATTATTTTCCAGACACCCTAAATGTGTGTGTGTGTGTGTGTGTGTGTGTGTGTGTGTGTGTGTGTGTGTTACAGGTTTATGGCTATGATCAGAGTATGTCTCATAGACCTTCCCCACCTCTACCCAGCACAGAGCGGCAGTCTCTATTCCCAATGGCACAAGGTAAGACAACAACAGCCAGAGAGCCCAAAGTTGAAGACCCCCGGACTTTGGTTCTGTATGCTAAATACTTATAAAGTGAAATATTGTCTGCGTCAGAGCTTTACAGCATAAAATTATTTTTTAATGATGCCTTATTAATGTAGAGGGTAAGCTTCAATGCCATTGGTGAAACCTAAGCCGTATTTTTTGTATATATCATCATAATCTTTATTTATTTTTTATTGCAATAAATACTACCTTTGAGTTGCTTTGTCTGTCATATTGGGGTAGAGGATAAAACACATTGCGGATTCTTTGAGTAAAAGGTGGCCACGTCCAGAACATGGCTTGAAGAAACTTACCTTCAAATTGTGGTATTTTTCACATCACTTTGAAACAAGTCTGCACTCACCTTTTTACTTCTTAAATCAGTCGATTTTATGAACGTTGTTAGGCAGTGGACATTAAACTGACTCTTTCACCTAATTTATCATATATGCACACCTAAAATATGTTGCAAAGTCATGGCAAAACCCTCGGCTTTGAGTGATTTATTCAGTTGTTTTCCTTTTTTTTTTTAGAGTAAACCGTTTACCTTACTAATAACTGTTCAACATCAGAGTAACCCCCTGTGTAAATGACATTATTATTTGTGAAGCAGTCCCACTGATGACCTTGCATCCATCATCTTGTCATTTTTACAAACGCTTCAAGCTCCCCGACGAAGCTGTCCTGTCCTCCTCAAATGCAATATGTTTAATATACCTGCATTATCTTTGTGCATTCATTTTCCATCTAATACAAGGCTAACTAGAAAGAATCTCTTCATGCAAAGTCCGTCCACGTCCACTTTCTACTCAAACTAAACTTGATGAAAACAACAACAAACAAAAAATGTGGAAACTTTATTATTTCGTTTTCTATATATGATTGGTCATAAAGTGGCAAATGGTTTGTGTCGATTAATGGGCCACAAACAGGAAGAACTGAGGCAGAGAAGTAGGGGTTCATGGATGCACTGGAGAGGATGATGGAATGGTTGAGCTGGAGTTGAGCTGGAGATGTACGTTGTGGGGGGGACTTTAACGCGCATGTGGGAGTACGATAACGAGGTGAAGAGAATGTGTCGGTAAATTTGGCCTGGGGACGAGGAATAGAGAGGGCCGAGAGCTGTTGGAACTTGTGGCAAGGAATGGGATTTCCCCGAGGACTGTGAGGCGGTGGCGTGAGAGCATGTCCCCCACCCAGCACAGGCCTGTTGTGTTTGTTGTACATCCGAAGAAAAGGAGGGGAATTAAGAGCGGGGGTCGGAAGATTATATGGTGGGGGAAGTGCTGGAACAACATCACTGTAGAGAACAGGAAGAGGAACAGGGCCAGGTATGAGGAACTTAGCGAAGAAACCAAAGGTTTGGAGGAGTGGAAGGAGTACGGAAAGTCGTTTAGGGGAATTGCAGAAGATTGGTATGGAAGGACATCAGGAAAGGGTGCATCGTCTAGGAATAGAAACCAGTTCTGATGGACAGAGGATGTAGTAAAGGTAGTTGGTGAAAATAAGTAGGTTTTGAAGAGGTTATAAAGGATCAAGGGCAGCAGGGGACAACTGGGTTCCTGCACAGGTATGGGCAAAATAAGAAATCACCCAGGAGAGCTGTGGATAAGGTGAGGAATGATATGGAAGCAGATATGTACAACAAGTTTGGAAGAGGATTGTGGGAAGATAATGATCTTTAAATTGGCTCGTGACAGGGATGGGGATAGTAAGGACATGAGAGGTATGAGGGGTGGTGATTAAGGATGTTGTTGGGAAGCTAGTGACAGATAAGGGAGTGGAGTATTGAAGGTATGGGCAAGGACATTTCAAGGAGCTGTTGAACCGAGGAGGAAGAAATGGCACGCTGGAGCTTCCATGTTATGTGGAGGGGAAAGTGGAATTTGTGAAGATCATGGAATAGGAGGTGCAGACTGTAGCATTAACGAGGATGAAGAAGGGAAGAGTGTCGGGCATTGATGAGGTGTATGCAGAGATGCTAGTTGCTGTGAGAGAAGTAGGAGTCCGTTTGATGAAGAGGCTGTTGAATGTACAGTATGTATAAGAGAGGGTTCCATTCCAGATTTGGATTGGAGGGCAGGGCTAATTGTGCTGAAATGTAAGACTAGGGCGATGTTTAAGATCCGAGGAAGTACAGAGACATTACAATAGTAAGTCATGTGACGAATGTACTGGAGATGATTCTGCATGGGTGTATGAGGAAGATTGTAGAGATGGAGATCTTCGAAGAGCAACAAGGGTTTAGAAAGTGTGGGAGGACAATGGATGGGAGGTTCACGCTGGTGGAGAAGAGTTTGGAAGTGCAAGGTGAAATGGCATTGGGATTTGTGGACCTGGAGAAGGCCTATGACACTGTCCACCAATAGATGGTGGCGACACTGAGATGGATGGGAATGCCAGAGGCAGAAATTAGGTTGCTAGAATGTGTGTACGAGGGAACAAATGGAAGAATTTTGGTTGGTCCAAGGATGTCAGAGGAGTTCTGCATAAACATTGATTTGAGGCAGTGAAGCTCTCTCAGCCCACTCTTGTTTATCATGGTGATGGAGCTGGTAAGCAGGAGGGTAAACATGAAGGGTATTCTGGGGAAGATGTATGCGGACTGAGCTGGCTATTGCGGCGGAGAGTCTGCAGGTGGTGCTGGAAAGTGGAAGGAGGCATTAGGGAAGCATGAGTACTGAATATGAGTATGGAAAAGACAATGGAGATGTGGGTCGGGCACTAGAAAAATAAATAAATATCGTGTTCGAGGGGAAGAGGATCAGACATGGAGTTAGGTCTGAGTATCTGGGGGAATTGTGAGCAGGGATGGTATGTCGGAGGGAGAGGTTCCATGGTGGGACTGGGCAGGTGTGAATGCATGGACAAAATGATGACAGACAGAACGAGAAAGTAGAATTTGGCATTGATGCATATGCTTCTGCTCACGTTAGATGTCAACCCACTGTTACGTTTCATCTCAATGAACATTCACATGAAAAATCAAAGATCTTTTGACAGAGGGAGATACAGAGAGAAAGAGAGAGAGGAGGAGGGGAAGGGAGAGAGAGGAGGAGGGGAAGGGAGAGAGAGAAGGAGGGAGAGAGAGAGAGAAGGAGGGAGAGAGAGGAGGAGGAGAGAGAGAGAGGAGGAGGAGGGAGAGAGAAAGGGAGAGAGGGAGAGAGAAAGGGAGAGGGTGGAAGGAGAGAGAAAAAGAAAAAGGTAGAAGTGAGACAACACTAGATGCTTCTAACTTGAGTTATGCTCTGAAAAAAGATTTTCAAAGGGCACATGAACTTTGACCTGTTCAATTTACCCCTCCCCCCAACCCTCTCCCTTCCACAGATCTACTGACGTCCCTGTTCTCTACTGTTGTTGTGCTTGTGTGCTTCCCTCCCTCTCCCCCTCTTGTCTCTTGCTCCCTTTATTGTATGTGTCATGTGTCTGTGCATATTTTCATGTTTAATATGTTAGCTCTTAAACGAGCCTCGATTCTGTTTGGAAAAAGAAAAAAAAATCTACAATTTAATCAGTTCATCTTTGTATCACAGTCCATAAGTGTGGTTGAAATCTCTTGAGTGGTTCATACGTTATTGCAATAACACAAATTTTCAATTAAAGAGCACTTCACCTTTGGCATTTGACCTTTTGAAGACAAAATTTAATCAATTAATCTTTGCACTAAAGTACATACCTGTACAATGTTTGGTCAACAAGTTATTGTGGTAACTAAAATCTGCTACTTTCAGCTAAAGGACACATGACCTTCTTTTTTTTTTCTGTAGACAAAGTCGACGCTCGTGTATGAGTTAACACATTAAACACAAAAAACATAAACGGACACATAAAACATATAATAAAGGGAGTGGGAGACAATAGGGGGAGAGAGAGGGAAGCACAACAACAGTCGGGGAACAAGGACATCGAGAGATCTGTGGAAGGTATGCCGTCTCATTGAATCTATGGGGAAAAGGGAGACAGCTAATTGCACTAATGGATACTGTGGAGTGTTTTCCTTCTGTACAATATCTCGCGGGGATGACGTGTTATGCAGCTGGTGGAATATCATGTGAAGCTGTTCACAGTGTGCATGGTGGAATATCATGTGAAGCTGTTCACAGTGTGAATGGTGGAATATCATGTGAAGCTGTTCACAGTGTGAATGACGGGATATCATGTGAAGCTGTTCACAGTGTGAATGGTGGAATATCATGTGAAGCTGTTCACAATGTGAATGGTGGGATATCACATGAAGCTGTTCACAGTGTCAATGGTGGAATATCACATGAAGCTGTTCACAGTGTGAATGGTGGAATATCACATGAAGCTGTTCACAGTGTGAATGGTGGAATATCACATGAAGCTGTTCACAGTGTGAATGGTGGAATATCACATGAAAGCCATGAAAACGCAAAGCACAGTGCTGCGAATGTAGAAGCAGGTCATGCTCGCGACTCGTAGAAGATGTTGTTTTTGCTTATGTCCAGCTGCTTTGTGTATGGCTGGTGAAAGATCGGTTTTTATAAACATGTCAAGCAAGCGGCTCGTAAAAAAAAATTAAAAAAATTGCACCCCCGAAAAACCGCAAATACGCAGGACACGGCCGTGATTTTAAAAAAACAAAAAAAAACGCGAATACACGGGGCACGGCCGTGAATATAAAAAAAAACCGCGAATATGCGGGGCATGGCCGTGAATATAAAAAAAAACCGCGAATAAAAAAAAAACCGCGAATATGCGGGGCATGGCCGTGAATATTTTAAAGACCACGAATACACGGGGCACGGCCGTGAATCTAAAAAAAACCGCGAATACGTGGGGCACGGCCGTAAATGTAAAAAAAATGCGAATACGCGGGGCACGGCCATGAATATTAAAAAAAACCACGAATACACGGGGCATGGACGTGAATATAAAAAAACCGCGAATACACGGGGCACGACCATGAATATTTAAAAAACCGTGAATACGCGGGGCACGGCCGTGAATATATAAAAAACCGCGAATACGCGGGGCACGGCCGTGAATATTAAAAAAAACCGCGAATACGCTTGGCACGGCCGTGAATATAAAAAAACCGCGAATACGCTGGGCACGGCCGTGAATATAAAAAACCGCGAATACGTGGGGCACGGCCTTGAATATAGAAAAAACTGCGAATACGCTGGGCACGGCCGTGAATATAAAAAAACTGCGAATATGCTGGGCACAGCCGTGAATATAAAAAAAACTGCGAATACGCGGGGCACAGCCGTGAATATAAAAAACCGTGAATACGCGGGGCATGGCCGTGAATATAAAAAACCGTGAATTCGTGGGGCACGGCCATGAATATAAAAAACCGTGAATTCGCGGGGCACTTTTCCATGAATCAAGTAACGGGTCGCATTTTATCAACCACGAATAGCGGGGTCCGACTGTACTCCATCTCTGATTCAAGCAATTGTTTCTGTTTACATCAGAAGACAACTGGAAAGAGTTCAGCTTTTTAAGCACAATTGATTGATTGTGGATTTGTTTGCTGATTATTCGATTACTGTTCTATATTGCGACCTGGAAAGCGATACAGTACAGTAATTATGGTGAAGGTTACCAATCAAAAGGTAATGGTGAGAGATTGAGTTTAATTAATACCTCAAAAGCCCAACTGTAAGCAGAGTGGAGCAAAATGTATAGTCTGAAGGCTTACACACAGTTTTTTATTTAGGGTTTATAAAATATGCAAATTCAGCATGACACATTAGCATATATCAAAAGGCAGTTCTTAGCAAATGCATATTGGACTGGAATTAAATTCGGAATTCAGTCCGTTAGTTGCATCATTGCTCAGCTGTGGTTGTACCGCTGATGCAGCACCCCTGTACGTTTGGGCGAGAACTTTGAATTTGCTCAGTTTGCCCACAATACTTTACCCCTCTTCTTTAAAGACAACCGCAGGATCTTTAATGTCCACCAACTAATGCTTGCAGAACAGGCCACCTGGCCTAACGTCCATATGAGGAGGAACAGCCCACCCATTGATGAATCTTTCTGTGTGGGAAACACCAGGATGAGAGTTTATAGTTGGGTTGAGATTCAAACTCAAGCTGGACAACTCAAAAGTGAGTACACCATCTCGAGTCTATTATGCCAGGTTCCAGAATCCAATGACACTAAACAGGAAACAACTAATTATTGCCCATAAGGCAAATGATAAGAAAAACCATCCTCACCGCAAACTTGGATGATAAATTAAGAAACAAAAACGAATTGAGAATGTTCATTGTAAATAGGAATGCAGAAAAAAACATGAAGAACTAGAACGGCACTCGTTGAGAGCAAATAATCTCTCCTCGCGCTCATTCTGAACAAAAATCGCATTGTTAACTGAACACGCTACTATTATGGCACATATATCCGTATCATCCATGCACCCTATTATGTCACATACATTGCCATTATCCTATAATCAATTGATTATTATTATTAGAATATTTAATGACCACTTTTGTGCACATCAAGGCTAAATTGCACGGAGGTGAATATGAAAAAATACAAACTATATTCCCCATGGCTAGTTGATCACACATGTATGAAGTTTCGCATCGATCTATTAAGCATGTCTGGAGAAGATGTTTTTTACATTTTTATACATTTTTATTTTAAATCCAATATGGCCACCAGACCATGTGATCGATTACGTCAACATCTATCTATAATTCCAGTAATCTCTGTGTGTGTGTGTGTCTGTGTGTGTGTGTGTGTGTCTGTGTGTGTGTGTGTGTGTGTGTGTGTTTGTCTGTGACCGCTGTTTCTCGACAACCACGGGTCCGATCTAATTGAAACTTGCCAGATATATTGCTGGGGACCTGAGGATGTGCCTTTTCAAGGTTTCATATTAATCGGAGAAGTAGTTACCGAGCTATGGCGATTTAGCCGTTCGCCGTTCGCTTTGGCTTTGCGAATGGACCAAACCATTTCATGTAAATAGAGGGGGGGGGGGGGTTCTGTGGTCGTTGCGAATGGACCAAACCATTTCATGTAAATAGAGGGGGGGGTTCTGTGGTCGTTACTGCCACGTGGTTTCAAAGTTTTTTTTTGTTGTTGTTGTTTGCACGCATGTTTTTTTGCACGCACGTATGGGCACCCACGTACGGGCACGTCCTAGTACTGTTAATTTGACTATTAATTTGACGTCATCCTACTAAATTGATCTCTGGCTTTGACACCAATATAAATTTTTATTACAGATCCTCGGCATCAAAAAGCTGCATATATCGAACAAACAGTTTCAAATGGAGCACATTGCTGTCATTAGAACATTTAAATTGCATCAGATGTGGAAATAAATGGGAATTGTTGATCCCAGCTTGCCGGCTCAATGACAGAAGACACCATTTGCATTTTTGCTGTCTACATCCATACTCCTTTTAGAATCCCTTGTGGTATTGGGCACCTTGCTAGTAAATTCAATTCCTCACTCACATTGGGTCATCGATCAGATATATGAAGTTTCAGGTTTTTCAGATAAGGATTTTGATTCAACCAATTATGGTTGGAATATCACTTCACTGAATTATGGCATCATCATTATCACCCTATATACCCCATGGGAAGTTGATGACATGTGGCAATTTTGATTTTTTTTCATTGCAACGGTTTCGGAGATGTCCAAGTTTTTTTACCTTTAATCCAAGGGCAATAATTTTTAAGGAAAAAATATATAGACGTGGGCACAGACAAACAGATAGATTGAGATTGGTGTTGCAATAGCCTTGCAACCCATTCGGGGTGAGACTAATAAAGAGAAAGATGTGGCTTGGTGCTATAAAGACACCACTGCAGCAAAAGGATGGTCTTTGTCCAGTGGGTTATGTCATTGTGTTACAGGTAGGTAAACCTATGATTTTCATCTGGTTTAATGTAAGGCTATTGTAGTACATATGCATGATGATATACATATATGATGAACTATTTGAGCTGAAATAGCAGTGTAAACCTTTTTTTTAACACAATCAAAATATGAACACAAACATCGACTGTAGAATTTTTTATTCTTTGTGACAAGTTTGAGTTGACACAATATATATATTTTTAATATTATTTCGTCTTATTAAGCAAAATAATTTAGAGTTGAGTACAATGTATTTATTCTATGTGATTATAATTTTGTTCTATACTCTTTAGATCAAGCAAAAGGCATTCGTTGTTTGAAAATTGTTCAGGAATTGAAGTCGTCACACTCAATCACAGTGACTTTTCAGGATGCAATCCTTTTTTGGGAAGAGGAGTGATTATGGGAGAAGGTGCATATTGGTTCGGACAATTAGCTTCCGTCTAAAATGTCATTCATTCAAATTTTCGATTTGTTTATACAGATGGAAATACCTGTATTTGTTGTGCAAGCAATTATGTATCCTGCATGACCTTTCTTTGTGACTGAGTTTCGAAAGAAATGGATCACATTATAAGTTTTACAGGTGCTTAATGATCACCCTGTGTGCAGGTATGTCTCAGGATGGTCGCTACTACACCTCACCAACTGAGGACCCTTACCGTGTGCTGCCCCAAGCATTCCCATCTTCACCACCATTACTCTCTTATCGAGAACACAGCTACCCTCCTGTTTATTATTCACCACCAGTAACTCATCAAGCCTCACCTACACCAGCTGAGTACTTGACACCTGTTCCTGCTGCCCCATCGCCTCATCCAGCCTACGAACCGTTGGCTTACCATCAAGAATCAGACCTTTCCGCATATACAGAAGCAGCAACGTATGTTTATGCGCCACCACCTCCACCAGAAAGGCCTCGAAAGCCACGGACGTTCTCCCAGGAAGAAATGACAATTGTGTCCTATGCTCCACAGCTACCACCACCGCCATCTTCACAAATTGCTCATCATTTCCAGAAACCATTACCACCACCGCCAATTCCACTGTCACATTCTTTTGCTGCAGCTGCTCAGCTTCAACTGGATGCTCAGCAGCTTCAACAATTGCAGCAGCAATTACAGGGTCAGCAGCAGCAATTGCAGCAGCAGTTACAAGAGCAGTCACAACACCTCATGGGTCCAGCAGTTTCGGTGGCTCCTGTCCACTTTGCTGAGCCGACACCGCAAACCGGTGTTCGCGCTTACACGGCGATGCCCCTGGCACAAAGGCCGCTACCTGGGCGCCCCTATGAACCTGTGGGTTTTCCCCCTGTTCAGGTTGCTACTTTTGCTGAGCCTGCCTATTACAATGTGCCGGCCACGGAACTTCCGCAGAGGCCGAGATCAGCCACTGGGCTTTCATCTGGCGGTGGGCCAGTGCCTGAAGAAGGAACCAGCTCAGAAAGCGGAGGACTCCCCCGGCGGGCATCACACCCCCAAGAGCATGTGTATGCCAATGTGGGACCGCCAGTAGGTCTGGCTGTGCCAGGCAGACGTAAGGCACATTTGACAAAGCAGCAGAAGATTGAGAGTAGTCCTGAGAGAGGTGGAAATGCTCTACCAAAGATTGTCATAAAAGGTTTGGAAATTATCTTTCCTCGTCTTCTTTTCTTTTTCTTTTTGCCCAACAGATTGTGCAATGGCAATGCTGAGCACAAAAGTTGACTACTTGTTTTTTTGTGAATCTGAGCCTTTCATGACATGGTTAAATTTCAAGTGAAGTTGCTAGCTGGCATAACCCTCTCAGTGAATGGTTATATGTATTTATAGTTGCATGATGAGTAATAGCCATTCGAAAAATAATTCTTCTTGTTCCAATGGAATCCTCTCTCAATGAAGGTTTCAAAAATGGTTTCTGAAGACCTTTTTCCACCACTTTTCTGGTCTTGCACCCTGTGCCCTTTCCATGCTCTATCCCCGCAGGGTTCTCCAGAGTGTATGCAGTGGTCTGCATATAACCCCCTTCTGGTGAAATTTCAAAAATCCCGGCTCACCGCTCACCTCCACTCATTTTGTTCTCATTTCTCTTACCTGTGGAACCAAAATCCTCAGTCTCTTCAATCTTATTCTTCCCTTCAGGACTTGAAAATGGCTAGGCACCACCACCTTACATTATTCCTCATCCATTTCCATGATCCTTTATAGCCTCATTAACCCCCCACCACCCACCCCCTAACATCTTCCAAACGCCACCACTTACTTTCCAGTTTAGTATGTCTCCTCCCTCTCCCTCCGTCCTTCCAGTTTTATTGCTCCATTGCTGTAATTTCATCTTCCTTTAGCCTCCTTGCTGTACTGTTTGAGCTTGTATCCAACTTGTTCACTCCTTTTGTCTCTCCCTCAGTTTCCCCCATGCCCATTCTATCTAGAAACTGTGCCTTTTATTTTGCCTCTCTACCCTGTTGGTGTGTTTCCTTGCTTTATATTGTGTTCTGTACTATTCCGTTTTGTTTTGTGTTCTACCTCTTCCACGAATCTCGACTTGCTGCAAGTCAGCTGAGAATTTTAATTTACCAGGCTACGGTAATGTAATGAAAACAAAGAGCAAAGATAAAATAGACCAACAAAGTCAGAAAGTACACCTGTTAAGTTTAATGCACATTGGTTGTGAGTTCCCCTAGGCCCAACGAGTAGGTAGCAAAGGGGAGTTGGGTTGGGGAGAGATGGGTGAGGTGTGTGTGTGTGTGTGTGTTTGTGTGTCTGTGTGTGTGTGTGTAGTCAAGAATTAATCCCAAACTAGACACAGCTCAAAGGTGAGCACACACTACCTCTAAGCTGTCCTGTCAGCCCAGAATAGTTTCTGAGGATATGCATCAAAAGTATCAGGGATTGAAACAAATAATGATTGAGAAGCAATTGTGCAAACAGGAAGTGAGGCACCCCATCCCACAAAAAAAACTTGACAATACTGATTGTAAATGTGTAAAATTGTTTACGATTTCAAAAACATCTTAAGTTATTGCAATGGCTAACCCTAGCAGCCCTTTTTCAAACCCGAACAGCTTTTTTCAAACCCTGACAGCTTTTTTCAAACCCTGACAGCTTTTTTCAAGCCCTAACAGCTTTTTTCAAACCCTAACAGCCTGCTAATTCCCCCAGTTTGCTGAGTGTTTTTCTTTTCTGAACTACTAGTATTAATATTCTGCAGTTAATATAATTGTGCTTTTCTTTTATATATTTATGAGGAATCATGTTTCCACCTTTTATTCAATCCCTTAGAACCGTCCACAAGCAGCAGTGGGCGTAGCAGCCAGGCTAGCAGCATGGAGTGTGAAGGCCCTGCGGCCGAGTCACGACAAGTCATGTGGCCAAGCATCTCCTCTTCAGCCTTTTCCAACGCCTTGCCACTACCCAAGCAACAGGGCCCAGCTCCGTCAACTTCTGACACCCGTCGTCCTAAACCTATCCTGAAGCACTCGAAGTCTGTGGACGAGGGCCAGCTCTCGAGCGGGCAGCCACCCCAGCGGCCAGCCATTGCTCCCCTCAGTCCGCCTACATACCGAGGTGTCACCCCTGCTCCCAGTCCCCCGGCATCTCGACTAATTCGTTCCTGGGAGTCAGAGCCGAGCAGACAACAAAAAGCTCTCCCCCCTATTCCACCTTCCCAGAACGTTTGGCAGCCTGCCATGGCACTACCTAGGCCTGCATTTCCACGGCGAGTGCCAGGTGAGGGGGCAGCTGGGATTCCAGCTCCTCCAAGCAGTTGGGAATCTGGATTTCAAGCTCAAATGGGTAGGCAGATGCCTGGCCTGCTTATGGTACAAGGGTCTGACTCAAGTGGCCAAGATCCTGACGACGATGGGGGAATTTCGGAACTGGAGATGGTAGCCAGGGAGATGGCTGCCGAAGCTGCTGGTGATGTTTTGGAAGATAGGGAGCAAGGGGTCGAAGCCGAAGTTGGGGAGGTGCTGGATTCCAATGAAGAACAGGTGTGATGATTAATTAAATTATTAAGAGCACGTTTCACAAGCACAGCTTAATTTCACTTCGTTATGAAATCATCTCGTGACTACATTGCTTCATCAATCGTGACAGGAGATGCGTTTGATACGTTCCATCCTCGGTTCCCAGCTTCATGCCAGGGTGGCGGCTATTGCATCCCCTTTTCAATAGAATTTGTAATCACCACTCAAATGCTATGCATGCATATCTGATTATCAACCTCTACATTACATTGCCATGTTATTCGACATTATCAAAGCTTCAAGAATCAGCTTGAAAAAATTTACTTTGCTGGTACCTTGACATTGCAAACACACAAAACAAGACCGAAAGTCTAACAGCGGCGTAGCTGGGCTGGTAAAATATTATAAACCACAAACACATATGATTTACTTTTTAAACAGTCGCTAATGCTGTTCATAACATTAAACAAAGAAATTTAGAGGAATCCCAACATCCATGAGGTAAGTTTTACTTACAGAACTGAGGGAAGATCTACTGTAATCTATATAACCCACAAGGATTGGGTTAATAACATGCTATCAAAAAACCGAGGCGAATTCTTTACTTCTGCGGTTGTTTGTCCCGTACACCCCTTATCATTGATTAATGAACCATACACCGCTTCAATCCATTCACTTTGTATTCACGACATTGGGATTAAAGTGTTGCGGTCATATTTTACTATATTATTGTACACCGCTCCTTTCCTATGCCATCCCCAGGCGCTGCATAATGTCATTGCCGGGCACCGAAGGGGGCTGGGCAATGACGCACGCTGAAAGGGAGTACTCAGTTTTCACTCTGGTTGTTTGTTTGTTTTCTTGCTTTCTTGTTTGTTTGTTTGTCCGGGCGATATCATAGCCATCCTTTGAGCTAGGAAGCTGAAATTTCGGCACAATAGTGAGCAAGTACTTTTTCAAAAACGATATTTTTTGTTTTTTGATTAATTAATTAATTGATGAGTTATTTAATTATAAGCGATTAATTAAGTACTGATACATTTCCTTTCTCTTCTGGCCATTATCTCAGGCACCTTTTGAGTTAGGAAGCTGATATTTGGACAGGTCAATGACCAAGTGATTTTGCTGTAAAATATATTTTTGATTTATTGATTTATCAATTAATTGATTAGTTATTTAATTATTAGCTATTAATTAAGTACTTATACATTTCCTTTCTCTTCTGGCCATTATCTCAGGCACCTTTTGAGTGAGGAAGCTGATATTTGGACATGCCAATGACCAAGTGATTTGGCTGCAATGGCTATTTTTGCTTTATTGCTTAATCAATGAATCGATTCATTTATTTGATTAATGACAAAAAAAAATTTTTTTAAGGTATAGATTCTGATGAAATGTTGGTGGTTTATGTGTTCTATTAGCGAATTGATTAATTATTTCATTTTTTATGATTATTATTTATTTATTTTCATAATTATTTATTTATTTATTTTATTTCTCATCTGAGCAATATCTCAGGCACCTTTTGAGCTAGGAAGCTGATATTTGGACATGACAATGACCAAGTGATTTGTCTGTAGAGGGTATTTTTTATTTATTGATTAATTAATTAATCGATTAATTATTTAATTATTCAATGAATTACGGAGTTAATTAATTTTTTTCAAGTTACAGATTCGGATGAAATGGTGGTGGTTTATGTGTTATATTAGCCGATTGATTAATTATTTAATTTTTTAAGATTACTATTTATTTATTTTCCTCATTAATCATTTATTTATTTTCTTTCTCATCCGGCCAATATCTCAGGCACCTTTTGAGCTAGGAAGCTGATATTTGGACATGACAATGACCAAGTGATTTGTCTGTAAAGGGTATTTTTGATTTATTCATTAACTATTAATCGATTAATTATTTATTGATTAATAAATTAATTTTATTTATTTATTATTAATGACTTATTTAATTGAATTTCTAAAAGTTACATCTTCGGATGAAGCACTAGTGCAGTGGTTCTTAACCTTTTCAAAGGCGCCGAACCCTAACGAAACCCACCAAACACTCGCGGAACCCCTCAAATTTGACAAAAAAATTAAGAAGAATTGCATCTTAATGCGTTTTCTGTTCTTCTTTTTGGGAGGCGATCTGGGAAATGCGTGGTTTTGTTTTGGCAAGGGCCACCCTCAAATCATTTTCGCATGCAAGCCTGCTCCTGTTCTTTGTTTTAATGTCCACCAGTTTCGAAAACCCTTGCTCGCAGAGATACGTTGTAACGAACGGCGTGAGGATCTCAAGGGCAATTTTAGCGATGTGAGGATACCCTTCCATTTGGCGGCACCAAAACGTTGAGAGCGTTGTTGTGCCGAAGAGTTGTTGTTGAGTCTGGCTCTGCTGAAGTTCGATGAGGTCATCGAGGTATTGGTCGTTGACATCTGCCGTTGCTTGCTTCAGCTCCCCCGGTACAGCAGTGCCTCCAACTTCAGACTCATCTTCGATCCCGCTCACGCACTCGTCCAGTAGCGAAAAGTTCGCGAAGTTGTCGTTCTCTGTTCGCCACCTCCACAACGGTAACTTCTTTCGGAAAGCGCTCAGCTTTTCTTCAGATTCGATGACATTCACTCCACCGCCCTGCATCTGGCAATTGAGATGATTGAGTGCATCGAAGATGTCAGCCAAGTACGCCAAGCCGAGGATGAACTCTGACTCTTGGAAGTGTGTTGCATGGCAATGATATTCTCGCAAAAACAGGGCTAATTCTACACGCAAGGCAAAAACACGGCTCACTACCTTCCCTCGTGATAACCATCGAACTTTAGAGTGGTAGAGAAGGACTTCGAATTCAGAGCCAATTCATTGCACAGGTCTTTGAAGATGCGATGATTCAGAGCATGGCTTCGCATGTAATTCACAGTTTCAATGACGATTTTCAGAACATTGGCCAGTTTTGGAGGCAGCGTCTTTGATGCCAGCGCGTGTCTGTGCAGGACACAGTGCATGACGATGATGTGTGGTGCATCGGCCTTCACCAGCGCTCCAAAACACGAGTTGTATCCCAGCATGGCTGGAGCTCCGTCCGAGCAAACTGCAGACACCATGTTCCATGAGAGGCCGTTGCTTCTGAAGAAGTCATCCACAAGCTTCTTCACGTCGGCTGCCTTCGTCGTTGTTGTGAGGGGCTTGTAGAACAGAAAGTCTTCCTTGATCTCGTCTCCTTTGACATAACGCACAAATAAGATGAGCTGGCTCAAATTCGAAACGTCGGTGGTCTCGTCGAGTTGAAGGCTGAATTTCGTCGGGCTCATGACTAAATCTGCAACTACCTGGGCGAGGATGTCGTCGCTCATGTCGTCGATTCTGCATCTGATGGTGTCATTTGAGAGTGGAACAAGAGACAACTTGTTTTCAGCAGCTTTTCCCAGCATGATGTTGGCCATCTTCAACGTGGCCGATTTGATGAGTGTCTCGCCAATGGTGTGCGGTTTGCCCTGCTTTGCGATCAGGTACGCAACTTCATACGATGCGGTGAGGATCGGTTTGTCAATTGGAACGAAGCTGAGAGTGGGCAAGGTAGCACTTGCATCGAATCGGACTCTCTTCAATTTGAATTCATCCAGCGTTGCGTCTTTGTACTGCCCCTCGCCGTGTAGTTTTTTGAAGTGTTCCCGTAGTTTTGCTGGTGCTAGGCTGGAGTTGCTCAACTTGACATTGCAAAGCATGCATTGAGGACGCTGACTTCCGTCCCGTTCCGTCAAACACGTGAACCCGTACCGCACGTAATCCTCCGACCACTTCCTTTTTTTGCTCGACATACTGCAAAAAAAAAATAACAAACTGATCTTAATTGAGTTTGGGCAATTAATTCTATGACAAAAATTTAAAAAAGGAACATGCTTAAATATAATCAGTACCCCTCTGAAACCTGAGAAATTTTAACGAAGAAAACATAACTTATACAGTCACGTGAAAAAGTACCGTATTTTCCGGTGTATCAACCGCGGTTTTTTTACCGACGGGAAAACCCTAAAAAAGGGGGTGCGGTTGATACACAGTAACAGAAAAATTTGTGCATTGAAAAACTGTCATATCAATGGGACGTAATCTTTATATTACTTTGGGGTTGCGGGGATACAATGATGAATGAACGTCAATTACGTTACTAAGGTAGGTTCAACGCCGATTACTGCTGCCAGTCAAAATACAAGAAAGTTTGAAGTTTGTAATATTTGATTTTTCTATGCGTGTTTGTGAAAATGTGTACTTTCACTAGTCCTCTTTGAATGACAGGTCACATAGTGAATAGGGTGTGCTAAATAAAGACAGGATTAAGTCACAAAACAAAACCGTCAACATGGTAAACAGGATGTTTTGCATGGGACATTATGACGTACCTATTGTCTAACCAACGCATAAAACGCGGTAAGGCCACATAAAAATAAAAAGTTGTTGAGCGTCCTTTTTGCTCAAAAGTTTGGGTAGGGAGGGAGGTTTTTATTTTTATTTTTAATATTTTTTTCCTACTTTCCATTGAGTTTTGTTGACATGGAAAAAATATGAAATAAAGACTCCTTTCTCCTCAAAATGATTTTATTTCTTCATTCATCGGTGTTGGGCTAGCGGCTAGGGTGCCAGCTTAGGATCCTAGGATCCTGGGTTCGAATCCCGGTCGATCGCTGAATTAACGCCAGGGGGGTTGACTCAGCCTGTCATCCTTCCGAGGTCGGCAAATTAAGTACCAGTTCACTGGTAATTGCCTGTTTGTTGTAAAAAGGCGACAAAAAGGGTTGGCGGCAGGAAGGGCATCCGGCCGTAAAACATTGCTTCAAAAAGGGGACCAAAAAACAACAACAACCACGGTCCCCGAAAAAGGCCAACCCCCGCTTGCGGGGAAAAATGGCCTCTAAAGGTGGTTTTATTCATCGGGTTCCATCCTGTGATCCGTGGCCGTGTCTGCAGCCAACACAAATTTGAGAAATGAGCCAAGAGTCTTTGTCACATCAGAAACGTTGCAAGCTGGTGAAACTTTCGTCATGTCAGTTTTACTGGGGCCGGCGAATACTTTGACAAAAGTTTTTTTGGTTTTTTTTGAAGTCGAAAATCGGGGGTGCGGCTGATACACGGGTGCGGTTGACACAACCCGGAAAATACGGTAAGTACACCCCATGTAAAGTATTGACTTTTTCAACATATTTCAACATACAGCTATTTGATCTTCATTTCAACAATATTGATAGATAAAGGTGATATAATATAACAAATATCATGAAACATTTACATTTTGTAGTCCATTGTATAATTTAAATAAACATAAATGCAAATTTCGCATGTGGACAAAGTAAGTACACCCCTACATTTATCAGTCCTTCAAATACCTAAAATTAGAATGAGGTGCACCAGCTCAGGTGCAAATGATTAGAACATCGTTCGAGAGGATCTTGAAGGAACCTGTCTTAATTAAACCTCAGACATTTAGTTTGGTTTGCTATTTATTGTTGGTGTGCAGCGTCACCATGCCTAGATCAAAAGATCTCTCTGAGGCCTTCAAGAAGAAGGTTATAGATGCCTACGAGTTGGGGAAGGGATTTAAAAAGATCTCCAAACAATTTGAAATCAATCATTCGACTGTCCGGAAGATCATCTACAAGTGAAGAAGATTCCAAACAACTGCCAACTTGTTCAGGCCAGGCCGCCCCAGCAAGATCAGCCCGAGAGCAGACCGCAAGATGCTGAAAGAAGTCTCTAAGAACCCCAAAATGTCATCACGGGACCTACAGGTAGCTCTTGCCACTGTTGATGTCAAAGTGCCGAATCTACCATTAGAAAGAGGCTGCACAAATTTGATCTACATGAGAGGTGTGCCAGGAGGAAACCTTTGCTGTCCAGAAAGAACATCAGGGCAAGACTAAAGTTTGCCAATGAACACCGAGGCAAAGACCAGTACTTCTGGAACAATGTGCTCTGGACAGATGAGTCAAAGGTAGAGCTATTTGGCCACAGTACCAGAAGACATGTTTGGCGAAAACCAAAGACAGCATTTGACCACAAGAACCTGATACCAGCTGTAAAGCATGGTGGTGGAAATATTATGGTTTTGGGCAGCTTAGCTGCATCAGGGCCTGGGCAGCTCACCATCATAGAATCCACTATGAATTCTTCATTGTACCAGTGGGTGCTTGAGGATAATGTGAGGTCATCTGTCAGAAAGTTGAAGCTCAACCGAAGGTGGACCTTGCAACATGACAATGACCCTAAACATACCAGTAAATCCACCAAGGAATGGCTGAAAAGAAAGAAATGGAGGGTTCTGGAATGGCCAAGTCAAAGCCCGGAACTAAATCCCATCGACATGTTGTGGGGGGATTTGAAATGATCTGTGCATGCAAGAAACCCCTCAAACATCGCACAGCTGAAATAATTCTGCATGGAGGAGTGGGCAAAAATTTCTCCCAGTCGATGTCAGAGACTGGCAGACAGTTATAAGAAACGCCTACTTGAGGTTGTTTCTGCCAAAGGGGCAATACCACCTATTAGAGCCAGGGGTGTTGGCAGTTGTTTGGAATCTTCTCCACTTGTAGATGATCTTCCGGACAGTCGAATGATTGATTTCAAATTGTTTGGAGATCTTTTTAAATCCCTTCCCAGACTCGCAGGCATCTATATCCTTCTTTCTGAAGGCCTTAGAGAGCTCTTTTGATCTAGGCATGGTGACGCCGCACACTTCAACAACAAAGAGCAAATCAAACTAAATGTCTGAGGTTTAAATAAGACAGGTTCCTCCAAGATCCTTCAACTTTGTTGTTGAAGAAATGGAGCGTTCTGGAATGGCCAAGTCAAAGCCCGGAACTAAATCCCATCGACATGTTGTGGGGGGATTTGAAATGATCTGTGCATGCAAGAAACCCCTCAAACATCGCACAGCTGAAATAATTCTGCATGGAGTGGGCAAAAATTTCTCCCAGTCGATGTCAGAGACTGGCAGACAGTTATAAGAAACGCCTACTTGAGGTTGTTTCTGCCAAAGGGGCAATACCACCTATTAGAGCCAAGGGTGTTGGCAGTTGTTTGGAATCTTCTCCACTTGTAGATGATCTTCCGGACAGTCGAATGATTGATTTCAAATTGTTTGGAGATCTTTTTCAATCCCTTCCCAGACTCGCAGGCATCTATATCCTTCTTTCTGAAGGCCTTAGAGAGCTCTTTTGATCTAGGCATGGTGACGCCGCACACTTCAACAACAAAGAGCAAACCAAACTAAATGTCTGAGGTTTAAATAAGACAGGTTCCTCCAAGATCCTCTCTGACGATGTTCTCATCATTTGCACCTGAGCTGGTGCACCTGATTCTAATTTTAGGTATTTGAAGTAGTGATAAATGTAGGGGGGTACTTACTTTTTCCACATGCAAAATTTGCATTGATGTTTATTTCAATTATACAATGGACTACAAAATGTAAATGTTTCATGATATTTGTTATATTATATCACCTTTATCTATCAATATTGTTGAAATGAAGATGAAATAGCTGTATGTTGAAATATATTGAAAAAGTCAAAACTTTACATGGGGTGTACTTACTTTTTCACGTGACTGTAGTTACGATGACGGGATTTATTATCTACTCAACTCTATGTCACCTCAAATCCCATTATAATATTGCATAGAAAACTGCGAATTGTTCGTTTTGAATTGCGACCAAAGGAGTAATATCACCTCCACCTAATTTTCTGAGTAATTCAATCATATTTTTTTATCACCACCCACTTTTGACTTTAATATAACTCTGAACCCGCCCTGCATATCCACAAACATTTCCAACTTACTTTTCAATTAATCAGTAACTCCAAAGTAAGGCACGACCAATGACGCACGGCACACGGCTAGCTAATCGAGGCTATTCACTGGAATTTCCGAACACCTGCAAAGTCCAAAATCCAGTAAGTAAGCAAGTAAGCACCATCAACAGAATAATTAGCAAGTTGCTCATTGATTCAACTTACTACAGTCAGTGTGAAACAACTTATCTTCAACACAGACCAGAGAAACCATGAATGGGATGGGAATACAATTAGAAATAACATTTCCATTCGTTCGTAACATACATAGCAAAATAATAATAATATTAATAATAAGCGTAATTACACATAGATTCAAAATTGATTTAAAAAATAATAATTGCAATGCGTTTCGGAGGACATCCGCCGAACCCCTGAGACTGGCTCACTGAACCCCTGGGGTTCGGTCGAACCCAGATTTAGAACCATGGCACTAGTGGTTTAGTTATGCTATTTGCCAATTGATTAAGAAAATATTTTATGACAATCTTTTATTGATTTTAATTATGCAATTAATCAATCAAATATTGTGCACCTCTCTCTCCAAATACAGTCTCTATGAGCTGCACGGCGGTATTGCCGGGCGCCGGAGGCACCCCGGCAATGCCGCGCTGGAGGATATTTAATTATTTGGCATGGGGGCAGTGTACTTTGAATGTATCTGTACTTGTTATTATTACTATTACGAAAATTATACTACTGAAACGATACACTGCTGTATTAAGAAACCTCGGCTTAATTTGTCCGAAACGGCCTGAAGGTGAGGGATGAAGCCTAAGGCCTATACGTACCATTTTGTTGGAAGATCCGTAACGTCTATGCTTTCGATATTTGATGGTCATTTTAACAATCGGTTTGTTTGTGTTTCACACTGAATGAAAAACGTAAAGGCAGAGCATGGCGATTGTGATATACGACAGGTTCGATGATATGTTCGGCATGAACAAAATTGGAATCAAAATACCAGAGTGTGGAGAGTCAGCCGCCGTACCGCCGTAATGACATCAGATGTTATCACATCACCCTGTCATGTGACCGGATCCTCAGCTCTGATTGGTATACGTTTGAGGGGACATACATACATACATACATACATACATACATACATACATACATACATACGGATGGACAAACACTGTTCTAGACGGCTTTGTCCTATGGGCTATGCCGTAAAAAGATACAAGTACAAGCTAAAAAGTTTACAAAACGTTCATCCGATTTGGAACACTGATGCCTAATCCTATACGTTACTTACAGTATGAATGTTTCAGAGGCAGCAATCCAGCATTCATATTGATTGTGGCTGATGTCACAAAAGTAATGCTGAAATGTTCAAGGTGCTAATAAGTACACAACATTCTTCTAAAATCTTTACTTTGTCCATTCCAGCAGCTATTGCTTGCTTCTGGGCAATACAGGTGCTTCTGTGCATGAGTTATTTTGTTACAACAAAGAAATGCAAGACAGCTCTCTGGTCAAACTGAAAAGTATATAACTCAACTGAACCAAACTTTTCTCAATCCTTTAGTTCGCAAGTGTACTTTACCAAATTTGCTGCCAAAACAGTTTCCTGTTCCTCACGTTACCGATTAAATCATAAAAAATTAAGTTATATCTGACAACACAATAAAATAATAATTTCATCGCTCTCAGATGAAATACTATAAAAATTGGATATCAATCAATCAATTTCTTCTATAGTGTTTTTCATTTCAAACAAAATCTCATAATGCTTTACATAGAAGAAAGGATAATAAAATTTAGAATGGGTAGAGAATGAAGAATGGCACTAACAAGAGCAGAGATCAAGGAAACGCAACTGTAGAAATATAGCATTTTAAAAGAACACCATGATCCAGCCTGGAAAGCATGAGTGCACGAACACCATTTGGGCAAGTCTTGCGATTCATATACTTTCTGTTAGATGTAATAGAGAGATATGACAAGAACTGTAATTTTGGGGATAAGTGAACTTCGATAGACTGCTTTGGGGTAGTTTGAGTCTGGCGATTACAAAGACTTCTTTTCTGGTCACGAAACCTGTAAAATAAATGGAGTGGCAGTGATTTGCAATAATAAGATGGCAGGTTGAACCAAGATCCGGATCTGAACCGAAATCTAATTGGCTTGTACTTGTGACACACCCAACCTCTCCACGAAATTTTGACCGAATCTGTCAACAACATTTTGTGATATCCTGTTAACAGACAGACAGACAGGGGTGAAAACATAACCTGCGTCCACCTTCGGTGGTGGAAGTAATAATATTTGAGTGAACATAACAGGGGTATGACTCTGCACATTTCATTGGGTGTAGTATTGTTTTGACACCGAATACGGCGGCCATTTTTGCTAACATATCACAGCACCTGTCATCCTGATGACAGACTGATGCACCTGATGATGTGCATCAGTAACACGTGATGACAGACTTCAACTGTCATCATGCCAGCTGGCTGGGTGTGGGCACCTCTCTCACCAGCCACGGCACCTCAGCAAAGGACTTCTGCGACCAACTATGACTGAAAAAAATCTGTCAATTTCCCGACCCGGATCTCAATCAACGGAGCATCTTCTCTTCTAGACTTGGTTATTAATGACTAACTTCCCTGCAAATGTCTGCTGCTCTTCTTCTGCTCCAATCGGTTCATCTGACCATATGCTTGTTAAAGTGGACATCTCTCTGGCCATTCTCAGAGAGCCTCCTCAACATCGACATGTCTGGCATTTTACTCAGGCCGACAGACCCGGACTTCAAGCAGCCATCAATCATCTGGACTGGTCTCCCATCTCCACTGCCTCTGACATCAACTCTTCCTGGGAATTCTTCCAAAGTAAACTGTTCTCTCTCATGCACAGATTTATCCCATCTCGTCTTCAGTTGTCATACCCTTCCTCCCGTCCATGGTACACTGAAGCTTGTGGTGAGGCAGTTGCCCTGAAACAACTTGCCTTTGCCTCTTGGAAGGCTAATCCAACTGAAGGTAATCTCAGTTCCTTCCACCAAGCTCGGAATAAGTGTGTGTCTACCCTCAGGAGAGGCAGGAAACTATCTCTCTACTCTCAAGAACTGAACTCTCAAACCTGTCTCCCTCAAAACTCTCAAACCTGTCAAAACTCTTCGGCTGACTCCGCACGTGAAAAAGCCGAATGCCTCAACTCTGTGTTTGCCTCTAAATCTTGTGTCCCCCCATCCCTCTCTGTACCCACCGTACCCAGTCATACCCAGCTGCTCCTGGACTCTGTGTCCTTTCCTCCTGACAAGGTGGAAAAGTTTCTGTCAACCCTCGACTCTGATTCCGCAGCTGGACCTGATGGCATCAGCCCACGGGTCCTAAAATCCTGTTCTTCCGCTCTTTCACTCCCTCTCTCTGTTCTCTTCACCCTCTCTTTTGCTCAAGGTCATCTGCCATCTGCTTGGAAATCTGCCAACATCACCGCTTTGCACAAAAAAGGTGCAAAAACAGATCCCAGCAACTACAGACCAATCAGCCTTCTCCCAATTATCAGCAAAGTCATGGAATCCATCATTGCTTCAGATATGAAATCTTTCCTCTTCTCCAATGGCTTGATCTCTGATCATCAATTTGGTTTCAGACCTGGTCACTCTACTCTGGACATGCTGCTTCTGCTTTCTCAACAATGGATGGAGGTCCTCAATGCCAAACAGGAAATTAGAGCTGTCTCCCTTGACGTATCACGTGCCTTCGATACGGTCTGGCACCCCGCTCTGCTCACCAAACTCTCCTCTTTTGGTATCCATGGAAATCTCCACGCATGGCTGGCGGACTTCCTCTCTAGTCGTAGTCAACGTGTGGCCCTGAATGGGTTTCTCTCATCTCCTCTTCCTGTTCAGGCTGGAGTTCCCCAAGGCAGTGTTCTGGGCCCTGTGCTTTTTCTGGTCTTCATCAATGATGGCTAGCCCCCGCTCTAGCAGGGAAAATGGCCTTTAAAATGCATGTTGTTGTTGTGTTGTATCAATGATCTCTCTGACTCTCTTGAAAATTCTCTCTATCTCTTTGCTGATGACTCTACTCTCTGTCGCTCCATTCTTCATCCCTCAGATCGGCAGTCTGCAGCCTCCTCACTCTCTGCAGACCTGGACAAAATCACAGACTGGGCAAACAAGTGGAACATGTCTTTCAATCCTGACAAATCTCACACTCTTACGATGTCTCTCCGAAAAGACTGACTGGACAACCCTCCCATCCACTTTCTGAATAATCCTCTTGAAGAGGTTCTGTCACTTAAGCATTTGGGTCTCACTTTCTGCCATGATCTTTCCTGGGAAAACACATTTCCAAGCTGGCCTCCAAAGCCAGTCGCCGTCTGGGCATCCTCCATCGTGCAAAGTCCTTTCTCGGCACTTCTGAGCTCCTCACCACATACAAAGCTTTCATCCACAGCTCAATGGAATACTGCTCTCCCCTCTGGGCTGGTGCGGTAGCCTACGGTAGCTCGGCTTCACGCTGTAGAAACCAAAGCATTCAGAATCATTGGAATCTCCTGCGATGTAGCCGATTCTGAGGGCCTTTCTCTCTCTGACCGCAGGCAGGTTGGTGGTCTTTCTGTCTCTACTGACTCCTCTCCGGCCTTGCTCCCCCTGCTCTGTCTGTGCTCTGCCCCCCCAAATATTCCTGCAGGATGCACAAGATCTGCCAGAAACCCTCTTTTGGTGAAACTGCCAAAATCAAGACTCTCTGCTCACCTTCACTCTTTCATTCCTCGTTTCTCCCGCCTCTGGAACAATCTCCCACACTCTCTTCAACCCCTCTCCTTCCCCTCCAGGTCTTTAAAACAGCTGTTCTCCACCATCTCTTGCCTTCCCCCATCCAAAACCTTGATATTTTCTACCCATGTTTAAACACCCCAAACCCACCTCTTTCAATCCCCAATTTCTTTCCTGAAATTCCTCAGTGTTCATTTGCTTTATACCATGTACTCTCCCCCGCCCCCCCCCCCCCCTAGCCCTCTCCCTCCCACAGATCTACCGACGTCCCTCGTCTCTACTTTTGTTGTGCTTGTGTGCTTCCCTCTCTTTCCCCCTCTTGTCTCTTGCTCCCTTCATTGCATGTTGTATGTGTCTGTGCATGTTTTCATGTTTAATGTGTTCGCTCTTACACGAGCCTCGATTCTGTTTAGAAAAAATAAAAAACCTCTCTTCATTGCTTGCTCTGTTTGACGAGCAGCTGGGTGAGCGTCTTTCAAAGTGGTTAATATGGAACGACTGACTGGCTTGGAAAGTGATACCAAGTCACTTGCTAACAACACTGTTGTGAAATCAAGATACAACAGCAACCCATAAGGTAGGTTTAATCGAAATTCGTTCTCAACAGCATCTAGAGAGAAACCAATAAACATTGTATTAATATTACATACAGGTGAATACAGGTGCGGACAGGTGGTATGACTATAAAAGCGCTTATGATACATATAGCAGAATCGTTACCTTTCTATGGAAGCCCAGAGGAGCTCTAGAGTTACATTGCGGTGATGGATCTACATCTCCTGTCCGCGCTGATATATATATATAGGAACCGCGAAAGGGTCGCGTAGCGGCCATGAGGTGAACAACATCAGTGTCGTAACTTGGATGACGATTTCATCACATTCTCCCCGCGCTTAGATCCGAACTAGGCGGTGAAGAACAGCAGACACATACAGAGGGATTCATAGGAATGCAAAGAACGAAATACATTGGAAAGATGTCACTGCCGGTCGAACGTCCAAGGGGCCATCAATCCCGATGGCAGGGATACTGCATTTCAGCCTGTTAGCCTGGTTAGCAATCAATCCCCAGCTATAGATGTATCGAGGAGGAAGTCCCAATCAAGAAGATATCGAACCGAGCAAGCAGTGTTCATCCCAGGGAGAAGACGATGAGCCCGTGGGTAGCAGTAGTCTTCCAGTGGGGTAGTCTGATTAGATAAGTTGTACCTCGTTGAACAGTGAGGTAGTCGGCACAGTAGCTAGATGGATAAGGTGTACCTTTGCGATATGCAACTCATTACATAAGGTGTGCCTTGACGAAGAGCGACTGTCCATTCGTCGCCATGCAACGCATTTCAGGCAGATGTGTCGATGTGGAAGATGTGTAAACCAGTAAGCCATGTCTATTCGTCGCAAGGCAACACATTTCAGGAAGAGGTGTCGATGTGGAAGATGTGTAAATCAGTAAGCCTTAACAGTAAGTAAGATTACATGACAGGAGGCCACTACAGTAAGACCATTACAGTAGGTCTGTACCTGCCTTGGCTCCCAAGGGTACATACGCATTACAAGCTCATGTTGCTTGATTTCATCTTGATTTCATCACAAACACTGCTTCCCAAACCGACAATAAACACAATAAAGTACAGTATAACAGTGATTTTGCATTCTTTTGGTAGCTGATGAGTGTGATATTCAAACGAGGTAAACAAAACACTGCTGCAAAGCATAAATTCAATTTCCAGAATCCTAAGTAATTTACATTTAAGAAGCGGAGTTTACACTCAAACTGGTTGCTAGGTTGCAGCGCTAACACGCCCCTCTTCCTCGGGGCCCAGATGTATTTATACTGTGCAGTGTATTTTTGTACTGGGCGGTGTATTTCACCACCAGAGTGACACAAGCATGCAGGCAATGATAAAATGTTTTTTTTTCTTTTAATATTTTGGATAACTGATTGAGGCAATCTCATCTGTTTGAGTCTTTCGAGGATTTTCCAACATATGGCCTTGTACCTGCATTTAATTTACTGTGATAGAGTGATCTTTCTTTATTTCTGGGTTAATTTCCAGCAATGTTGATCATGAAATCAGGGAAATATGCAATGATGAAAGCATTGTCTGAATGCTTGTCATAACCAGGGTGCCTGATACAGAAGTCCGACTGTATATATAAACATGCAGACATTAAAATATACACCGTAACGCTTTTTTGCCATTGTACACCGTCTGTAAACGATAAATGCCCCACTCACTGTACATCATCCATAATTGACACAAACCCACAGCTACAGGCACTTCTCGAATCATTCAGCCATAAAAGTGAGAAACATCAACTCCCTCGTGGAGCGATCTGCCATGCACGGTCACATGATGTCCCATTTGCTTGAGTCATGTAATCCACCATGACCAGAGTGAGGCTAAACCTGATGACAGATACTTTTATTTACAGATACTTTCGTTTATGGACATTTTCTGACGGTTTTGTGATTTTTTTCCCTGGGATATTGGCTTTGAGTTGCATTGGTATGTGAAACTTCATCTTTCTACTTCACTGGAAGGTTCTAAACATTTATATTAGTGAGTGAGTGGTTAGAAAGGGTTTTACATATTAGATATACTAACAAGTTGCCAGTGTCCGCATGTGATTCTAACCAGGGTAGGAATGCAGATGGAAAAAATACAAATGACATCTTCTGTCATCAAGCTGGCAATCTGGGAGCAACATTTCACATTTATTGCCACATCTGATGCAATTTAAATGCTCTAATGGCGGCGAGGTGCTCCATTTGAAAATGCCTGTTCGATATATGTAGCTTTTTGCATTGTGTCAAAGTCAGTGACCAATTGCAAAGTAATATTAGGATAACAGTTGCACCTGCATGATACATATAAAGAGATATTTACCAAGGTTGAAACATTCGGCAGGATTTCCTCTGACATCTCCCTCTAAATATGAAAGCTTAATTTCTGAACAATTCACATTCAAATTTATCTTCAAAGAGAAATAAAGATAAACAGATGCTTTATGAGGGATTTAATTTGATGTGCTTCAGGCGTTATGTACTTACACAGTCTTCCTAAACCTATGTGAAATATCCAAATTACGGCTAATTCGATATAAAGACTAGTGGGGCATGCTGGCCCACTGCAACCAACAACTCCGATCCGGTACATAATAAATCTAAGCTTTATATATTTGATGATGTAGATTGTGAGAGAGATTTATATTCCAGGCACTAGTTTACATTGATATGCAAGCCAAAAGACAAACTAAAAATGTTGCATATTCAAAAATCAAAAAGTTGTGTGACCCAAAATGCAATATAATGACCTCCGCCACCAAACGTGGATGGAGGATATGTTTTCACCCCTGTCTGTCTGTCTGTCAACAAGATATCTCAAAAAGTTGTGGACGGAGTCGGACGACATTTGGCAGAGAGGTAGCGTATGTGACAAGGACAAAATTATTAGATTTTGGTGAAGATCCAGATCTGGCTAGTATAATTTTTTCAGTAATTCTTCACCATTGGAAGATATGGCCAAAAACTATACATAGCAGGATATCTCAAAAAGTTGTGGTGCACTTATGACAGTATCTAAACTAAGATCGAAATTACGCACTGTCGGATGGCTCTCCCGGAGCTCAGCAGGCAAAGCGCACGTACGTGACGGTGACGTCACAGCGTGCGCTCATTAGGCTGGAGAACTTAAATTATAATCTGATATATATATATATATCTATATATATATATCTATATATATACAGTCGTGGCCAAAATTATTGGCAACCTTGCACTTTTTTCAAATAACTCAATTTTCTCTAAAAATAAGTTGAAATTGACAAAAGTATTTGGTCTCCACAATTCCTTGTTTCACTGTTAATATTACAGAACCTTTGTTTTTGATTCAGAGCTTAATATATCCTTTTAAATCACAAAATAAAAAGAAATGGCATTGACAAAATAATTGACACTCTAGACTTCATATTTGGTAGCACGGCCTTTGGACAAAATAACTGCAGTCAAGTGCTTCCTATAGCCATGAATGAGCTTCCTGCACCTCTCTACTGGTAGTTTGTCCCACTCTTCTTGTGCAAACTGCTCCAGTTCTCCCAGATTTGAAGGGTGTCTTCTCCCAACTGCTGCTTTCAGATCTCCACACAGGTGTTCAATGGGATTTATATATGGACTCATATTTATATATTTATATTTCAGAACAGTCCAGCATTTTGTCTTGAACCATTCCTGGGTGCTTTTTGAAGTGTGTTTGGGGTAATTGTCTTACTGAAAGACCCATAACCTTCGACGGAGACCCAGCTTTCTGACACTGGGTTGAACATTGCACTCCAAAATGCCTTGGTCATCTCCTGATTTCATGATGCCATGCACACATTCAAGGCACCTAGTGCCAGAGGCAGCACAGCAACCCCAAAACGTCACTGAACCTCCTCCATGTTTGACTGTAGGGAAGGTGTTCTGTTCTTTGAAGGCTTCATTTTGTTTTCTGTAAACATAGAGATGAAGCGCTTTACCAAAAAGCTCTAATTTGGTCTCATCTGTCCACAGGACATTCTCCCAGAAGGATTTTGGCTTGTTCAGGTGTGTTTTGGAAAAACTCATTCGGGCTTTCTTATGTCTCTCTCTCTCAGCAGTGGGGTCCTCCTGGGTCTCCTATCATAGAACACCCTTTCATCGAGTTGGCGACGGATGGTAAGAGTTGAAACTGTCGTACCTTGTGTCTGAAGGTCAGCTTGAATCGGTTTGGCAATTGATCGAGATGCTTTCTCCACCATTCGAGCAATCCTTCACTGCAATCTTCGATCAGGTTTTCTCTTGCGGCCACATCCATGGAGGTTGGCTACAGTGCCATGGGCCTTAAACTTCCTGATAACATTGCGTACGTTGGACACAGGAACATCAAGGTCTCTGGAGATGAGGTTGTAGCCTTGAGATTGTCCATGCTTGTGTTACATATTTAGGTGAATGTATGTAAATTACCATTCAGGTTGCTTATCCGTGTGTATTATATTAAGGGTTGTTGTGATGGGAGGGTCAGGAGCCCTTCGGAACCAGTGGCCGGAAACGGAAGTGGCCGGAAACGGAAGAAGAAAAGACACGAGGAGAGAAAAAGGACGGGGCTTCTTCTTCCTCGCCCCGCGACGACGAGAAGGTGGAATCGACCTTACGCTGCGCGGAAAACGCGCCGTTGCGAAACGTCTGGCGAGAGGAGTTACCTGGGCGGTAAATACCTTTTGACACGTCCAGTCACCGTGAGTTCGTGCACGAAACCAAGCGTCCGGGACAGTTTGCCCCGTCTACAAAGACGCGTACGGGTCCGCACGTGGGGCCTCGCTCGCGTCAGAAGCCGCGCTGGGTTTTTGCCCATCTACAAGGACGCGTAAGGATCGCACTTGGGGCCTCGCGCACGTTGGACGCCGCGCTGGGTTTGCCCCGTGGCTTGGCAAGGAGGTGCGCTGCAGCCGCGGCCCCAGTCCGAGACGGCACGTTTAGAGCACGTCCGCCCGGGGCTCGTTCAACCGCCCGTGTGCGGAGAGGAGAGACATTGACCACGGAGGGAGTCAGGAGTGGGGCTCACGTGAGGAATGTATTAGTATAAGATGGCCATCTTAGAGTTTGTGTAGATGAGTTCACATGGTTGTAATATTGATTGTGCATTGTTGATGGTTGTGATTGCTCAGTGAATATATTATTGATTATTCCGGATCCTTGGTGTGGGGTTTCTTCTTGACCGGAATTCATATTGATTGCGTTACGAAAGCGTATAAACCAGATATCTTTCTGGCGGGGTCCCTCCCACGGTCCGGGGGTCACCAAGACCAGGTAGTTACCGGGAGGACCACGTAACAGAATTGGGGGCTCGTCCAAATTACGATTTGCGGTTTCGCAATTGGGTCTACGTCCGGGATCTAAAAGTGTATAAAATAATAAAGTAATAATATTTTTGGTAATTAAAATTTATTAATTAATTATTAATTGGTAATATTTTTTTTTGAGAAATTGGGGAAAGTCTTGGGGTGAAGGTTAACAGGTGTTAACGATAGGCACCATGGCGTTTGTGGCACAGAACTTTGGGGTAACCCCGAGTGAGGCACAGTTCCGAGCATTGCTAAAGGCGGATCTCTTGAAATTGGCCAAACATTTTAACTTGGAGGTCCGAACTAATTTGAGGAAGGCAGAGTTGCAGGCCACGGTGATACAATCTATGGTGGGATTAGGAACATGGGACGAGTTAGCCTGGGAGTGGCTACCCGAAGAGCCAGAAGACGTGGAGCTCCGGAAACTGGAGTTGCAATTACGGAGCCAGGAACGGATCAAAGAAGAAGAAAGGAAAGCAGAAAAGGAAAGAGCAGAAGAAGAAAGGAAAGCAGAAAAGGAAAGAGCAGAAGAAGAAAGGAAAGCAGAAAAGGAAAGAGCAGAAGAAGAAAGGAAAGCAGAAAAGGAAAGAGCAGAAGAAGAAAGGAAAGCAGAGGAGAGGAGAGAAGAGAAGCAAGCAGAGGAAAGGAGAGTGGAACGAGAACTCCAGGAAAGGTTAAAAGAAGAAGAAAGGAAAGCAGAAGCGAGGAGGGAAGAGAAACAAGCAGAGGAAAGGAGAGTGGAAAGAGAACTCCAGGAAAGAAGAGAAAAGGAACAAGCAGAGGAAAGGAGAGCTGCAAGGGACCTCGAAGCAGAGGAGAGAAAAGCGGAAAGGGAATTAAAGGAACGTGACATGGAGCTTCAGCAAGAAATCAAAGTCAAGGAGCTGGAGTTAATGAGAGAACGGGGAGAGGCACCACCCTTGCTGACGGGGTCGACACCTAACCAGAAAACCTGGGATGTGGGCAGACATGTGAGGCTGGTTCCACCGTTCAGTGAAAAAGAAGTCGCGAAATTTTTTCCACACTTTGAGAAAGTGGCTCGACAATTAAACTGGCCGGAGGAGGCATGGACCATACTCGTGCAAAGTGTGCTGGTGGGGAAAGCTCAGGAAATTTATTCGGCGCTACCAATGGACCAATGTGCAGATTATGAGGTACTGAAGAAGCACATCCTCAAAGCCTATGAGTTGGTTCCGGAAGCTTACAGGCAAAAATTCAGGAATGCCAGGAAGAGGGAGAGTGAGACCCATGTGGAGTTTGCCAGAGTGAAAGAAAACATGTTTGATCGGTGGTGTGAGTCAAAAGGAGTCGGGAAAGACTTCGAGACATTGCGGGACTTGATCCTGGTGGAGGAATTCCAGCAGTGTGTCCACGAGGACATCAAAGTGTACCTGCAGGAAAAGAAGGTACCAAAGTTGTGGGACGCAGCCACCATGGCAGATGATTATGCCTTAACCCACCGAATAGGGGTCCACGAACCTAACTCCTCGCCTAGATCTCCGCAGGGGAGGTGGGGAACAGCAGGTGCGGAGAACGACCATACATGGCGGCGGCCTCGAGATGATTATGGGGACAACTATGATACCCCACCGGTTCGAAATCAGAGGGATGCGGGCCCAAGACAAACTTATAGTTCGGGGGGCCCGAGGCAGACCCCGAGTTTTTCCTCCGGGCCTACTTGCGCGTTTTGCAAAAAACCTGGACACTTGATGTCCAGTTGTTACCTCCTGAAAAGGGACAACCCAGAGCGGAGTCCGACTATTACAACTCCGAATGCGATGGCTAGCGTAAGAAATCGCCATCAAGAGGGTTACCAACCATTTATTTCCGAGGGGTTTGTGTCACTGGATGGAGCCTCGACTAACCGGAGACCGGTTAGGATATTGAGAGACACAGGGGCCCATCAATCTTTAATGCTTGAAGGCATTTTGCCATGGTCCGAGGAGACGGCAACGAGGGATAGTGTTCGTTTACAGGGGATCGGGGGCGGTGTTAGTGCTCCCCTTCAGGTCATCCAGTTGGAGTCCGATTTGGTGTCAGGACCGGTCACCGTCGGTTTACAAGCCACGTTTCCTGTAGAGGGTGTATCTGTGGTTCTCGGGAATGATTTGGCCGGGGGTCAAGTTTATGGTAACCTGAGGGTTGATAAAGAGCCCAGCAGGGAAAATAACACCACACCAGCTCGGGATGGTGACAAAAGGGCCAAGTTATTTGTAGGGGGACTGAACTTCAAAACAGAGGAAGAAGTTCTGACCTCTGTCTTCAACAGATATGGGCCGCTGGTGGAAGTGCGGTTGGTAAGAGACTGGGAAACGCAACAGTCAAGAGGGTTCGGCTTTGTCACGTTTGCCAGCACAAAAGACGCCAGAGAGGCAGAGAAGAATTGGAATGGCAAGGATTTGGAGGGTCGGACCATAACAGTAGGGAAGGCATTTCGTAGGCGTCGAGAGGTCTACAGGAGAGGACAACTGGGCGGTAGTTTTGGTGGTGGCCGCAGTCAATATTATTATGGAGGCTCCCTGAGTTACGGCCGCTCCCGAAGGAAGAATTGGCAAAGTAGTGGCCGAGAAGAAGACCGGTATTCAGGGGACTACAGGGACCAGTGGTCCCACCCTAATTATTAGGGACGTTCTGAGAAGTTGAAGCACTGAAGGCGGCGGAGCCGCCGAGCCAAGATTCCTACACGAATTAACCGTGAACGCCGTTCCTAAAGGCGTCCATGTAGTGAACTTTCCTGCACGGACTAACCGTGAACTCCACGTTCCTCAAGGCGCCCATGTAGAGAACTTTCCTGCACGGACTAACCGTGAACTCCACGTTCCTCAAGGCGCCCATGTAGAGAACTTTCCTGCACGGACTAACCGTGAACTCCGCGTTCCTAAAGGCATCCATGTAGTGAATACTCGGCTTGGCCTCCCGGAAAAGTGCTATCGAGTGGCTTAACTGGCTTTATTTTTAAGTGATAACTGTGCCCGGGGGGAACTGATAATGTGGGGGGGTTGAGTTATCTGGTTGTTTCTCCAAATTGGCCGGCAAAGAAAGTTTCGCTGGGTTCAAACTTTCTTTCTTGAAGGGGGGGAGTGTTACATATTTAGGTGAATGTATGTAAATTACCATTCAGGTTGCTTATCCGTGTGTATTATATTAAGGGTTGTTGTGATGGGAGGGTCAGGAGCCCTTCGGAACCAGTGGCCGGAAACGGAAGTGGCCGGAAACGGAAGAAGAAAAGACACGAGGAGAGAAAAAGGACGGGGCTTCTTCTTCCTCGCCCCGCGACGACGAGAAGGTGGAATCGACCTTACGCTGCGCGGAAAACGCGCCGTTGCGAAACGTCTGGCGAGAGGAGTTACCTGGGCGGTAAATACCTTTTGACACGTCCAGTCACCGTGAGTTCGTGCACGAAACCAAGCGTCCGGGACAGTTTGCCCCGTCTACAAAGACGCGTACGGGTCCGCACGTGGGGCCTCGCTCGCGTCAGAAGCCGCGCTGGGTTTTTGCCCATCTACAAGGACGCGTAAGGATCGCACTTGGGGCCTCGCGCACGTTGGACGCCGCGCTGGGTTTGCCCCGTGGCTTGGCAAGGAGGTGCGCTGCAGCCGCGGCCCCAGTCCGAGACGGCACGTTTAGAGCACGTCCGCCCGGGGCTCGTTCAACCGCCCGTGTGCGGAGAGGAGAGACATTGACCACGGAGGGAGTCAGGAGTGGGGCTCACGTGAGGAATGTATTAGTATAAGATGGCCATCTTAGAGTTTGTGTAGATGAGTTCACATGGTTGTAATATTGATTGTGCATTGTTGATGGTTGTGATTGCTCAGTGAATATATTATTGATTATTCCGGATCCTTGGTGTGGGGTTTCTTCTTGACCGGAATTCATATTGATTGCGTTACGAAAGCGTATAAACCAGATATCTTTCTGGCGGGGTCCCTCCCACGGTCCGGGGGTCACCAAGACCAGGTAGTTACCGGGAGGACCACGTAACACTTGGCTACAATCTTGTGTCTGACCTCCTCAGACAATTCTCTCGTTTTTTTTCTTTTCTCCATGCTCATTGCGGTTCACACATACACAAAACAGCAGAATGACTCCTTTTCTCTATTCAAACTGGTTGAATGAGTGATTTTTATATTGCAGGCACCTGCATCTCACCACAGGTGAGTTAAATTTCAGAGTAAAGGAGAATCACCTCCTTGAAATCTAATTATTTCTAACAACTTCTAAATCTAAAAGGTGCCAATAATATTGTCCGGGCCATTTTAGGATTTCTGTGTGGAATAAGGTAAGATTTTGTAATTTTTTCAGGTTTTTTGTTTTGTTCCACTGCAAACCAAAGAAATACAGATGTGGATACCAAAATATTTTTTAATTTCAACAATTTTCTGGAAGAAATGGTGCATTATTTGAAAAAAGTGCAAGGGTGTCAATATTTTTGGCCACGACTGAATATACAGTATATATATATATACACACACACACATATATATATTAGATATACACTGCACAATCTTCCATGGCTGCTGCTTAAAGCAAAATGAAGAATGAAAAGTCTGGCACATTTCAATGACATCAGGAAACTCTACAATCACTCACAAGAATACGTGACGCATGCTTTGAGTTGGCAGTGTTGGCAGTATCGAGTTTGCAGTGCACCACAATGTTATGTCATTCTCCATTCCTATCAGTGATCTATTTTATGCTCATTCACCTTCCTCTACTATCTAAGTATATACTCGCATGTTGATGTGTTTCCTCCCTTCATCTCTTTCATACTCCTGTTCGTTCATCTCCTTGTTGCTGCACCCACATGTTGTCCTATTGTCCAACTGTTGCCTTTTTCCCTTCTCACTTCATTCACCCATGAACCTAGATTTTCAAAACAATTTTTAAGCTACATAGAAAAGGAGAATTGCCTCTGATTTTAGCTGTTTTGGATTCCTATTCAAACATCAACACCTGTGATTCACTAAAAATATAATCTTCCTCTTCCTCCCATTCTCCACAGCTGAGCATTGAAATGCACACTCTTTCTCCTCCACCTTCTCCACAAACTGGTTCCACTCCAGCCTTTTCGACTTTTTCTGACCCAATTCCTCCTCCACTCGAGTTTGCAAATGGCTTTTCCTGCTTGAGCAGTGCGATCATGGCAGTGGGAAGTGCCCAAACTCAGCCAACTGGACCAGGATTTTTCCCCCCACGGGGAGGTTCCCTTGACTCTGGGCTCGAGGAGTCAGAATTACGAAGTGTCATAGACTTGGGGCGCAGTGTCCCACGTTCTTCACTTTCTAGTCCCAGCCTTGAGTCGGGAGGCATTTTGGACCATCGACTGGAGTCATATCCAAGTTCTCCTCAACTGACCTCCATGGCTGTCCCTGAAAAGCCTCCAGTACCACCCAAACCGAAGTTGCGGCCTATAGGCTCGACAGCACCAGCTTCGAGGACAGCAGTTGTGACTTTCAGTGAACCCCCCCATCTTGGGCCCCGTGAGCCTCTTCTACCCCCGTTACCTCCACCGCCCCCACTCCCACTTCGTCCAAAGCCCCTTCTACAAAGGTTATTTTTAAATATTATTCTTATTATCACTTTTGTGCAACCACTCTGTTTTTTATTATTAATATCCCTTTTTTCCTCTTTTCTCATTTATTAGCTCTGCCCCCAAAGGTGGGCAAAGGTTATGTTTTCACCCCTGTCTGTTTGTCTGTCTGTGAACAGGATATCTCAAACAGTTGTGGACAGATTCAGACGAAATTTGGTGCACAGGCTGTGTGTTAGGGTTAGATCCAGATTTGGCTACTATAATTTTTTTAAGTGATTCTTCACCATTGAGAGAGAAGGCCAAAAACGATACATAGCAAAATATATCAAAAGATTATGGACGGGTTCGGATGAAACGTGGTGGAGTGATCGGGTGTGTGACAAGGAAGAAATGATTCGATTTTGGCGAAGATCCGGATACGATAATTTTTATTAATTCGATCCTTCACCATTGAGAGATGGGACCAAAAACAATACATAGCACGATATTTCAAAAGGTTGTGGACGCATTTGGACTAAACAAGGTGGATGAGTTGGTTAGGTGACAAAAACCAACCGATTCGATTTTGGTTCAGGTTCAGGTCCAGATCCATATCCATATCGGTGGGATACAAAACGTAAACCGTTCAGCCTGGTGGAGGTAAAGACCTAGTGCTGTCCTAGTTTGTTAAGTTTTTGGTTTCTTTATTCTGTCCTTTTGTTCTTATTCTTCTCAATTTCATGTTTTGCTTTTTTAAATGTTTTCTTCCTCCATATTATGCTTTGTACCAACCTAATTTCTCTGCTCCCAATTCCAACTCTTACTCGTTGATGAAAGAGATGTCATTCCTCTTTTCTCCCGCCTCTGGAACAAACTCCCTCACTCCCTTCAATCCCACTCCACCCTCCAAGTCTTTAAAACAGCTGTTCACCACCATCTCTTATCCTCCCCCATCCAAAACCTTGATCTTTTCTACCTCTGCTAATTTCACCCCAATTCCACTTTTTTGAAATACCAACTTGTCCTGGAAGTCCTTGTGTTTTATACTTCTCCCACCACCGCCCCCCCCCCCCCCCCTTCCCACGCGTCCTCCCCCCAAGCCCTCTCCCTCCCACACATCTCCCTGCTCTCAAATGTTGTGTTTGTGTGCTTCCCCTTCTCTCCCCATCTTGTTTTCCGCTCCCTCTTTTTGTATATTTTGTTTGTCTGGTTGATTTGTTTGTGAAGTAAATGTTAGCTTTCACGAGCCTCGACTCAGTATACAAAAAAAAAAAAAGTCTCAATCTTATTTTTGGTAATTTTAAGTTTAGCTCTCTCCCTCTCTCCCTCTCTCCCTCTCTCTCCCTTTCTCATGCGAGCACAAGATGTCACTCTAAATGGCTTTGATGTGATGTCACTGTATACCTCTATATCACTTTTGCTTTGTATTGTTACTGAAGTCTCACCCTCCCACTTTCCCTTCTCTCTTTCCAGTACAATTTATTTTCTCTTTACTTGTATTTTTTATTTTAGTTGTCATGGGGCCCGCAAGTCTAACCCCCGCTCCAGCGGGGAAAAAAGGCCTTAAAATGATCATTCATTTACTTGTATTTTAATTGTACCCTCGTTTCTCTTTCCTCCATGTTATCATTTTCTCTCTCTCTGTCTGTCTGTCTGTCTGTCTGTCTCTGTCTGTCTCTCTAGATTCTATCCTGTCATAGTTTCTTCATAATTGCTTAGGCAATCAAAACACAAGAATTACCGAGGATAATTTATTGCTCTGTTCATTATTTTCTCTTTTTATTGATATATCCTTGTATTTCCATTTCTGTATTTTCTATATAGATATTTCATATTTTCTTTCTTTCTATATTTATTTTATATATTTCATTTCACCCTCATTCTATATTTTGTCTCCTTCTCTTTTACTTCCTCTTTCCTATTCCAAAGCAGGTACTTTATCAACTTGTTCTTTCAACATTTGACATTTTGGAGGAAGCTCATCTATATCTATCTACATACAGTACATGAAAGCCCTGTGTATTTATTTCTCTGTAAAGGAGGAAGTGACCTCACATTCACGGAAGTGACGTCGCGTTCCTCACTGAAAGGGGGCACACGCAGAGTTATTTGCTGTTAAGAAATATAACATCCCATTTTTGAGCTCTTTCAACCAGCGCAAGAATAAAAGGATTCCAAATTTATATCTGCTAGTTATGTTATAAATACGTAAAGCGAATGCTTGATATCAGGTAACTAGGGGAAATTATTAAAGGGAGTAAAGCAAGCGGATTCGGTGGTGTAATGGTTAGAGAGCGTCCGCTCTGAATCTGGGAGGTCAGTGGTTCGAGCTCCAGCCGAGTCGCACCAAAAACTTCTAAAATGATACATGCTGCTTCCATTCTTGATGTTTAACATTTCAAGGATAGAGAACGGACAAACCCCATAGGTTGGCATCCATGGGTAGCAGGAATTCCTCTTTATTTGCCCTGCTGAGTGTAGAGTGTACTTCTACAAGAGACAAACGCATTATCCTAAAGATGACATCATTGGTACTTAGAGTACTCTGGGAAGTTATGTCACTTCCCCCAAGTGGTGGTCTTTGGCTGAAATCAAATGTTGTCTGATCTGTTGTTGTTGTTGTTGTTTTTTGCAGTGTTGTCTGATGTATTTGTCTGCATGTGCGTTTGATTTGACTTATAGCTCCTCCATGAGCTTTAAACACTCGAAAAATATGACGTTGCGGTTCCCGACCCATGCCCACTCACAGGTCTCGGCTATGGGATTCATCCAGTTCTTTACCGACACTGGAGGGGGCTCGGGGTTCTGGATCTCAAGATGCGAAGGCGAGTGTGATCAGCGAGCTGAGCTCACGACTTCAGCAGATGAGCCTTGAGGGCAGGGTGAGATCAGGAGAGCACCTGACCAGGTAAAAGCAGTCATTGTCACCCATTTTTTACTCATTCGTTAATTCACTCATTCGTTTATTCATTCACTCATTCACATCCGGCAGATGAAACTGGAGCGCAGGCTGAGCCATGAAGCTAAACAGCTGGTGAGGTAACCCACTCACTAATTTTTTTCATTCGTTTGTTATTCATTCATTTATTCACATTTCCTGTTCAGGACACTACTTCTTCCTGGCCTACCTGCGGTGCTCCTTCTTTTTAAATCATTGCGCTTGTTTTCTTTTCATCATATCTCTTTTCCTCAATAATTCATTGTTCTTCTTTACCTTTCCGATTACAATGGTTTTTTTTTTTTACTGATAAACTAGTTGATGTATCTTTTCTTAAATTTTCTCCTTTTCTTTTACTTTCTTGTTACCCTGCGCTCGCGAAGCGAAAAGCGGGGTTAAGCATTCAGGTGCGTAGGTGTGCCGTGTGCCATGTCTGCATTTTAAAAATTCCTTTTCTCGGCAACCGTTGGTCCGATTGACAGGAAATTTTCACCATAGGAGTGCCTCCTCCTGTAGAATATTTTAATAATTACTATGACGTTATAGGTCACGTGGTGCAGGCGCCATCTTGGAAAAACTTCGCACCTCTATATCTCTGAAACCACTCCATGGAAAAAATGGAGACCTGGCTCATTGTCAACTACTCCCCATGGAGAATAAGATGTGTTAATGATGATGTCATCGGTGCCTTCGTTATGACGTCATAATTCGACAAATACAACACATACATCCGATCATTATATTTTTTTAAATGAACAACTGTTGGTCTGATGGACACGAAATTTTCACCAAAGGAGCACCTCCTCCTTTAGAATATTTTAATGATAACCATGACGTCATAGGTCATGTGTTACAGGCACCCTCTTGGAAAAACTGAAAAACGTTGCACCTCTATATCTCCAAAACTGCTCTATGGAAAAAAAATTGAAACGTGGCTCATTGTAAATAACTCCATATGGGGAAAAGGTGTTGTTAATGATGACGTCACTGGTGCCATAATTATGATGTCACAATTCGACAGGGACAACGCTTAGTCTGATCAGTTTGAAATTTATTGAACATGATCTATGCAACAATTATACTAGAGAATATAAATTTATGATGTCATCACTCACGTGGTCTGGCAGCCACATTGGATCAAAAAAAAAAGAAACGTTCAAAAACAGAATAGTTGGCTCACACCAAGTTGACTGCGCAGAGTAAGTATTCTATGAATACCATCTAGTTTGTTCATGGTGCCGGCGATAACTCGCCTACTAGCGGGGCAGCTAAGTGCCAAATATCAGTACAATTGTTCAGATTGTGGTAAAAGCACCAAATTTCGTACAGTTCATCTTGAATACATAATAATCGATTTCAGATATAGTGCCAAGAAAAAAATCCCCCTGGTGGCCATATTTGGCCAAAATCCAAGATGGCCACCAGCCGAGCCGTGAATTTCTATTAAACCCGATATTTTCTTTAATATTCAAGCTACAGACATGAATAAAACATCATTTTGTATGTTTTCAGACACAAGGAATCCAATTACAGCATTAATTCTTTCATAACATGCATATATTTCAGCATAAAGGGCATGTTTATGTCGAAATTGTCAACAATCGACGAACAATTGACCGGATTACAATTTGGAATATTCACGATGACAACAGTCGGAAAGGTGAATGCTTACTTTCTAATATGACTATTAACTGTATTCAGAAACAATTCTTTTCTCTTTTCTGTCAGGTCTACATGTATGGCGCCAACGATGCCATCCAGGTGTTAAGTCTGAACCTTCGGAGCTCCCACAATGTCGACACGGAAAAAGTGTAAGCTCATTGAACATGAGAAGCTGTCCTCACCTCGAAACACACCAGGACCTATTGATTGGACAATATGTGTGCTATGTCAAGAACGTTCGACTGCACCACTTCAGTGTCCTGCACTATCAAAACGAACAGATGTGGGAGCTGGTTATGACACATTGGCTGACAATTTGAAATGTTTTCATGACTTGGGCAAGCTAGCGGTGGCTATAAATATATCACAGCTTGATGAGGGCGATGGCATTGCAAATACGTTGTCCAAACATAGTGCCAAATGGCATCACTCCTGCCGCTTGAAGTACTCTGCTAGGAGGCTGACAAGACTACAACCGGTGGAACCATGCACCAGTCAGAAAGGAGATGGTCCTTATATGCGTCGACAAGCTAGTGAAGATCAAAGTAGTGATACATGTTTCTTCTGTGACATAATGGGAACAGAAAGTAGTCCGCTGCACGAAGCAATGACGTCAAAACTTACACAACGTGTCAATCACTGTGCTTTCAAGCTACAGGATCAAAAGCTAATTGCCAAACTTAGTGCGGGTGACCTAGTGGCACAGGAAGCGAAATACCATTCAGCATGTCTGGTGAAACTGTACAATGCAAGCAACAGGAAAGTAGAGGAAGAACAAAACCAGAGCCCAGATGGACAGGCTCACGGTATAGCTTTGGTCGAGGTAATTGGCTATATCGAAGATATACGTTTAGCTGACAAGACCGTGGCTCCAATATTCAAATTGAGTAATCTCCTGCAGCTGTATACGGATCGCTTACGAGAGCTAGGGGTGGACATATCGGGCCGTATAAACTCTACACGTCTGAAAGAGAGACTCCTTGCCCATGTATCAGGTCTTCACGCGTACAGGCAAGGTCGCGACATCCTTCTGACATTCGAAGAGGATGTAGGACTTGCTCTGAAAGATGCATGTTTGGATGACTTCGATGATGAAGCTATTTGCATAGCAAAGGCAGCACAGATTATTCGCCGAGACATGCTGAAGAAGCACACATCACACTTTGATGGCTACTTTGAAAAAGGATGCCAGGAAGATGCTGTACCAAAGTCGTTGGTAGCACTACTTGGTATGCTAATGGATGAACCCAATATAAAGAACAAGGCATCAGACACAGTGAGACAAGCAACTCTGAGTCTCGCTCAGCTGTTGCAATACAACAGTCATGTGAGAAGGCGCCAGGAGTCCACCAATTCGCATCACTGTAAGGCCAGAGAGACCCCACTGCCTGTTTATATTGGCCTGATGATCCATGGACATACGCGTAAACGTGAACTGGTGGATATACTGTTTCATCTCGGCTTGTCAGTTTCATATGACAGGGTTCTTGGCATATCGACAGAACTTGCCATCTCAGCGTCTGAGCAATATCAAACTGATGGGGTTGTGTGTCCACTTGTCCTGCGTAAAAATCTATTTACAACTGCTGCAGTGGACAATATCGACCACAACCCCAGCTCAACTACAGCATGCGAGGCCTTTCATGGTACAGGAATATCCCTGTTTCAAAACCGAGCAACAGCGTCTGATGGTATTGTACGTGAACCCGCCATTCTGCAACCAACGTCTTCAAAAACACAGATACCGCCACTTCCGGACTCGTACACAACTTTGACACCAGTTACACTGATCAAGAAGGATCCCATTGTTCCATTGCAGAATGGTCCACTAACATGTGACAAAGAACTTGTGAAATCTGCTATTGACTGTGAAACTAAATGGCTGAACAATACCCAAGACCTTATCACCAAAGAGCTTCAGAGCACAGATGAGCCAATATCGTGGGGTGCGTTCCATGCAAACACACTGGAAAGTCCAAGAAACTTTGATGTCACAATTACATCACTGTTACCGTTGTTCTCAGACGATTCCAAGTCTGTCGCCATAATCCGTCATGCAATGGATGTTGTAAAATCTCAACATCCATTGCATGCATCTCAACAATGGATGTTGAGCTGATAAAGTGTCATTGTGTGAAAGGTTGCAGGGGACAATGCAAGTGTGTCAAAGCAAATCTTAAATGCACAACACTCTGTCAATGCAGGGGTGATTCCGACCACAATGAAGGCAACTGACTGTTGTTTGTAAATGATGTAATGATATGGCGTTTTCATTCGCTAGTCGAATCAAGAATGTAGCCTACTGCAGTATTAGTAGTAGACATCATCATGTTTCAGTAGTATTGTCATTCAGTTGACATGGGTGTATATAGTTAATGTATTTGTTGTCTATCATGTCTATATACAACATGAACTGGTCAATTTATTGTTTATTTCAAGATCTGCCAATGTGGGTAATTGTGTTTTAATTCTAGTCTGATTTGTATATCAGTTTTACGGTATCGTTCTTGCCAGCAGTCAGCTATAGTGGCTACTGGTATACTGGTATATCATATACAACAACAACAACAACATGCATTTTAAAAGGCCATTTTCCCTGCTAGAGCGGGGGTTAGCCTTGCGGTCGCCATGACAATCTTCTCAATTTTGCCCTATTTTCTGCATCTCTCCTTGTTAACCCCCTTGCCCGCATTTCTTCTTCCACCATCTTAAGCCAAGTCTTTCTCGGTCTTCCCCGTCTTCTACTTCCTTCTACATTCATTTCCATCACTCTTCTCAACCAGTCACTTTCATCCTTCCTCAACACATGACCAAACCATCTCAACCTGTTCCTCTTCACAGCATCAATCACAGGCTCTATTCCCATCATCTTTCGCAATTCATCATTTGTCTTCCTCTCTCTCAACGATACTCCGCACATCCGTCGAACCATTCGCATTTCCACCCTTTCCAACCTTCGTTGCTGCTCTACGTTCATTGCCCATGTCTCGCTCCCATAAATCATAACACTTCTCATACATGCAGCATACACCTTTCCCTTCAGCTTCAACGACACTCCCCTCATCATCAGCACGCCACTCAATTCCCGAAACTTCTTCCATGCACATCTCACTCGAGCAACCGTTGCCGAGTCTGATCCACCTTCTCCATTCAGCATGTCTCCGAGGTAGCAAAATGTTTTCACACCTTCCAGCTTCACGCCGTCTCCAAGATCCAACTCAACATTTCCTCCATCTGCAGCTCCCTCTGTGCACACCTTACATTTGAATGTAGCTGCCACACTGGTTAATGACCCTCTCAGACCACTACATTTTTGATGAACCCACTCAGCGCACATTGTACACTGAATGGAGTTCAGTCCGGCACCCTTCCTACACACAGCACAGGGCCACTTCCCAGTTCTTTCCACCTCACCACATGCTTTACCACTTGCCATCACCTTCGTCTTTCCGATATTCACCTTCAGACCTTTTGTCTCCATACATTCCTTCCACGTGTTCATCTTTTCCTTCAGTCCATCCATACTTTCCGCAATCAACACCAGATCATCTGCATACAACAACTCCCACGGTAAACCCTCGCTTTACGTTCTGAGCCAGCACCTCCATCACAGCTACAAATAGTAGTGGACTTAGTACCGACCCCTGATGCACTCCCACCTTCACCTCAAACTCACCACTGTTCCCGTCCTTCGTCCTTACAGCTGTGCGCGCTCTTTTGTACATTGCCATCACTACTCTGATCAACCATTCCTCCACTCCTAACTTCCTCAATGCCCATGTCAATACTTTGCGTGGAACCCGATCGAATGCTTTCTCCAGATCAACAACAATGTCATATCATATCAAGGTGCTTAATAATCTGTTATAATGTGGAATGTCAACCACACCCAACTGCAGTCAGAAGTAGTTGCTTAATGATTTTGTGTTCTTACTTCCCAATATATTGCATTGCGATATTTGTTTACATTTTTATTTATGTTTGCTTCTGCTTGTACATAATATGTTACCATGATGACAATGCATTTATTTTAAAACTCAACCATGTGGTAATTCCATGTAAAGTAATTTTACTTTTCATTTAATGTGAAATGTTTTAATATTGTTCATTTTTAAATCTCATTTCACATGCATCAGTGTACTATGTGCATAATTTAATGGTAGCGATGTATTGTTGTGCTAAACTGTTGGCAGGTGGAACAATAGAGCGATTCGGTTACTAAATGACCATATTATAAATGATGTGTACAATTACACCTTCATGCATTACATATATTATTGCAAGTAAAAAATACTTAGAATTTATATTATGAGTATAATACACCCATGTTGTGATATATCACATCACATTGCTTAAAATCGGTCAAATTTTTCACCGATTTCAGATAATTTGGCACAAAAAAGCCCTTTATGTTGAAATAAATGTATTTTATGAAAGAATTAATGCTGTAATTGGATTCCTTGTGTCTGAAAACATACAAAATGATGTTTTATTCATGTCTGTAGCTTGAATATTAAAGAAAATATCGGGTTTAATAGAAATTCACGGCTCGGCTGGTGGCCATCTTGGATTTTGGCCAAATATGGCCACCAGGGGGATTTTTTTCTTGGCACTATATCTGAAATCGATTATTATGTATTCAAGATGAACTGTACGAAATTTGGTGCTTTTACCACAATCTGAACAATTGTTTCACATATCTGCCCCGCTATACTCTTTGCAAAGGACACAGTGAGATCTTTAACGTCCACCAACGAATGCTGGAAGACATGATGCCCATATAATGTCTATCCGAGGGCCGGCACACACATTGATGAATCAACCTGCCTGTGAAACAACGGGACGACAGTTTATAGCTTGGTCGGGATTCAAATCCAGGCTTGACAGTTTATAGGCGAGTGTGCGGACCTAATCCTGTCAGCCCAACTATGTACCAAATGTGACTGGAAATGAGGGTTGTAGTTTACACTTCGCTGTTGTGCCCTCAACAATGTTGAGGGTTTTACAGTTCTAACACCCTTTTATGTTGGTGGGTGTTATGTATTTTTCCTCTATCTTCTTGTCTATTTTAACTCCCTTTCTTTCCACAATAACCAGAGGACGGGAGCCAGGTTTCTTCAAAGAGCAGTTATTATTTCTCCCTGCAGAACCATACAGCGTTAGAGAGCCTCTGCACCCCCATAAGCCAAATGGAGCATACAAAGGCTTATGAAAGAGCTAGAACATAGAACAGAGCGAAAGGTAAAGTAGAAATAAATGGGAAAGTAGAGAATACCAACAGAAGGGTTGAAGGATAAAATAGAGGAAGGCATAGCCAAATAAGGGACGTGTGGAAGAATGGGGGTGGGGGAAGACACATGGGGTGGACAAGATGGACACAGAAGGAAACTTGCAGGAAGGAAAGTCGTGAAATTTGGAAGGTTGTGGGGTGGAGTATGCACAGGGGTTTAGGAGGTGGGGGAGGTAGAAAAGATAATGGTTTTGGATTGAGGACGATCTGAGATGGTGTGGAACAGCTATGTTGAAGACCTTGAGGAAAGGATGAGATTGAAGAGTATGTGGAAGTTGATTCCACAGGTGGGGGAAAAAAAAAAGAGGACCAAATAAGTGGAAGATGAGCAGTGATCCTGGATTTTGTGAGTTTCATCAGAAGAGGGTTGGTGGTTGATGGACCACATCTGCCGTGCGGAAAACTGGGGGAGTAGAAGGGAGGGACAAAGCACATAAAGAGCAGAAGGAGCAAGACCATAAAGGTAGAAGACAAAGGACCACGGACCTGTCTGCGATGAGAAAGTGATAGGGAGAAGACAGAGGACCACGAACCTGTCTGCGATGAGAAAGTGATAGGCCCATAGACTCAGCTTCGGTGATCTTGAAGGCCTTGCTTTCCATGAGGTCAAGCTCAGCGAGGTGAGAGTCAGGGGAACCAGCCCAGATTGGAGAACAGTACTCCATCAAGCTGCGGACGAAGGCCTTGCCATTGGATAGTTCAGGTATGCCATGGAAGGACTGTGCGACGGAGGATATCCCAGTTGGTGGTGGCTTTGGAGGACAAGTTTGAATTGTAGTTTGCCCAATAAATATAATGGCTGATGTTGAGACCCAGCAGTTTGAATGACTGAACTCCCTCAAGAGGATTGTTAAGAAAGTAGATAGGAGGGTTTGACAGACTACCCTTTTCGGGGAGAGAGTGAGTGTGTGAGATTTGTCAGGATTGAAAATCAAAGCAAAAACCAAATCACCTGTTGATGTTTATCATCAAAGCATAAAAACACTAAAGTCCGTGTACTATCTGCGAAGCTATCCTGTGATAGTTTTGCAGATATAATCCTGTAATAAGTTCAAATAAACATTTGTTATTGTCACAGTACTCTGATTAAGTTTTGCTAAATAACGTTATTAGAAAGGTACTATTGTGTTCATCACTGATATTTCTCTGCAGCAAAAACTGTACAAGCTTTATTTGTTGCTGTATCTGACATGCTTATTGGTTCTGTAACAAAACAAATCAAAAATGGTCACTGATTGTGTCTAAATCACATGTCCCGCTTTTGATTGGCTGCACAATAGACAAATTGTAATATGGTGTCAAACTTGTGATAAGTGAATAATAATCATAATCAAATACAAGTCAGGAGACGAAGATGGTTCACGAGCGAGCAGTATTCAATGACAAAGGTCAAAACCGACATTGAAATATATAAATAGGAATGTATTATCTGTTATGAGACTAGTTAGCTACACAATACCGAAAATTCGGTTCGATTCCGACAACTTTGAAAATGTGACCTTTGTGACCTTGAAATGTCAAAACGAAGGTTACTAACCTTGAAATGAGATAGAAAATAATGTATAATCAGTTATGAGGTTAGTTAGATACACAATACCGAAAATTTGGTTCCATTCCGACAACTTTGAAAATTTGACCTTTGTGACCTTCAAAGGTCAAAGGTCGAAGATTCTGAAATTTGTTGGAAAACTTGTCTTTCATGATGTATGTGATAATATAAGATCATGTACGACATTTCACCCTATCAGGAAGCGAACAATGTAATAAAACCATCAAAAATAGACTTTTCTAAATTTCGTGACCTTGTGACCTTGACCTTGGGGCGAAAATGAAAAATCCATCTCCGTGGGGCTAGACATGACATTGGCCTAACCAAATACCGAAACCCCTGTCAGATTCCACAAACTCCCTCGGAGGAGATGTAGCTTGAACTCGATTACCTCCTCGGTGTGGGTTTTACAATACAACTAACAACTCTGACAGGTCCCTGTTACAAGTGTAAAGCTGACCTACCCAATACACGCAGTCCATGCTGGCCTACCCGATACGCAGTCATTGCTATCTTACCACATTGTTGCTATGGATCCCCACGCCCCCTTCCACATAACAACATTCATGGAAACGCTACACGTCAAAACCAAAGCAAATCAACATTTTGATTTCCTACTTTGGAACAAAATAAACAAACGAACAAAAAATGTACAAAACTAGAATGCCACTCGGTAGAACTCTTACCTCCACCAAGCTGAACAGTTTACTTCTTGTATCCCACTGATAGGCCGGATCGGCATCTGTGATCTTAACCAAAATCGAATCTGCTTGTTCTTGTCACCCACCCAACTCCTCCGCCAAGTTTTGTCACAACTCGTCCTGAAATATCATGCTATATATCGTTTTAGCCCAATCTCTCAATGGTAAAGAATCACTAAAAAATATCTCGTGTCTGGATCTTCACCCAAATCGAATCAATCCATCCTTGTCACACATCCAACCTCTCCATCAAATTTCATCTCAATCTGTCCATATATTTTTGACATATCTTGCTTACAGAGAAACAAACAGGAGTGAACACACAACCTCTGTCCCCCTTTCGGTGGTGGAGGTAAGAAAATTTCCATGCACACCAAATTTGATTGAGTGTATTTGTAATCCTGCAATCATAATGTAATGCATGCTTCAAAAAATAGTAAAACTTAGAGGGTGTGAAAGCTATTAGAGATCTTTGGGTCATTCTGGTACTGGGGTCCTCAGTTCAAGACTCAAATAACATGTTGATTTGTCCATTTGTGTATTAATTTGAGAGGTAGTATGTTTGTTTGTGGCCTAACAAGGATAATACTATACAATCTCTTTTATTTCACTTTTTTACTTAACATAATCTCCTTTCCTGCTAATTCACTTCATCCATCCATCAGCTATGCCTATTCTGTGGAACTCCTAGTCGCACACCTCTAGGAAGTCTTCTTAGCTGCAATCACAGTATTGTCGTTCTCATTCATCATTTTGTGGGGGCACAGCTGCCACTGATGCAATGCCTCTCTTTAACCAGTCACCGCGTGCTCGTTTTGCCAACCTTGGAAGGATGACAGGCTGGATCAACCCACCTGGTATTAATTCAGCAGCATGACAGAGGCTCAAACTCAGGACCTTAATATCCCAAGCCAGCCACCTTTACCATTAAGCCAACACCAGGCTTATTCAGGTGAGGGAACAAATCGAAGTCGTACAAGGTGAGGTATGGTGAGTAGTGTGGTATGGCACACCTGTAGACGTTCACACCCACAGTTAGCAACAGTAGCCACCAGAGGTTGGTGCAGTTCATCAGAATAATAATCCTTGGTAATAGTATTTCCCTTTTTGGATAAATCTACCATTATCACACATTATCACACATGTACAAAAGAGCGCGCACAGCTGTAAGGACGAAGGACGGGAACAGTGGTGAGTTTGAGGTGAAGGTGGGAGTGCATCAAGGGTCGGTACTAAGTCCACTACTATTTGTAGCTGTGATGGAGGTACTGGCTCAGAACGTAAAGGAGGGTTTACCGTGGGAGTTGTTGTATGCAGATGATCTGGTGTTGATTGCGGAAAGTATGGATGGACTGAAGAAAAGATGAACACGTGGAAGGAATGGATGGAGACAAAAGGTCTGAAGGTGAATATCGGAAAGACGAAGGTGATGGCAAGTGGTAAAGCATGTGGTGAGGTGGAAAGAACTGGGAAGTGGCCCTGTGCTGTGTGTAGGAAGGGTGTCGGAGTGAACTCCATTCAGTGTACAATGTGCGCTGAGTGGGTTCATCAAAAATGTAGTGGTCTGAGAGGGTCATTAACCAGTGTGGCAGCTACATTCAAATGTAAGGTGTGCACAGAGGGAGCTGCAGATGGAGGAAATGTTGAGTTGGATCTTGGAGACGGCGTGAAGCTGGAAGGTGTGAAAACATTTTGCTACCTCGGAGACATGCTGAATGGAGAAGGTGGATCAGACTCGGCAACGGTTGCTCGAGTGAGATGTGCATGGAAGAAGTTTTGGGAATTGAGTGGCGTGCTGATGATGAGGGGAGTGTCGTTGAAGCTGAAGGGAAAGGTGTATGCTGCATGTGTGAGAAGTGTTATGATTTATGGGAGCGAGACATGGGTAATGAACGTAGAGCAGCAACGAAGGTTGGAAAGGGTGGAAATGCGAATGGTTCGACGGATGTGCTGAGTATCGTTGAGAGAGAGGAAGACAAATGATGAATTGCGAAAGATGATGGGAATAGAGCCTGTGATTGATGCTGTGAAGAGGAACAGGTTGAGATGGTTTGGTCATGTGTTGAGGAAGGATGAAAGTGACTGGTTGAGAAGAGTGATGGAAATGAATGTAGAAGGAAGTAGAAGACGGGGAAGACCGAGAAAGACTTGGCTAAAGATGGTGGAAGAATAAATGTGGGCAAGGGGGTTAACAAGGAGAGATGCAGAAAATAGGGCAAAATGGAGAAGATTGTCATGGGGACCGCAAGGCTAACCCCCGCTCTAGCAGGGAAAATGGCCTTTAAAATGCATGTTGTTGTTGTTGTTGTATCACACCATTACAGTCCCAAACCACAGTCCCCATTACTTTTCCAGTTGATTATGTCCTCTTGAGCTGTTGATGGGATGGGGACCCTGTGTTTCCTCTGCATGCTCTGTTGCTTGGTCTCAGGATCAAAGTGGTGAGCCCCTGTCTAATCCTGTGTGACAATCCGCTGGAGGAAGTCCTCCGGATCAACATGTAAACGGTCCAACACCTCACGAGTCCGACACCTCACAACACTTCACGGGAAATGTCCAGACTAGCTATTTTCTGGTCCATTGCCAGCATTTGGTGAACCTACCATGCTGACACCCTTGCCTTGCCTAATTTGTTTGTGAGGATCGATTGAATCAACCAAAACTGACACCCAATGTCTCAGCTACATGTCTGGTAGTTGCGTATCAGTGTATCTATCTTTCATCACTTCATGCACCTGTTGCAACATTTCTTGCGTTGCCACCTCAACATGACGACCTGATCTGTGTTCATCTTTGGTGCTTGTTCTGCCATGCTTGATCTCAGATACCCGGTTCTTTACCATGGACTATGAACGAGCATCATCCCCTAATGTCGCTACCATATTCATATGTATTTGCTTGGGAGGCAAGCCTTTCTTGTGCAGGTACTTTATCACAGCTCGGAGCGTCGATTCCAACATTTTGACTGGATGTAGGGGTGGGAGGTTCCATACTTTGAGTCTACGCTGTGGAAAATCTTTATACTTTGTAACTTTCATCATCCTAACATGTCTACAAGTAGGTTGGGCCACAAACAAACTGCAATCACCCCCTCATAGCTTTGCCATTCATGTAAAAGTATACTGATGTCTCCTAATTTCCTTGTCCATGTGATGCATTTGTAAAATCCCCCATGAGCCTCAGATTTTTGTTAAAAAATCCAGGAAGTATTACAACAAACAACCTACAATTGGGAGCTCTCCGAGGTACTTATAATGGTTTTTAAAGGAAATATACCACAAGATGCAACACCTGAAAATGGTTTGGACACCCGATGAGAAAAAAGGATAAGGAACCAATCAAAAAAGCATGGAATGAGCCAATTAGAAGGAGATTATTTTTAATTTTTTTGTATACAAGATCAAGACTCATGAAAAAGGAAAAAAAAAAAAGGGAAAAAAAAGGAAAAGGAAAGGATCAAGTGGATGACAGAGATTAAGGTGCAGGGAGGTAGTGAAAAGAGGTTTGAAGAGTGTGGGAGTTAGTGAGTAAGATGCAGGGGATAGAGGGGAATGGAGAAGGTGGATCCGGATGGCTGACCCCTAACTGTTAGGATTAAGGATCAGATAAGAAGAAGATGCAACATCTGAAAATGATCCTGTAATGAAGCTTGAAAACATCACAACTTTGTCTGAGAAACACAAAGCTTAGAATTAAGATGTTGGTTTGGCCCAGAAAGGGTTGACTTTTGTTTTCTGATACCTATTTTCAGAGATTACAATGGTTCGCTTAACCTTGGAAGCAGGTTACTCGGAGACGCGAGGAAAAGCTGCCAAACCTGGAAACCGGAAGTTAATTTACTCTTTGTTTAAAATAATTGTTTTGTGGTTATTTATTTACAAAAATTTTTTTTAAATCGAACTCTCATCCTTTTCTCATGAGTCAAAATGTAAAGTTCTATACACTAAAAGTAGCAATACCATTTATGTAACAGAGGTGTAGTGTGACCAATAAGGAATGAATGAGCAGTTTAAATATTTCCAACATTTTTAAAGGTATACAACAAGTACTGAAAGTTGATGTACACCTTCAAAAATGTTGTTGTTGTTGTTTGAAGGTATATTTTTAAAGCTGCTCATTATTCCTTACTGGCTGAACAACAACTATATTATTTACTTTGTGAAGAAATTTCCGTCAGTCTAAATCCACAAATGTTCTCTTCTGAGTAATAAAGGTCGTCTTAGTATACAGTGCATTCAGAAAGTATTCAGACCCCTTCACTTTTTTCACATTTTGTTATGTTGCATCCTTATGCTGAAATCGTTTAAATTCATTTTTTCCCTCATCAATCTACACTCAACACCCCATAATGACAAAGTGAAAACAGGATTTCAGAAAGTTTTGCAAATTTATTAAAAAGAAAAAACTGAAATATCACATTTACATAAGTATTCAGACCCTTTGCTATGACACTTGAAATTTAGCTCAGGTGCCTCCCATTTCTCTTGATCATCTTTGAGATGTTTCTACACCTTGATTGGAGTCCACCTGTGGTAAATTCTATTGATTGGACATGATTTGGAAAGGCACACACCTGTCTATATAAGGTCTCACAGCTGACAATGCATATCAGAGCAAAAAACAAGCCATGAGGTCGAAGGAACTGCCTGCAGAGCTCAGAGACAGGATTGTGTCGAGGCACAGATCTGGGGAAGCCGACAAAAAAAATTCTGCTGCATTGAAGGTTCCCAAGAGCACAGTGGCCTCCATAATTCTTAAATGGAACAAGTTTGGAACAACCAGGCCTCTTCCTAGAGCTGGCTGCCCGGCCAAACTGAGCAATCGGGGGAGAAGGGCCTTGGTAAGATAGGTGACCAAGAACCCGATGCTCACTCTGGCTGAGCTCCAGAGATTCTGTGTGGAGATGGGAGAAACTTCCAGAAGGACAACCATCACTGCAACACTCCACCGATCTGGGCTTTATGGCAGAATGGCCAGACGGAAGCCTCTCCTCAGTGAAAGACACATAAAAGCCCGCTTGGAGTTTGCAAAAAAGCACCTAAAGGACTCTCAGACCGTGAGAAACAAGATTCTGTGCTCTGATGAAACCAAGATTGACCTGTTTGGCTTCCGTCTGGCCACTCGGCCATAAACCCCAGATCGGTGGAGTGCTGCAGAGATGGTTGTCCTTCAGGATGTTTCTCCCATCTCCACACAGGATCTCTGGAGTTCAGCCAGAGTGACCATCGGGTTCTTGGTCACCTCTCTTACCAAGGCCCTTCTCCCCCGATTGCTCAGTTTGGCCGGCGGCCAGCTCTAGGAAGAGTCCTGGTTGTTCCAAACCTCTTCCATTTAAGAATTATGGATGCCACTGTGCTCTTGGGAACCTTCAATGCAGCAGAAATTTTTTTTGTAGGCTTCCCCAGATCTGTGCCTCGACACAATCCTGTCTCTGAGCTCGGCAGGCAGTTCCTTCGACCTCTTGGCTTGTTTTTGCTCTGCTATGCATTGTCAGCTGTGACACCTTATATAGACAGGTGTGTGCCTTTCCAAATCATGTCCAAGCAATTGAATTTACCACAGGTGGACTCCAATCAAGGTGTAGAAACATCTCAAAGATGATGAAGAGAAATGGGAGGTACCTGAGCTAAATTTCAAGTGTCATAGCAAAGGGTATGAATACTTATGTCAATGTGATATTTCAGTTTTTTCTTTTTAATAAATTTGCAAAACTTTCTAAAATCCTGTTTTCTCTTTGTCATTATGGGGTATTGAGTGTAGATTGATGAGGGAAAAAATGAATTTAAACGATTTCAGCATAAGGCTGCAACATAACAAAATGTGAAAAAAGTGAAGGGGTCTGAATACTTTCTGAATGCACTGTAGGTTTAAGTCCTTTCTTTTTAATCATAGTGCTTTCTTTCCTTTGCATTCCTTTAAAAAAATATTAAAAACTTAGTTTTTGTGGTTTTCCATGTTGCTTTTTCATTAGGATTCTTACGTGTTTTCTTTCTTCTTTTTTTTCTTATAGACCTTTTCCTCCCCCCTGCTATTCATGCTGCTTTTCCTGTTTCATGCCTTCCAACCCTACCAGGCACACCACGAGTTTGGACAGGGGTCCAGCCTTGCCTTTTCACCTGCGTCCAGCTTCAGGGGGGAGCCAATCTCCTTTACTCTCCCCTTCTCATGATATTCCTGCATCCTGCCTTTTACAACGACATCAACTCCCACCTCCTCCTCCTCCTCGTCCTTACCCCCCTAAACCACCTCCAAAACCCCCAATTCGATCCAGTTTCATTGGTGTCTCACCACCTCCTCCTGGCACCTCGCCTTCACCTTCCCTCCCTGCATCACCTGGTGAACCTGAGGGCTTTATAGCCCCTCCTACAAGTTCTCCACTTACCCTCCCATATCCAGCAAAGCCACTGGATCTGTGGTCAAAGCTTGAGGTAAGAATGCAGTTTCGAAATTACAAAACACTTTTGTTGTACTTGTTGTACTTTTGTTGTACTTATGTGATTCCCTCTGTCTCACCGTCTTGTCTCCTGTTCCCTTTATCATATGTTTTATGTGTCAGTTTTTTTTGTGATTAATGGTAGCTCTTACACGAGCCTCGATCTTGAATACAAAAAAAACAAAAAAAAAACACTTACGACATGTTTTCCGTGCGGAATGTGCAATCCTTTTCATCAATACAACTGAGGTTTGTTTATAGGAAAGGGAAAGACCATTATTTGCACCATAGCTATGACTTAGATGCAGTGGGTTCACCAAATCATTCGTTAAATGTGGAATCGGTGTTTGATGGTTGAAGGAGGGGGGCTTTAAGTAACATCAGACTCGCAAAGAAGATGGAAAAATCTGCAAATTGCAATGAGGGGTTATCAAGTGAGACGAGTCATTTATGTAAACGAAGCACCTTCCTGCTGCTACACCACCGTGAACTCCATTAAAAACATGAAAGGACAGGAAAGAGTAATTATTAGCAGATATAATTTCAGGGTTTTTTCAGTAATGCAATCAGAACAGAAAAAGTGATGGAGTTTAGCGAATGTTTTATAAACGAACAACAAACTTCAAAATTGGTATAATCTATCGTTTGCTTTCATCTTCATATCAGGCCATGCTATTCCCTTTTGCACACTGGAGCTACAGTACAATGATACAATCACTTTCTGACTATTGAGAGCAGGCTTCGCCTTTTCAAAAGTTTTCAGAGAATAAAACACGACTTCTTTTTCAATGGCGTCGGGAAACTTACTCACCGGAAGAAATAACTGTCAAATAAAAAATGGGGGAGAACACTGGTTCAAAACTGGGTGGTTCTAAGTTGACGTGGCCTTTCCATTCAAGAATGCCACATTGATTAAGCCAAAAAAATACAGGTAAAAAGAGATGAAAACCACAAGATGACAGGTCTGGAAAGTTCCTAAATCATGAAAATTATTCAGAATTTTCCATTTTCCCATCCATCTTTACTGTATGGTGGTGGTTGCCACTCGAGGGTGAGAATTATCGTGTAGTAAAGACATCATTGCATAACAGGTCACTGGTAAGTGACTGACAAGATAAGCCATCTTGCATTGATGGTTTTCCCATGACTAGGAGATGCCACATTGATTAAGCCATTAAGGTGCCAAAACACGATTGCCAAAAGCACTTTGATGGCTGAACCTTGCCCTTTCTTCAAACATGAGGTCCTTTGGTGCTCACCCTGCACTCATCTTATTGGATTTAATGTGGGATTAAATATGATCGTTTCCACACTTCCAAAATTGACAAACATTTATTTAGCAATTTCACATATCATGATCTCGTGATTCTCCAACACATTTTGCATTTTCTTAAGTGATAGTTGGTCGAACAAGAGAATACTTAAGTTTGCTCACAAGGCCTTTAGCCATAGCTCAATGGAGTATTACTTACGCTTATGGAATTAGAACCCAGCGTCACATCTATCTCTCCTGGATTCTGTGGAATCTAAAGCTCTTAAAATTCTATGAATCCTCTATGATGAGGCCAAATTACCAAAGGTCTGCTGCTCTCACATCACAGGCTGATCAGTGGTGTCTCTCTTTCCTCCCGTCTGTTCTCTGACATTGCTCCTTGTGCTCTCTTAGTCCTCAAACCCTCCCTATCTACTCCAGGATGTACAGTGCCTTCAGGAAGTATTCACACCCCTTGACTTATGTTACAGCATGAATTTGAAATGGATTAACTTTTATTTTTGGTCACTGATCTATACGCCATAATGTCAAAGTGGAATTTTGTTTTTAGAATTTTTAACAACTTAATTAAAAATGAAATACAGAAATATCTAACTTACATGAATATTCAACCCCGAGTCAATGCTTCGCAGAAGCGCCATTGACAGCGATTGCAGCTTCGAGTCTTCTTGTCTGTATGAGCTTTGCACATCTGGATTTGGGGAGTTTCTTCCATTCTTCCTTGCAGATTTGCTCAAGCTCTCTGAAGTTGGATGGGGAGTGTCGGAGAACAGCAATCTTCAATTATTTCCACAGATTCTCAATGGGATTCAAGTCTGGGATTTGGCTGGGCCACTTAAGGACCTTCATGTTCTTATTCTGAAGCCATTCGAGTGTTGCTTTGGCTTTATGCTTGGGGTCATTGTCCTGTTGGAATGTAAAACTTCACTGCAGTCTAAGGTCTTTTGCAAAATGAAGCAGGTTCTCCTCAAGGATTTGCCTGTATTTGGCTTAAATTGTTCCCTCTATCCTTATAGTCCGGTCATTAAATAGTTGATGTTCAACAAAATTTGTACAAAAGGTTTCTCGATGGGTTTCACCTCTTTGATACCTCTACTTTAAACAAAAAAAAAAGTTTTACCAAAATATGACATGGGGAACTACCTGATAATAGGCCAAATCCAACATGGCCACCATCAAAATTAACCAAAGTGGAAAAAATTTCAAATATGGAACCAGCCAAGATAAAAACATGAATGATGAGTCTATTCATATCAGCATATACATATACATGTTATGGAATGTAATTTTCAAGTTCAATGTTACATAAAATGCAAAATGGCCACCAAGATTTGACGAAAAATGCAAAATTAGTATGTCTACTTGTACATAACTAACGGCATTAGAAAGTGGTTAAAAATCTCTATCAATTAGCATATTCAAACCCCTGACATCTATATATTCAATGTTGATGACAAAATTATAATGTCAATGGAACTCTAAAACATGTTCTTATTCACTTTAATTGTTGGATTAAGGTTAATACGACCATGCCTCTCTGCACCTATAATGTCTTATCTGAAATTTGCACAGTGCATCACTATGAGTCAGTGGTGTCACTGGAATCATGAATTTGCCCATTTGTGCATGCTGTCCCTTTACAGTGACCACACACCAAGTTACATTTGAGTCCATTTTTCCTGCAGGCGCATGTGTTTTTGGCACACATTCCAGTACAGTTGCATTTAATGATCTTGAGTAGAGATGCAGGTGCAGCAAGTTTATCCATTCTGTGTGGCTTCAAGATAGACTCATGCTGGGTCTTGCAGAGCACCCAGCCCCATTCTGTCGCCTCCATGTTGTTGCCTAGCCAGGCCTGCACTTGGAGGTAGACCCGCTGGCTGTGGAATCTGGCAGCATCTGATGTCGGTGGAAGACATTCAGGGGGCAGATAGCCGGAGCTTGAAGCAACCTTCTCGGTGAACGTAGATGCACGTTCAAAATTCAAATCTGAACCATGCGTACAACCATAAATGGTTGCAATGGCCTGATTACCAGATAGCTCAAGTTCCTCACGATTAATATCTGCCACCATGAACAACTCTGTGAATTCCTTGAGGCCACGGTATTTACCCACAGCTGACATTTTTCCTATGCCATAGGGCTTCGATGTCGTATCACATCCAGACAGTGCATGAATAAAGAGCAGGGAATGACTGAGGTCAGGGTCAAGTTCCTTCTGCAGGATGGATATATCAATGAGCTTTGTGCTAGTTTGAAGATAGATGGTCTCATGTTTGCTGGGCGTGAAGTGATGTTGCAGCAGAATGAGAAGGTCAGTGTCATCCCCTACAACTACCACAGGCAGTGTCAGAGCAATTGTGCATGCAGTCATAATCAGCATCTCCAGATGAGTGACTGACTTGAATGCCTTCTTTCTTCCCCATCTCAGATCCCAGGAGATGAAGGAATTTCTGTTTGTTTCTTGTGTTTGCCAAAAATGGCTTTTTCGTCATTTTGAGCAACATATCTGGAGTGAAATCCACATCCACTCCCATCTCCCTACCAGTTCTCCTCTGACGAGTGTCATCTTTGGTAGAAGGGCCACTGCCATAGCCATCAAACACAATGTGAGCATTGTTATATTGGTTGCGCACAAACGCAATATAAAGTTGGCAGAGATTGGCATACGATGTGGACTAGGCCCAGGGCAGGCGCTGTAACAGGGTGCCTCCATCGATGACATAGGTAACACGGATGGGCAACTCCTTTATAACACATGCAGGTACCTTCTTGACCTACCCATTCAGTAGATCAGCCTTAACTGCAAGTCGCATAAAAAGTTTTGTGTCGAACAAGGATGAGGGATAGGAGCACAGCTCATACTGGAACAGTGTCTGGATATCAATAGTGCCAATGCCTGCAACAAGGAGGCGCTGATACAGTTGCTTAGGATCGATCTGGATCTTCTCACCATCAACAGATACATACACTGAGGAAGCTAGGTTATTAACCTGTTGTTTTTTTGGTGAATTTGTGTTTTGAAACTGACAGTCCCTCCATAGATACCAGGATAGCAGCACCAACAGTCTCAGCAGAGTCAACGTCTACTGACCCTTCTAGTGCTATCACTCCTGATGACAGGCTCCGGAGTTCTTTAGAATTCTGTGAGAATGGCTTTCTCTCTTCAAGATAATCAATGATGGTCTGTAGATCTTTGGCATCACGCTTGAGTTTTGCCTGTGTGAGATCTTTGTGCATCTCCCCTGGACTTGAGATACCTGTTACTTCCTGCATAGCCTTGTGCACTTCACCACATGCAGGCATAGATAGTAGCCAGATCAGACTGGTTGACTCCTCGAAACCACGTCCTCTAGTCAGCCCACCGACTGATTTTACACTGCCCATCAGAACTTGCTCAATATACAGGTCGCTAAATATTCCTGCCCAGTGACTGTCACTGCGACGGAGAACAAACAGTCCTTCCAGAATTTTTTTATAAACAGTGGGGTGTGTCTCCTCCAGCTTATCCATTTTCTCCACGTACAGAACAAGTGACTTCACGTAGTTGTTGTGGCCTGACGCAGCGAGATATGGAAGCATTTCATGAAGTGACTGAAGATAAAGCTTCCAATTTCCAGTACGAGCAGATCGAATGAGTGAACGGAGGATGCTCACCATATGCATGTACATGATCCATCGCTTGGCTTGGCTTTTTCTGTCAACTTTGCATAATCCTGAGGCTTGTCTAGGTTAATTGCCTCCAGGCACAGCACACCGGTAGCCATCTCTTTCTTGTCTACAGTTGACGCAATCAGTTGAGATCAGTCACCTGAAAATATGTAAACAGATGTTGCATGATTAATATTAATAAAATTGTAAATAATTTCATATTTTCTGTATAATTTTATATATTAATTTATAATTAATAAAAATTTTTAGCCATTATTAGGCAAACATTTTGTATTTGATTAAAATTTTTATTTCTTTTTCAACAGTCTACAATCTCTATGTTATCATATCAATCAACACATATAAACAATACATTCCAATGCATTTATCTTTTCAGGCTGATATAAATGGACTAATCATACATGTTTTTATCTTGATCAATTCCATATTTATGACATTTTTCCACTTTGGTTAATTTTGGTGGTGGCCATCTTGGATTTGGCCTATTTTCAGGTAGTTCCCCATGTCATATTTTGGTAAACTTCTTTTTTTCTTAACGTAGAGGTATCAAAGAGGTGAAACCCATCGCGAAACCTTTTGTTAAAATTTTGTTGAACGTGCAGTAATAATAGTTGTTTAATGACTGGACTATTACAGGTCTCCCATTCCCTGCCACTGAAAAGCATCCTCATAGCATGATACTGCCACCACCGTGCTTCACGGTTGGGATGGTCTTAGATGGGTCATGAGCTATGTTCGGTTTCCGCCAGACGTAGAGCTTTGCATTCAGGTCAAAGAGTTCAATTTTCATCTTATCAGACCACAGAATATTTTGCCTCATGCTCTGAGTCTTTTACGTGCCTTTTCCAAACTCCAGGCATGCTGTCATTTGACCTTTTCACAGGAATGACTCCCGTCTGACCACTGTCCCATAAAGCCTAGATTTGTGAAGTGCTGCAGAGACTGTTGTCCTTCCGGCAGGTTCTCCCATCTCAGCCAAGGAACTCTGTCATTCTGTCAGAGTGGTCATTGGGTTCTTGATGCATTTTCTAATGATGGAGGTCACTGTGCTCTTGGGAACTTTTAACAGTCTAGAAATTGTTTTATACCCTTCCCCAGATCTATGCCACCTCACAATTCTATCTCGGAGTTCTACAGACAGTTCCTTGGACTTCCTGGTAGAGTTTCTGCTCTGACGTGCACTGTCAACTATGGGACCTTATATAGAAAGATGTTTCTTTCTAAATCATGTTCAATCATTCAATTAGCCTCAGTTGGACTCCATTCAAGTTGTAGAGACATTTCAGGGAAGATCAAAGGAAATGATATGCACCTGAGATCATTTTGGAGTGTCATAGCAAAGTGGGTGAATACTTATGACTCGAGACATTAACCGATTTTTTATGATTTTGTAAAAATTTCGGAAAAAAAAATCCACTTTGACATTATGGAGTATTATGTGTAGACCAGTGACCAAAAAAATTTTTTAAATCCATTTTAAATTCAGGCTGTAACACAACAAAATGTGAAAAAGGACAAGAGATATGACTACTTATTTTCCTTGCTGGTTTCAGTGTTTCTTCCTCTCCTCTTTATCTTATTTTCCTTGCTGGTTGTATCCAGTTGTTTCCCTCTACCATACTGTCAGTTCAACCTTGCCCTTCCATGAGCTTTGCTCTTGCAGGGAGAAAAATATCATCATAATGATATTCGTGATCCATACTGTCTGTCTACCATACTGCCATACTACCATACTGTCAGATCTAACTCGTGCTCGCCAACTTGAAAGACTCCGCAATAAAACAGGTCTCACAGTTCACTCCCAAGCCTACAAGGACCACCTACAACACTACAAAGATGCCCTCTCCCACGCCCGCTCCACCTACTACTCTCAAATTATCCACTCTGGCTCCGGAAACCCAAAAGCACTCTTCTCGACAATAAAGAAACTCCTCCGCCCCCTGGACACCACCACCCAGTCATTCACAGTAGACAACTGCATCTCCTTCCTTTCTTTCTTCCAACGCAAAATTGACAACATCTACAACAGCTTGACCACCGCCGCACCCGCTCCCCCTCCAACCACCTGCCCCCCCTTATCCTGCCTTCCCCTGTCTCAATTCTCCCCGGTCTCCCCTACTGACCTCTCTGAACTCCTCATAGGAATGAAAACTGCCACCTGCACACTTGACCCCATCCCCTCCAGCTTTGTCAAGGCCTCCCTCCCTGCTCTCTCTCCACTTATCATTGCAACAATAAACTCCTCCCTGTCTACAGGCATCGTCCCACCATCCCTCAAAATTGCTGCTGTTACCCCCATTCTAAAAAAACCTGGTCTAAACCCTGACACCCTAAACAACTTCAGACCCATCTCCAACCTACCCTTTCTGTCGAAAGTTTTGGAACGCGCTGTAGCCACTCAACTCAAACATCACCTCTCTGCCAATAACCTGTATGAAACATTCCAATCCGGATTCCGCTCCAACCACAGTACTGAAACTGCTCTCCTCAAAATCACCAACGACCTTCTCCTCTCCTCTGACGCTGGCAACCTCAACATTCTCGTCCCCCTCGACCTCAGCGCTGCCTTTGACACCATCGATCACACCATCCTCCTCACCCGACTTGAATCCACCTTTAACGTTACCGGCACTGCCCTCTCTTGGATTAAATCATACCTCTCTGACAGACGCCAGTTCATCTCCATCAATAACTGCAAGTCCCCCACTGCTCCCCTCCCCCAAGGTGTCCCCCAAGGTTCAGTTCTTGGCCCCCTCCTCTTCATCCTTTACCTGTCCCCCCTCGGTCACTTAATCCGCCGTCATGGTCTCCAATTCCACTGCTTCGCCGATGACATCCAGCTTTTCATCTCCACCAAGTCCGTCTCCACCGACACCCACTCTATCCTGACAAACTGCATCTCTGAAATAAAATCCTGGCTTCAAATCAACTTCCTCAAACTTAACTGTGATAAATCTGAAATAATCATCATTGGCCCAAAAACGCTCACAAAATCCACCCATAACTTTGCCCTCAACATCGACGGTATCCCAGTATCCACCTCCCCTCACATCCGGAATCTTGGCGTCATCTTTGACCAAACCCTCTCCTTCGACAAATACACTAAACAGATCACAAAGACAGCCTTCTTTCACCTGAAAAACATCGCCCGTCTCCGCTCATCCCTCTCCTCCATGGCTGCAGAAACCCTCATCCACGCCTTCATCACCTCCCGTCTGGACTACTGCAATAGCCTCCTCTATGGTTCACCCTCAACAATCACCAATAAACTCCAATACATTCAGAACTCCGCTGCCCGTCTACTCACCCATTCCCGGACCCGTGACCACATCACCCCCGTCCTTTACAAGCTTCACTGGCTCCCCATCTCCCAGAGAATCCAGTACAAAATCCTCCTCTTGACCTACAAAGCCCTCCATAACCTGGCCCCATCCTACCTGGCTGGCCTCCTCTCCAGACACACTCCCACCCGCAACCTCCGCTCTGCTGGTACCAACCTCCTGACCCCCCCCCCCCCCCATCCAGACCAAATTCAGATCCTGGGGGGACAGGGCCTTCTCCATCGCTGCTCCCACCCTCTAGAACTCACTACCTCACACCATCAGAGACTCCTCCTCACTCACCACATTCAAAACATCACTCAAGACCCACCTGTTCAGCACTGCATTCAACATTCAACCCACAGCATTTAACCCCTGACTATCACTTCTCCTTCTCGCTCCTTTTGCTTTAAATATTTCCCTATTGATTCTTGTCTTTTTGCAATTGTTGTTTTCATGTTTTGTTATGCATTATGTTTTGCACTCTGGCAAAGCGCCTTTGGGCTTCATGAAAAGCGCTATACAAAATAAATGAATTATTATTATTATTATAATATTGAGTCAATGTTTTTATGGCCCGATGCCCTTCCTGATGCCAATACTTAGTCGCCTCTTACGATGCGCAGAAATACGGTGTACCTATTCTAAATCGGGGTACACACAGGGATCATTCATCCCAGCAAGCTGGTGCTCAATTTGCCGACCTCGGAAGGATGACAGGCTGAGTCAACCCCCCTGGCGTTAATTCAGCGATCGACTGGGATTTGAACTCAGGATCCTAGGATCCCAAGCCTGCACCCTAACCGCTAAGCCAACACCAGGCTCTCAATGGAGAAGAATCTCCTTGTTTTTTAATTCTAGTATCCAGATCCAGATCTTCACCAAAATCGAATCTATTCATCCTTGTCATACACCCAACCTGTTCTCCAAGTTTCGTCCGAATCCGTCCATAACTTTTAGAGATATCATGCTCACAGACGGACAAACCAACAGATGTTAAACAAAACATAACCTTCGGTGGTGGAGGTAACGAGGCTTTTTTCACATGTTCTCCAATAAAAACTCCTCGTCAACCTTGATGTACCTTCATACAAACTTGTAGAAAAGGAATAATATCTGTTTCACGTTTCACTGGTGCAGATGATTCATCACAGTTCATGGGAAAACCTTATTACCCTTTCCCTCTCCCTCCCTTTGTACTTAGAAAGCAATATGTTTGTATAAATTCACTTTTGCATTTTTAAGATGAAGCGAGAAATACTCAGGAAGAAATGAACTGTGTTTATGTATCTGTTATGCAGGTTGGGGCCTGGCTTGAGAGCCTTGGTCTGGGTGAACATCTTCAGAGTTTTCTTGAGAATGAGATCGACGGTTCGCACCTGCCCCAACTTCGCAAAGAGGATCTACTGGAACTCGGTGTAACGAGAGTCGGACATCGAATGAGTTTCGAAAGAGCGCTCAGAGAGTTGCTCTCTCAGTAGTTTTGGCTCCTCATCTCCTCAACGGAACCCGATGGAATAATACCTTCTATATCATGTCCTATTATCTCTGAGTTTTCATCTGTGTCTTTCTGCGTCTCAACTTCTGACTTTGGCTTTCTCTACTTTTGGCTTCTTTTCTGCTTGGCACGTCTTGACTTTTTAACCGTCGTCTTCTTTATTGTCATAAGCTGTTAATGATAATATGTAGTATTTATTTGCACTATTAGTCCGTTGTTTTAATTGGTAATTATGTATTCTTGCTTATACTGCCATTCCTTGTTCCGTCACTGTCTTTCTGTTTGTCTATCTATAACTCAGAATGTCTGTGTAACCTGTATCAGACTTTTTCTCTCCGCATCTCGTCTCCCGTCCCCTACATTTTCTCCCCGCCGTTCATCTTCCCTTTGAACGGCGGTTTATTCACAGAGGCACGTCATTTAAGGAATTTATTGATTGTTTGAGAAATTAGCCTATGTAAGGTGCGCGGGTGCTATGTGAATGTTTCTGCTGTATCGCTACCATGGAACGTCCATGGATCTGGTTCGGATGCCACCCCACACCTCATCTGCTGCAGCAGCATGGCCACCTTCCTGGTCGATGAGGATTGGCTGCAGCATTGTCATCGGTTGGTCTGCTTAGCCTATGATCGGCTCGATAAGTGACTCGCTGGTCGACCGGTTAGGGCGTACCATAACGGGTGGTGAGACTGGCGTCATTGAGATACGGACTCCGATGATTATTATTGTGATTATTATCAATATTATTCCATGAGGAAAAAAAAAAAAAACAGACCTAGCTTGAAAAGTTCACTTCACTATCGCCGAGATGATATTGCCATATATTATATATAATATAAATATACATAGATTATATATGAACCGAATTTTTTAAGCTGCATCATTTTTAAGAGCGGAGTATAATCCTTGTACATATCACTTTAATTTTTTTCGCACTTTCATGGGAAATACAGAAACTTTCAAAGTTAAATCCCATGAAGATCTTCAACCCTGCTGTTTTCAAAGAGAGCTTATTGGAAGCCAGAGCTCTCCATCTCTCGGGCTCCTTTTTTGCCTCTCAATAGTCCAACTCCTTGTGAATTCACAGGTCCTAATACCCAAACTTGTGTCATCTTTTTCTCATCTTAATAACTTAGGTCCTTGAAGTTTATCTCTTATTTACCCCATGTCTAAAATGCTCTAGTTTCTCCATTTCATTTTGCAGCTATCATGTAGTTTTGTTTCCTATCTTGTTCTCCGATATATCAGTCCAATCTTCTCATGGTCTCCTTACCGACCCCACAGCTCCAAGAGTTCACCCCTGTACTTCTCTTTCTCATAAACCCAAGTGCCCCCCCCCTTGTGTGTGACATGAGTAACAGATCGCATGGCATCAAAATCCCCTACTACACTCTCAACTCTCCACTTGCCTCCTTCATATTATAACCGTATATTTTTCTCTGCATACCTATATACTATAGTCTTCCAATAAAACATGGTAACGAGGGGGGTAACGTTTTTTGAACACGGATACGGGCTTTATGCTCCAATGGTACATACGGTACGTGGAGCTTGGTGCTGTTCGTTTCTCAAACTCAAAACTAAACTCTCCCGTTGCCCGCAAAGACGCTTCGGGCTCCTGTGGTTTGTTCTATTCGTGTGCGGATTCTCCAAGTTTTGCTTCCATGTGGAAATCATTTGATATTCTATTTTGTGCACTGTTGCCCCTTAGTATCGGAGCCCCTTAGGTTGACTTGACATGAACTAGTACCTCTTCTGTTGAAATAGTGCTTCTTTGCTACGGTATTGAAATCACTTATTGATACTATTCAGTACCAATCTTTCTCAAGAAGGAGTCCAGGATGAAGCACAAGCATGACCTAACAGGCAAGGTATAATATTTCCCTTCACCTGATTTCTGGGAGTTCATTTTCAGTCAACTGGCCAAGAAATCTTGTTCAACATTTAAAAAAAATCTATTTTGAGGAAACAAAGCCATTCAATGATAATAGGAGCTAGAACTTCACTCCTTAGAAAGCATACCTCCGTCAGGCTGAATAATTTATGTTTTCTATCCCACTGATGGGCCGGATCTGGATAAAGACCTGAACCAAAGGTCGGCTTGTTCTTGTCACGTAACCAACTCATCCACCTAATTTTGTCGTAATCCAAGTACTCCATGCTCTAAATCCTCTAATGCTCTAAATTCTCTCCATGCTCACTCCATGCTCTAAATTCTCATTCATTCCATCCCTCCTCCATCGTTCTTAAACGAATCGCTAACTTGAAAATCACAACAAACCCAACTTGTTATATATGTTCATCTTTCATTAATCATCCACTTTCTAAACCCCCCCTTGCCCCTCCCCTTCAAATCTCCCCCCCCAACCATCCCTCCCAAATTCTCCCTCCTCCCACCTCCTTCTCAAAGCTGCCTCCTCCCCACTTCGTCTCCCTTCTATGTCATACCTCCACCTCCCCCAACCTTCTACTTTCCTCTGCCCCCCTCAAACAAACTCTCACTGTGCCTCATTCCATCACCATCAAACCTTTCGTCCTCCTCATCCTTCCCTTTCTTGTAACTCTTCTGTAATCTCTGACACACTATCAACTGCTCTTCCTACATCTCCCTCTCACCCTTCATCTGACCCTACCCCTCCCCTCCCCTGTCCTGCACCCGATGCACCCCCTCTCTCCTCACTAACGGTATGGACCTCAAACATCCGGGGCCTTCGCTCAAACCTGATTGATCTCTCCATTCAGGTTGCTTCTGAAAATCCAAACTTGATCTGCTTAACAGAAACTTTCCTCCTTCAGGATGTCTCTGATTCCTTAATATCTCTTCCTGGTTACTCCCTCCTCCGGTACGATAGACCTGAGCCTCGTCCTGGTGGTGGGGTGGCTATCTTTATCAAAAACTCTCTTCCTCACTCTCCCTGCACTGCCCTCTCTCCACCCCACCCACAGGAGTACCTCTGGCTACGGCTTCCTCTCCGCTCCCACCTTTTGTTCATATGTGTTCTGTACCATCCTCCAAACAGTGATGACTCCATTTACATTTCTCTGTCGGACAACATGGACCAACTTCTATCAACTCATCCAAACTCTCTCTTCCTCATATGTGGCGACTTCAACTGTCATCATGCCAGCTGGCTGGGTGTGGGTTCATCCCTCACCAGCCATGGCACCTCAGCAAAGGACTTCTGCGACTCATTGGGACTGACACAATCTGTCAATTTCCCGACCCGGATCTCAGTCAATGGAGTATCTTCTCTTCTGGACTTGGTTATGACTAACTTCCCTGCAAATGTCTGCTGCTCTTCTTCTGCTCCAATCGGTTCTTCTGATCATGTGCTTGTTAAAGTGGACATCTCTCTGGCCATTCTCAGAGAGCCTCCTCAGCGTCGACGAGTCTGGCATTTCACTCAGGCCGACTGGCACGGTCTGCAAGCAGCCATCAATCAACTGGACTGGTCTCCCATCTCTAATGCCTCTGACATCAATTCTTCCTGGGAATTCTTCCAAAGCAAACTGCTCTCTCTCATGCACAGATTTATCCCATCATGTCTTCAGTTGTCTTACCCTTCCTCCCGTCCATGGTACACTGAATTTTGTGGTGAGGCAGTTGCCCTGAAACAACTTGCCTTTGCATCTTGGAAGGCAAATCCAACTGAAGGCAATCTCAGTTCCTTCCACCAAGCTCGAAACAAGTGTGTTTCTACCCTCAGGAGTGCCAGGAAGCACTATCTCTCCACACTCAAGATTGAACTCTCAAACCTGTCTCCTTCCACCAAATCCTGGTGGCGTCTGGTCAAATCCGTTTCTGGTGTTTGTTCCCCCTCCATCCCCTCCCTTACCTCAAATGGCTACACAGTTGACACCGCACGTGACAAAGCCGAATGCCTCAACTCTGTGTTTGCCTCAAAATCTTGTGTCCCAAACCCATCTCTCTCTGTTCCCACCTTTCCCAGTCGAACCCAACTGCTCCTGGACTCTGTGTCCTTCTCTCCTGACAAGGTGGAGAAGTTTTTATCAAACCTCGACTGATTCTGCAACTGGACCAGATGGCATCAGCCCTCGGGTCCTAAAATCCTGCTCTGCCGCTCTATCTCACCCTCTCTCTGTTCTTTTCACCCTCTCTTTTGCTCAAGGTCATCTGCCAGCATCTTGGAAATCAGCAAACATTACCGCTTTACACAAAAAAGGTGCAAAAACAGATCCTTGCAACTACAGACCAATCAGCCTGCTCCCAATTATCAGCAAAGTCATGGAATCCATCATTGCTTCAGATATCAAATCCTTCCTCTTCTCCAATGGCTTGATCTCTGATCATCAATTTGGATTCAGACCAGGTCATTCTACTCTGGACATGTTGCTTCTGCTGCCTCAACAATGGATGGAGGTCCTCAATGCCAAACAGGAAATCAGAGCCGTCTCACTTGACATATCACGTGCCTTCGATACGGTCTGGCACCCAGCTCTGCTCACCAAACTCACCTCCTATGGTATTCAGGGAAATCTCCACTCATGGCTTGCAGATTTCCTCTCTGGTCGTAGGCAACGTGTGGCCTTGAATGGATTTCTCTCATCTTCCCTTCCTGTTGTGGCTGGAGTTCCCCAAGGTAGTGTTCTGGGCCCTGTGCTATTTCTGGTCTTCATCAATGATCTCTCCGACTCTCTGGAAAATCCTCTCTATCTCTTTGCTGATGACTCCACTATCTGCTGCTCCATTCCTCATCCCTCAGATCGGCAGTCTGCAGCCTCCTCACTCTCTGCAGACCTGGACAAAATCACAGACTGGTCAAACAAGTGGAACATGTCTTTCAATCCTGACAAATCTCACACTCTTACAATGTCTCTCCGAAAGGACCGACTGGACAACCCTCCCATCTACTTTCTCAACAATCCTCTCCAAGAAGTTCTGTCGCTCAAGCTTTTGGGTCTCACTATCTGCCATGATCTTTCTTGGGAAAACCACATTTCCAAGCTGGCCTCCAAAGCCAGTCGCCGACTGGGCATCCTCCGTCGTGCGAAGTCCTTCCTTGGCACACCTGAGCTCCTCACCACATACAAGGCTTTCATCCGCAGCTCAATGGAATACTGTTCCCCTCTCTGGGCTGGTGCTCCTGCCTCACACCTTGCTCGGCTTCACGCTGTTGAGGCCAAAGCTTTCAGAATAATTGGAATCTCCTGCAATGTAGTCAACTCCGAGGGCCTTTCACTCACTCACCGCAGGCAGGGTGGTAGTCTTTCTGTCTTCTACCGACTCCTCTCCGGCCTTGCTCCCCCAGCTCTCTCTGTGCTCTGTCCCCCCAATATTCCTTCAGGTCGCACAAGATCTGCCTGCAACCCTCTTATGGTTAAACTGCCAAAGTCTAGGCTCTCTTCTCACATTCACTCTTTCATTCCCCTTTTCTCCCGCCTCTGGAACAAACTTCCCCACTCCCTTCAATCCCACTCCTCCCTCCAGGTCTTTAAAACAGCTGTTCACCACCATCTCTTATCTTCCCCCATCGAAAACCTTGATCTTTTCTACCCCCGGTAATTCACCCCAGAGTCCTTGCAGTGTTCATATGTTTTATTCCTCTCCCACCTCCCCCCAAGTCCTCCCAATGTCCCTGCTCTCAAATGTTGTGTTTGTGTCCTTCCCCCTCTCTCCCCATCTTGTCTGCCGCTCCCCTTGTTTTTTGTGTTTTGTGTTTCGGTTTGTCTTTTTGTGTGATTAATGTTAGCTCTTTCACGAGCCTTGATCTTGTATACAAAAAAAGCAAAAAAAAAACACAAGTACAACCTTTTCAGATATCCTGCTATATATCATTTTAGCCCAATCACTCAATGGTGAAGAATCACCTAAAATATTCTACTAGCTGGATCCGGATCTTCAACAAAATCTCCAACAACATTTTGTCTCCAACATTTTGAGATATCTTATTTACAAACAGACAGGGGTGAAAACATAACCTCCACCCACCGCGGACGTAATAAAAGGAATATCGAGGAGGTAGTCTTGTAAAGCAATTGGTGCAAAAATGTTAAACTTTTCATTTATGAGGAGGAAGAAAGAGGAAGGTCCACTTGTCCTTTCAAGCTGAGGAAATTATAATATTGTATTTTGCTTCATTCACATAGCCAATCAATCATTGAGTGCTGTTGAAGCAGTCTTAACCAAGGCATGAATTTGGCTTTTTACCCACGGTCGCCTTGATTTTTATATATATATATATATGTAGGCATGCCTAAGGAAATAATGGACATGATTGTACCTCCTCAAGATACAAGTGTCACCGATGGTGAAAATACCACAGAATAATAACCAGTCCCTGTGAAGAAGATCTGCGTTGGGAGACGAAATCATCAATAACGTCATTAACAAAAAGTCGATAAGAATATGTTGTAAAACGAGGTTCAACTGTATTTTCGAGTGGTTAGTGCTTCATCAGATAAATACGTGGAAGTCACTGTTGTTTGTACCTTTGATTGAAGTGGTATGATTATGACAAACAGTCAGTAGACGACTACTATTGTAACTAGTGATAACAAGTGTTTCAGGAATTTATGCGGAATAGGTATACCAAAGTAAATAAATATTTTGAGGTTGTAATTCAGACCTTTGCTGATTTTAGGGAACCCCCCTGGGAGGCCCCCTGATACCAAATAGAAAAATGTAAGACCGAGCCATCCTGCGGACCATCGAGTAGAAGGGCTGTATCGGTTTTGAGAGCAACCAGTTGGTAAATAAGGGACGAGTAAGGTTCTGAAGTTTCAGGGAGTAAACCCCTTGGGAGCTCCGATGATCCCAAATCGAAGACCGAGCGATTGTGGGAGCTGCGCCATCTTGTATTCATGCGTCAGGTTTCAGGACAATCAGCCAGGCGATAAGGGAGGACGGACAGACATCAGGACCCATTTTATATGTTCATCACAGGTATGACAGGTAAAATGCACTATTAAAAGCAGCCATAACTATAATTAACAGTTTGATGCTGACGAAAATAGAGTAGTTATGACTAAGTGGTGAGTAACTCGCAATGGAGTGTATAATTTAAACTGATGGAACAGGGATATATTTCACATGTGGTGGGAGAACCTTAAACCCATGGCAAGAGTATTGTAAGAGTGGCCATGGTAAATAGAATGTATAATTCCAACAGGATAGTGAGAAGATGTAACATGTTAACACGTTTACAGATGGAATAGTTAATATTTACATCGGGAGAAGCAGAGCTAAGGAAACTAGAGGTTCCAGGGAACCTGAACTCAACTGGGCTATATCAATATGGTTAGAATATGCATAATAGAACCACAAACAATATAGTTTATATGTGCTAAAAAGGTACAGTAGCGTTGAAGGTATCTCATGTTTAAACAGGAAACTACAATTACTTTTCTCAGATTTCAGACCAAACAAGCATAAAATGCTCGTATCCCCTGCCAAGGGTGCTTTTGTATATGACCTGGAATAGAACTACCCAGAAAATGCATCAAGTCCAACTTGTTCCATGGAGAAGAAAAAAATTAAAATGCCATATATAGCAAAAGGTACCAATTTATCTTCATGTTACTGCACATGCAAAGATTTGTTACAAAATGTGCAAAAACTGTCCTGGAATAGAACCCCACTTAATAAAATGCACGAAGTCCAACTTGTCTCCATGGTAAGCAGAAAAATGAAAATTTTCTTTAAAATCTCTAAGTGGCAAAAGGCACCAGGTCAGCACCGAACTAATATGTGTACAAACTTAGGTTAAGATATATTGAACGGTTTTTGAGTTCTGCTCCGGAAACGAAATGTATAACAAAATGCACTATGTCCAACTTGTTTCCATGGAAACCAGAAAAATGCAAATTTTCCAATATCTTTAAGTGGCAAAAGGCACAAATTTCATCAGTATTTGTGACTTTTAGAGCTTGGACGTCGTCCAAACTGATGTTTATGGGTCAAGTCATGTCATAGGTCACGACGAGGTCATTTTTCGGACATCGTCAAAACCCGTAATATATGTGTTGAGGTTTGTTACATACTGTCTACACACCAAGTTTCAGCCTTCTAGCTACATTAGGAAGTACCAGATTGACAAAATTGATTTTTCAATATGGCCGCCCTGCCACGCCCATTTTTGGGCGTGCAACGCCCAAATGCAATCCCAAACTAGTTTATGTCTTAAAGATTCTGCATAACAAGTTTCATCAATATTTGTGACTTTTACAGCGTAGACGTCGAATTGTTTACAGACGACGGACAGACAGACGACAGACACTGGGTGTCGACAAAAACTCAGCTGGCATGTCTTTCTTTACAGACAGTTAAAAATGTCTTGTTTATGTGAATTATCATTAAATGTGAGTCACATCCAGATTCACAACTAATGATGACACAATTGTTTACTCAGTTGCATTTCATGCCACTGCATTTGAATTAATGTCATGATTTAGCTTCACTGTGCATAAACAAAACAGGTCTCGGCCTGACAAAATGCAGCTGATGGAAAGGAATGCTTGGAATATACTTAGTTTCAGGATACAAAAAGGTTCCATTTTTACAATGCGGTCAGCACCACTTTCGGAGGTTTCCGATCAGTATTTTTTTCAACATTCGCAGGTCTATTTCACGTTTTGGAGTGGCAGACATTTTGTTTTTGAGGAATGATTCCTGGTTTCTTTAGATATTGTAGATAAAAACTCTTTATCCATGCAAAGATCCAAGGCAGTGTCTTGGATCCAGTCCTCTTTCTAATGTTCTTTTCACTCTGGAAAATCCCCTTTATCTCTTTGCTGATGACCCCACCCTCTGCCGTAGCATCCCTTATCCTTCACATCGGCAGGTAGCAACCTTTTCTCCTCTCTGCAGAACTTGACAGAACCACGAGCTGGTCCTACAATTGGAATTTGTTTTTCAATCCTGAGAAATCCCACACTCTCTCTCTCTCCCCCCGAAGGAACCGTCTTGTGAACCCTCCTATCTACTTCCTGGACAATGCTCTTCAAAAGTTCAGTCATTCAAACTTTTGAGCTTCACTATCAGCCATGATCTTTACCTTCAAGGCCAGAATTGGGGATGACAAGAGATGGGCCGACACTGCTCGCTTGAGGTCTTGAAGAGAGGAGTGAGACAGAACAGCCTCTGGAAGGTGGTTCCTTATGGATGGGAGAAGTCAGGTATAATAGAGTTGAGGAGTGCAGTCAGCCTGGATTTTGGAAGTTTAACTAGAAGGGGATTATTATCCTGGTGTAGACAGGGAGGGTCAGATGACTGAAGGAGCAGAGGGAGCAATACTGGGGAATAGACGGTAAAAAATAGAGACAACCGACCTGCCTGCGGTGTGAAACTTTTACATTTAGTTACCTCTGTCACCGAAGGTGGATGGAGGTTATGTTTTCACCCCTGTCTGTCTGTGTGTGAACAGGATATCTCAAAAAGTTGTGGACGGATTCGGACGAAATTTGGCAGAGATGTAGCGTATGTGACACGGAAGAAATGATTAGATTTTGGTGAAGATCCGGATTCGGCTATTAGAAATTTTTAAGTGATTCTTCACCATTGGGAGATCGGGCTAAAAGCGATAAATAACATGATATTTTAAAAAGTTATGGACGGGTTATGACTAAACTTGTTGGACGAGTTGCTTAGGCGACGAGAACAAGCCGATTCGATTTTGGTTCTGGTCCAGATCCAGATCCGGCCGATCAGTGGGATAGAAAACAAATTGTTCAGCCTGGTGGAGGTGTGCGCTCCATCGAGTGCCCTTCTCGTTCAGGTATTTTATTTGTCTTGAAGTACATTATCTTTGTACATTGTTATAAACTATCATAATATGTGTGGTGGAAGGACATAAATACAGGACAATAATGTGGGTGTACTCTGTCTGTATTAAAAAGGACACTGCTTGTAGAATGGGATGTTCAGCTGGAGACCCATCTCCTATTGCTGATACTATTAATTGCTGCTGCTATGTCACTTGATCTTTTGACGAAGAGTTGGCGAACTATATCACCAGCGCCCACGTTCAGTGTAACTCTCCACATATAATGGTTGTCAAATCCTCCAATTCACCTCTGTGATCAACTTGTGAAAGAGGTGATCTGGCCTTATGATTAGCCACAACTTGTCATGGCCTCCTTGGTATAATGTGTATATCTCGGCCATGATAAGTTTGTACCTGTACGTGGTTGACATCCAAAGCATCCACCTATAGGTAGGTACCCTTGCCTGCCCTCCTAGGGACTGTATATTTAAATACGATTACACTTAAAGGTACTTCTTGACTGGCGGCCAAATCAGAAGGTTTGTGCCTCACCTACTATAGACATGTCAATAATCCTTTACTGCCCCTATTCTGGTCAAAAATAGAAGGGTATCCAATAGGATATCCGGAATTTACGCAAAATACAAGCAAATCTGTCGTTCTCTGTGCAGCTCTCCAAGTTGGGGCACTCCGGCCTCCAATGGGAAATGAGATGAAGGGATACAACAATTGAGAGCTATGTGGTGATTGCGTGTATGGAGTAAGTTGGAAAGCTGGAAATAAATGTGTCCTTGGATGTCGATGGCAGAAAGCTTGGTGAACAGGGCCAGGTGGCTGACAATGTCAGACTTGTGACGTGTCCAGAGAACACAGCCCTGACCTTTTCTTTAAGATTCAGGGACTCCATCTATTATTGAGATAGGGGCAGCAGCAATATATTCCAGGTTGAGGGATTGGGATTTTACCCAAACTGATTATCTGAGCTCAGGCCATTCAAGAAGAGAAATGATTGTCAGCTGCAATTGAACCACCTTTATGGGCCATTTTTCCCAGCAGAGCAGGGGTTGACCTTTTTTGGGCACCGTGGTCCCCTTTTTGAAGCAGTTTTATGGCCGGATGCCCTTCCTGACGCCAACCCTGTTAGTCGCCTCTTGCGACTCACCGGGAATTACCAGTGAACTGGTACTCAATTTGCCGACCTCGGAAGGATGACAGGCTGAGTCAACAAGCAAGCATGTTGCAAGAGCAGGTCCAGCACGAAGGGAAAGTCTATGGAAGGGATTGTCAGCTGCAATGATGGATTCAATAACTGGTTTTAAGCTAAGCACGGTTTTCCAAGCTAAACTTGATATTTCTGCCTTTGGGTATCATCAATAAGCTTCGAAATGCTAAATATTTGGCTTGGTCTACAGACTGTTTGACACCATGCTGCATAAGGGGTACGGTGCAGAAACCAAGACTCCATCAGTGATGTTAGATTGGATTGGTCAATCAAGGGAAAGAGAACCATGGGAGGGCCTGGCCGCAGCCTCAAATATACTATTTTGGGACTCGACATTATGATGATGTCGAGTCTCCTCGGGCAATGATGGCGTGTTTGCCATCGTATTGCATTTCTATGGCTGGTACAACTATGCAAAACTATGCAAGCAACGGATAACTTTGCGACCCGACAGGTTGCTAAGCAACAGCGGACACAGCTTGAAGCCGCTAAACCGAGCAGGGTCCTCGCACCCAACTATGAAATTACTTTACCGTTGGTTTAGCAATCCCAATTGGGGAACCGTGCTCGACTCAACACCCTGTCTACTTATTATGAATGGCTGAGCGAAACAGTGGGTGAGAGTCAGCTGCCTGCTGGAGCGAATTGATGGGGTACAATGTCCTGTCTATTTTTTACGTACATGCTATGCCAAACCAATGACGGAAAATACAACCAGGCAGGTGTGAAGCACTTGACCAATGTAAAGCACGTAATTACAAGCACATATCAAGTATTTACAGGCAGGAAAGACACAATGAATCAATTTACCCTTGCACGTAAAATATCCACTGACACAATCTTACTTATGCTAGAACACAAGACAGGCTGTTGGTTTGCACACCGGCCAGAAGTAAAAAATATATATATACACTACCAGTCAAAAGTTTTAGAACACCTCAATTTTTCCAGTTTTTATTGAAATATACACAATTTAATGTCCAGTGAATAACCTGAAATGGTTCAAAGGTAAGCAGTAAACTGCCCGAGGTTAAAAAAAAAAGTTTAGGTTGACAAAAACAGGAAAATAATGTAAATTGCACAGTTATATTGTAAAAAAAAAAAAAAAGCCTTCTTCAGGGAACAAGTAATGGGTTAACAACTTACAGCTGTTCTGCAGCAATGTAGGTAAATTAACCCTTTGAGTACGGATGACGTCCAGTGCCGCAACCCATGAAAAAGTTTTATGTATGGATGACGTTACTACATGTCATCGACTATACCTATAAATAGATCGTCAGTACATGGTTGCATTCCCGTAATGCCAAATTAATCCCGTACCAGGGGTATTTTTATCCTAAAAAAATCCTGTACTCAAAGGGTTAAGCCTTGAAAGTTGATGCAAACAATTCCTACAGGTGTCCCAACCTCTGCTGATTACTTGATTACAAAACCCCTGTCTGTATAAAAGCAATATTGTAACAGACTGTTATTACACCCTCTGAAGCATTATTTGGACAATATTGCACTGCAGGAAGTAGTATATTGGAAACTGGAGGAAACTCTGACAGGAAGAGGTCTGGCAGACCCAAAGCCACAACAGAATCAGAAGACAAGTTTCTGAGAGTCAACAGCTTGCGTGATAGATGGCTCACAGGACAACAGCTTCAAGCACAGCTTAACACTGGTCGAAGTAAGCAAGTCTCAGTTTCAACTGTGAAGAGAAGACTTCAAGCTGCAGGTTTGACAGGTCGAGTGGCAGTAAGAAAGCCATTGCTAAGATGGCAAAATAAGAAAAAGATGCTTGCCTGGGCCATGAAGCACCGCCAGTGGACTACTGAAGACTGGAAGAAGATCCTATGGACCAATGAATCAAAATTTGAAATCTTTGGTTCATCACGCAGGGTTTTTGTACGCCGTCGAGTAGGCAAAAAGATGGTTCCTCAGTGTGTGACACCAACTGTCAAACATGGAGGAGGAAGCGTGATGGTCTGGGGCTCTTTTGCTGGATCCAGAGTCGGCGACTTGCACAGAGTGACTGGCACCCTGAACCAAAAGGGCTACCACAGCATTTTGCAGCGCCATGCAATACCCTCTGGTATAAGCCTAATTGGTCAGGGGTTCATTCTACAGCAAGATAATGACCCTAAACACACCTCCAGGCTATATCAAAACTACCTTCGAGGAAAAGAACAAGATGGTAGGCTTCAAATCATGGAATGGCCAGCACAGTCTCCAGACTTAAACCCCATCGAGCTGGTTTGGGATGAACTGGACAGAAGGGTGAAAGCAAAGCAACCAACAAGTGCAACACATTTGTGGGAACTTCTGCAACAGTGTTGGGAAGAATTTCCCGAACAATATTTGATTTCCATTGTAGAAAGAATGCCACGAGTGTGTTCGGCGGTTATATCTGCAAAAGGTGGCTACTTTAATGAGTCAAAAATTTAAATTAAATTTTGTTAAACAAAATGATTCTATGATTTCTTTTTTATCTCCAATTGTTTATTTGTTCTATGCTTAATTTCAGAGTACATCGAGACATTAAACTGCGTAATTTCAATAAAAACTAGAAAAATTGAGGTGTTCCAAAACTTTTGACCGGTAGTGTATAACCACAAACGATTCTGTCAATGTGTAATTAACTTTCCATTGATTTACTTCACTGAGATACTTTAGTAGTCTTAACACAAGTGACTGTTATGCAGATTTGGGGTTGGGAAGGGGAGTTGGGTGTAGAAGGTGAATCGATTGAATGTCCACACACCAGTGACAATTGCCAAAGATTTATTATCTGGAGAAGATTTAATTGATTATACGAGGAATATCACAAAGTGTAACAATACACTATGCCGGCCTACACAACCACAGAGCAACACAAACGTTTCCAGAAAATCTTCTGCCCGACCCTGTTGAATTCAATTATTTTATAGTGTTTGAGACAAAGGAAATTTCACTGATGTCTCGAGAAGGGAAAAGGAGAAATGATGGGTCAAAAAGGTCTGGATCAAAAAGGAAAAATGATGGCTCGCGCCGTGGATAGCAGAGCATCTGTTCAACATTACACACAGGCCATAAAGAAGAGGAGTGCTTTGAAGAGTCAAGCTGACGGGTAAGGGTTCAGGGAGGTCACCGATTGGAGCCGAGCTGGCGCCCCCCTTGGATATGGTGGACCATCTGGTTAGCATTACAACACAAGTCATAGAGATGAGCAGCGTGAGATGAAAGGGTGTTCACGTGGTGTTGATGCCAAATAGAAAACTCTTGTCTGGTCTGGCAAAAACAGCTTGTTGCGTTTTACATATTTCTCTAAAGATCTTCTCTAAAGAATTGTGTTCCTCATTTGGACAGATCATCAATATAAGCTTTATTCACTTTGGTATTTCTAAGCATGGTGAACACACAAGTTCTATAATGCAGATTACTCAAAGATTTATTACTAAGTATAGTTTCACCTTTATTGGCAATATACTTTGAAGATTATAATGATTGGTGTGTCATGATCTGTGAGGGTTCAAACAATTAGTTGGAAGAGACCATCATTGAAGATTTGTCATTACAACGCATGTTATTCAATTATCTTGACAATTAATGGGGGTGGTGGAATACCTTTCAATTGAGATGCCATTAATGACTTCTCACAAACAGTCTGGAAGGCCATTCAGACTTCCACAGGGGTTTAGGACTTGAAGACGAAAAGGGGAGTGGGGGACAGATAGTTGGAGTGGGAGATAGAGGCGGGACAGAGTTGGAAAAGGGGGGGCTGAAGCTTTGGGTGGTTTGAGGACTTGGGGGTTGGGAGAAAGCTTGCAGACTTGTGGAGGCAGGGGATGGGGGGGGTGAGGGCTTGAATGCAAATGGGGGGAGGAGATGACAAATAGTTGAGGTGAGGGGGGCAGAGAGAGAAAAAGAGCTGCGATGGGGTTTGAGGACTCCAAGTGGGGAGTGGGTTTGAATTGAGGTTTAGGAGTTTGGGTCGAAGTGGCGAGGGGGGCGGGGGTTGGGGACTTGAAGTCACATATTCCACAGAATTTGGGTGTGTCCCTGATATTATGCTGTCAGAGGACATTCCGAGCAAACTCCCAAAATATTCTACACTCTATTAGGAACGAATATGCCGATTATAACAATCCGGTGGAACTGGGTTATCTGCTAATGCAAATAAAATGCTGTATAACGGTGTGTGTGTACTGTGTGTATATATATATATATATATACTGAAACGCAAAAGAAACTTACCACCTTTGAAACCTTTAAATATCAACAATAACACTGCGTGTAGTAAATGTGTGAACTTATTTGTGGACAATCGTGTCCTCACTGTCAGACAAAACGGTCACGGATGGTCACTTGAACCTTCAATGGTCACTTCATAGCACAGCTGTTGAACAGCCGTTTTGACTGTCAGTGATTAGCCAAGGGGTACAGGATGATTTTAATGAGCTGCACGTGATGTCTTGATATTGGCTTTAAAAAGGCCAGTGCAAAATGGGCATTTCATTCAACATGCCACGATTGTCAAGGGATCAACGGCAGCGTACCCTGGGCATGCTGCAAGGCGGACTGAGCTACCGTGAGGTGGCACGTCGCCTTGGCTGTTCACACCAGACGATATCGGCCCTGGTGGACAGAGACACCCTCCACAACTCTGCAGATGACAGACCTCGATCAGGGAGGCCAAGAGTCACCACTGCCAGGCAGGACAGGCAGATGGTCCAAAGTCACCTGCGGGATCGATTCCGTCCAGCATCCCGCACTGCGGCAGAAACTCCGGGGCGTGCAAACCCACGGATCTCCAATGATACTGCACGAAGACGACTGCATGACTATGGTCTGACTGCCAGAAGACCATACAGAGGCCCCGTGATGATGGCTGCCCATCGCCGCAATAGACAGAGATTGTGCCAGCAGCATCAGCGGTGGACCTTGGCGCAGTGGAAAGAGGTCGCTTTCAGCGATGAGTCAAGGTTCTGTGTGGACAGTCCTGATGGGCGTGAGCGTGTCTGGAGAAGAACTGGTGAGCGATATGCCGATTGTTGCGTGCGTCAAGCGAACAGGTGGGGTGGCCCAAGTGTGATGGTGTGGGCCGCCATATCAGGCCGGTACAGGACGCCACTGGTGGTTGTGGATGGGAATCTTAACGCCCAGCGGTATGTGGATAACATCCTGCGACCTCATCTGCTGCCATTCCTGCTAGACCACCCAGAACAGAGAACCTTTCAGCATGACAACGCTCGTCCCCATGCTGCTCGCTTTACCACTGCATTTCTCCAAGGCGAGAACATCAACACCATGCAGTGGCCTGCGCTCTCCCCTGACCTGAATCCCATAGAGCACCTGTGGGATGAGCTTGGGGGATGCGTAGTTGGCAGGGCCAGGACACGGGCAGGGCTGCTTCAGACATTGAGGACTGAGTGGGACAGAATCCAGCAGCAATCCATCCAAAGACTGGTAGGCAGTATATGCCGACGATGCACTGCCTGTATCCAAAACAATGGTGGCCACACACGCTATTGAAAGGGGACTGACATTGCACCCTGTGCTGTTCTGTACTGTAGAACAAACTGATGAGATGGTGTATCTTGGTCAAAAACTTGACATGTCATCAATAAAATGCCAATGTTTCAATTAGCAATTGTTGGTTTGTTTTATTTTGAACTGTTACAATTTTATTACATTTCAAACAAGTGGTAAGTTTCTTTTGCGTTTTCGGTCTTTTTGAAGTTGGTCAAAATGGTCAAAATGGTCAAATGTTTCGGTCAAATTGCCCATTTTGCACTGGCCTTTTTAAAGCCAATATCAAGACATCACGTGCAGCTCATTAAAATCATCCCGTACCCCTTGGCTAATCACTGACAGTCAAAACGGCTGTTCAACAGCTGCGCTATGAAGTGACCATTGAAGGTTCAAGTGACCATCCGTGACCGTTTTGTCTGACAGTGAGGACACTATTGTCCACAAATAAGTTCACACATTTACTACACGCAGTGTTATTGATGATATTTAAAGGTTTCAAAGGTGGTAAGTTTCTTTTGCGTTTCAGTATATATATATATATATATATATATATATATATATATATATATATATATATATATATATATATATATATATATATATATATATACTGTATATATATATATATATATATATATATATATATATATACATATATATATATATACAGACTTGGCATTTAATATGGAATTTTTTTTTTTTTCTTGACTTGGGTTTACTTTCTGAACTCAGTATATCAATCTGGTGAGTTTTTTTTTACCCTTCGGTGATGTCTTTGTTTGAAAGAACCATGTCACTGAATGTCTTTCGCAGCAAGAAGTCAATAACAGGATTATATCACAGGTGGCGTGACAAAATGTAAGGACAGGTACATTTGACGATTGGCTTCACAATCGGGTATACAAGGGTTGTTGCGTTCTGTATTAGTGGAAAACAACTGCTGCACGTCTACAAAAGTTATTGCCGCTTCCTCTGGAGATGGTCCGTCAACTTGACAATGCTGTTTGTCATGGAGTGGTGGCTTCACGAAATTCTGGCATGAAACAGCGTGCTATTGCTCGGCAGTATGGCATCACTCAAGGTCAGGTGTCAAAGATCCTGAAACGAAATGCTCAGAGGGGTGTCCCTACTCCAATACCGAGGCCAGGACGTCCACGCAGAAACACAAGGAGAGATGATCGCCAGCTGCACCGGTTAGTCTGCAATGGCCGTACCAAGTGAGCTAATCGGCGTAGGGCTGAGTGGCATCAACTGACAAATGTGCCTGTATCCAGAAGGCTAGTCAACCAACGACTGGTTCAAGCAGGCTATCGTGCCAGGCGTCCCCTGAGAAAGCCACGTCTGACCAGACAACACAGCCAGCGCCGATTGCAGTGGGCCAGAGAGCACCGTCAATGGCAGCCAGGACACTGGAATCATGTGACCTTCAGTGACGAGTCTAGATTTCTGGTCTATCGTCAAGATGGCCGCGTCCGAGTGCACAGACAAGTGCATGAAGCCCATAACGAAGATTGTATAGTGCCAAGAGTCCAAGCTGGAGGTGGTGGGGTGACCGTTTGGGCTGCTTTTCATGCAGGGGTGCAAAACTGACCTGGTTGTTCTGAATGGAAACCTGAACCAGTTCAAGTACAGGGTCATTCTGGAAGAAACATTGCTTCCATTTGCTCGTGCAGCCTTTCGAGGAAACTTTGTCTTCCAAGATGAGAATGCACGGCCTCATCGTGCTCGCATGATCCAACACTTTCTTGCTGAACGTGGTGTAGAGCATATGGAGTGGCCTGCCATGTCTGTATATAGAACGGTATATATATAGAACGGTATATATATAGAACGGTATAACGGTATAGTGTGGAAAGTTCTGAGGAAATTGCAGCTGCCTCAATAGCGCAGTGGGCTGTCGACGCGTAATCAACAGAGGTACCATGGTTCGAGCCCCGCATTGGGTCAGAATTTTTTCACTCTTAGCCCCTCGCAGGAATTTGTTTCCTGTTTATAATATACATATATATACTTACACACACATTAACATGGATCGGATTGCTGCAGAGGAACGAGCTTGTTTTAGCTGAGCATAATGACAGTTTCTGAGTTGCTGTGTTGTCATGATATACACCAATCATAATACAAACATTTATTTTGCACAAATTTATTTGTAATATTCGTGATATTACATTTTTATAGGCAATTTAAGTTGAGGATTTATGTTGGAGAAACAAGAAAAATTCAAAAATGAACCCTTTAGTACATGGGAGGAGTAGGTGCAGACTTGAAATTTGGGACAATTTCACGAAAGTTTGAGGTAGTTCAGTGACGGAACAGACACTGCACAGATATGCGTACCGTATATTGAATACTTGCCCTCACCACCACGTACACGCCACGTAATTCAAACCACCTCATTCACAAAATTCCATCCGTCGTTCCGGATCATCTACGCTTAATTTCTGCAGGATTTGAAGTTTGTAAGGATGCCATTTTGTGCTTAATGAATGCGGTGGATACTGCTTTTCGACACTCCTGTTTCAACGGACAACCGCCGAAGAGACATTTTGGGGCTTTTCGTGAAATGAGTGAGGATGGTAGTAGCTGTGTGGTCGTCGGTGGATGTCCTCAAAGGTCCACTGCGTGGTATACCTCCTATGGATCCCGTTTCCCTGAACTTTGCGACCAGCTTGCTGACGCAGCTGTGTGTAATCAGTGCGCTGTCCGGGTGCAATCTGTTGAATTCCTCAGGGACCTCCCTATGACTGATTTCCTACGAGCAGGATTACCAGGATGCATTCTTCCTTACTCAGCGACATCATGGACACCTGCAAGAAACGAAAAAAAAATCATGAATCACATATTTTGCCCTATGGTTACAGACTTATGGGACACTCTATATATATATATATATATATATATACAGACTTGGCATTTAATATGGAATATTTTTTTTGTGGGGGTGAACTTACTTTTCAAGATGACTTAGAACCAAAAGTTCATTGGAATTATGTTGAAATTATTCTAGATTTTGTTAATGTCACCTTTAAAAGAAACAAAAACCACATTTGACATTTCGAAGCAAATAAATTGATCCTTGAAAGTGATGTAAACTGATATCGAACTCAATTCACGGACAGTACTGTGTTAAACTTCTGTGTGTTTTCCTGAAGTATCTCTTTATTTTGCACACTAGCCCCAAAATGTTTTTTAACAAAAACAAAAGTTAAATCACGACTGGGATTACGGACAGTAAAATTACAGTTCAGTACTTCGTGTAACCCCCACGAGCATTCAGGAGAGCACGTACACGTTGAGGCATGCTGTTCACGAGATTTGCCAAGGTTTGGACAGGAATCGCTTGCCATGCAGTGACAATAGCCTGCTGCAATTCACGCACAGAGGCGGGCTGCTGGTCCAAGTTGTTGATTTGACGCGTTAATTCTGCCCACAAGTTCTCTATCGGATTCATATCCAGGGACATGGCAGGCCACTCCATATGCTCTACACCATGGTCAGCAAGAAAGTGTTGGATCATGCGAGCACGATGAGGCCATGCATTGTCATCTTGGAAGACAAAGTTTCCTCGAAAGGCTGCACGAACAAATGGAAGCAATGTTTCTTCCAGAATGGCCCTGTGCTTGAACTGGTTCAGGTTTCCATTCAGAACAACCAGGTCAGTTTTGCCCCCTGCATGAAAAGCAGCCCAAACGGTCACCCCACCACCTCCAGCTTGGACTCTTGGCACTATACAATCTTCGTTGTAGGCTTCATGCACTTGTCTGCGCACTCGGATGCGGCCATATTGACGATAGACCAGAAATCTAGGCTTGTCACTGAAGATCACGTGATTCCAGTGTCCTGGCTGCCATTGATGGTGCTCTCTGGCCCACTGCAATCGGCGCTGGTGGTGTTGTCTGGTCAGAAGTGGCTTTCTCAGGGAACGCCTGGCACGATAGCCTGCTTGAACCAGTCGTTGGTTGACTAGCCTTCTGGATACAGGCACATTTGTCAGTTGCTGCCACTCAGCCCTAAGCCGATTAGCTGACTTCGTACGGCCATTGCGGATTAACCGGTGCAGCTGGCGATCATCCCTCCTTGTGATTCTGCGGGGATGTCCTGACCTCGGTATTGGACTAGGGACACCCCTCTGAGCATTTCGTTTCAGGATCTTTGACACCTGACCTTGAGGTATGCCATACTGCTGAGCAGTAGCACGCTGTTTCATGCTGGAATTTCGTAAAGCCACCACTAAATGACAAACAGCATTGTCAAGTTGACGGACCATCTCCAGAGGAAGCGGCAATAACTTTTGTAGACGTGCAGCAGTTGTTTTCCACTAATACAGAACGCAACAACCCTTGTATACCCGATTGTGAAGCCAATTGTCAAATGTACCTGTCTGTACATTTTGTCACGCCACCTGTGATATAATCCTGTTATTGACTTCTTGCTGCGACAGACAATCAGTGACATGGTTCTTTTAACAAAGAAATCACCGAAGCGTAAAATAAACTCACCAGATTGATATACCGAGTTCAGAAAGTAAACCCAAGTCAAGAAAGAAAAAAAATTTCCATATTAAATGCCAAGTCTGTATATACACATATATACACAGGGTAGTCCAGAAACGCTGGGCACATTTTGAAGAACGATACCTGCAACAAACAACTAAGTTTATTATTGTTCTTTGGTGCAAAACAAAACATGATTACTCGTTAAACAGTCTAATCAGTCTAATCTTACTATAATTCACCAAATGTCCGTACGTCTATCTGTCCGTCCGTCTGTCTGTCCGTCTGTTCGAAGGTACCGCAAAAACGGCTGAACCGATCGCAACGATATTTTGGGTGGGTAATGCTGGGATCTCCTGGAGTAAAATAGGCTATATTGTTTTTCCAATTTCAGCTTTGGCCTCCAGCATTTTCAGGTTTGGACTCCCGCATAACGTTATTTTCCCGGGTGCCGCACAAACGGCTGCACCGATCGGACTCGGTGACCACGGACCAAGACCTTTTATAAGGACATGGGTTGAATCCCTGCTTGAGAGAATGCCAACCCCCTCCCGTCATCACGGTCGTCTCTCTAATGCACAATCCCACGAGATATGCGGAAAGGACGACCCAAAACCAATTATCTTCTTTTTGATTCATATATAAACATCATTAAAAGTAAATAATGACCTCGGCCAAAGTTCAAACAATGTGGGTTTAATCTCTACATGAGAGAATTCCACATAGCTATTTGGGCGGTGTATAAGCCAACAGATCGCTGTCTCCATCGATCTTGCCGAGACCGTAACACCTATCGGCTCAAAATCCTTTTAACTGTTGATTTGGTAGTTTTTACAATGAAGGAAACATTAACAATGTTGTTAAAAGCTTATTTTGTGATTAATTTGTGATTGGAGTTATGTTGTTTGGAATGAAAAAAAGAGATATAGAGTTCAAGTAAATGATGACATGCCATGATGGTTTCTACCTTCTAAATGTGAACTTCGCGGATCGCCATATGCAGATTCGCCACGGACCCACGATTGATGTTTCTATACGTGAACGTACCCGTTTGTTTGTGAATGGGTACGTTTTTCATGGAAGTCCTTCACGAACTTGCTGTCCATGTCTGATGTGCGACTGAAGAGATGCTACAGGTATGTGGAATTTATTGGTTTCATGCTTTAGCATTCGTCGTATCTGCATTGCCTGTTTGCTTCTGGCCTCCCACCCGTGTGTAGCATGGGTATCTCACTAGTACACATGAAACAGATCAGTTCAAATGTTCAAACTGCTTTCCTTTATTGTCTATGCACAGCTGTAGCCATGACGAAACACTCTGACACACATTTCTGCGTGTTTCAGTCGTTAAAGCAGCAGTCTCATTACGGATGAATTGTTTCAAGTCTCTAACGGTCGTAAGATTCCTCGCATACACTTTGTGGTTGAGGAAACCCCAAAGTAAGAAATCACAGGGTGTTGTTAAATCACAAGACCATGGCGGCCATTCAACCGGACCACGACGGCCAATCCATTTGTCTGTAAAGTTCAAATCCCTCCAGGTCTTTAAACTCCACCCTCCAGGTCTTTAAAACTGCTGTTCACCACCATCTCTTATCTTCCCCCATCCAAAACCTTGATCTTTTTCTACCCCCGCTAATTTCACCCCAATTCCACTTTTTTGAAATACCAACTTCTGTCCTGGAAGTCCTTGGTGTCCTTGTGTTTTATACTTCTCCCTCCACCCCCCCCCCTTCCCACGCCTCCTCCCCCCAAGCCCTCTCCCTTCCACACATCTCCCTGCTCTCAAATGTTGTGTTTGTGTGCTTCCCCTTCTCTCCCCATCTTGTTTTCCGCTCCCTCTTTTTGTGTGTTTTGTTTGTCTGGTTGATTTGTTTGTGAAGTAAATGTTAGCTCTTTCACGAGCCTCGATTCAGTATACAAAAAAAAAAAAAAAAAATCAAGGGCCTGGCATACACTGGCAGCATAATGAGCAGACGCACCATTATGCATGAACCACATTTGGCTATCATTGAGTAGAAATACATGCTGCTCCAACATTAGAAGGTAATTTGCAGCATTCACATTTTCTTCGAAAAATATTGATCCAACATTGCCTCCAGAAGAAATGCCTGCCCAGACGGACACACTAGCTTGATACTGGACGTTGTGCTCAAGAGTAAGTCATGGGTTGTCTACTGCCCAGATCACGCTATGATGACGATTCACAGAACCAAATAAAGTAAACTTGGATTCATCTGACCACAAGATCCTGTTCTGCAAATCATTGTCCATATCCATTAACCCAACCAATGTCTCACATGCCTCAACGCGCCTGTCAAAATCATCCTCAGATAGTTGGTGAATTAATCTGGGTATGTATGGTTTTGCATTAAGGTCATTCAGACTTCTTCGAATCGATGATCGGCTTATGTTGGTGACGTTTGATAAACGACGAGTTGATAATGCTGTGTTACTGTTGAGTTGTTGAATAACCGCTCTGCTTTCCTCAGTTGGAATGGTACGAGGCCTACCTGGTGACTGTTTTGGAAGAATGCTGCCGATTTCATCAAACTGCTTGTTTATTCTGCCGATGGTTCTTCTGTCAATTTCGTCAGCACCACATTCTTTGACAAGTCTGTGAACTTCAGCCAAATTTCCAGAAACAGAATACAAGTGTACAGCGTGAATTTTCATCAACCAGGTAGAGAGCATAAATTAACATGCTCCGTATGTCACGATGAAGAAGAAGAACCACCATGTAATAAGTAGGGAATTTGTATTAGCCCGAATGTCGTGTAAGGTGTATCTTCGTCCCCATTACGAGGAGTGGGGTATGTTAATTAGCTCAGGAGTTATGGGTAATTTATCCCTTGTATGTCGTTGCCTCTGTAATTTATTTCCTATGTCCCTTTTGGCACCACACCATAGACCCTAGCCAATCATGCGCATTTAAACACCTTAATTAAAAACCTACCGGAAGCCAGTACATTGAGCACTGCTGCTGATGACATTGAATTTGGAAGCACACAGGATGGGCGGACCAAGGGTCACGCCCAGAAAGGCAGTGATTGGTCATGGTTTTGATTGGCACAAGCCCGGGCCGTGGTAAGATGGGACTTGCTGATAGGAGCAGGAAAGGGCTAGTAGGAAGCGACTCGCTGCTTGGCGAAGCACCCCAGATGACGTCAGAGCCTGCGTAATAAAAGAATGCGCCAGTGGACATTTTCTCTCTCTTCTTCTTGGCTTTTCGCTCTAGCGGACATTTTGCTCTCTTCTCCTTGGCTCCTCGCTCTGACCGAATTCCCTCTTGCGCTTTTTCTCGCCTGGACCTCGTACAAATGGTGCCATTTTTCTCTCGGGCTCAAGAGAGCGATCGTGAACGGCTGTGTTTGGTGATCTTGCTGGTGGTCGTGCGGTTCTTGCTTGCAACGAACGTGCGGTACCCGCCAAGGCCCCAGACGATTTCCACGATTACTGTCGAGACCCCACCAGTGATCAGAGTTAAGTGCACACAGACGCATATTATTTTTAAGTTATTTTATCCTTCGTTTGTTTTCAAGTCTGTCAGTGGGACGTCCCAAGTTAGAAATCTTAGTTTTATTTCGCCGTGTTTTATTTTGTATCGGCAATTTCTTTAATAAAACCGGTATTTTTGTACAGTTTGATTCCGTTTTTGTTTGAGTTAATTTATTGCAGGGTTTGGAGACTGCCGGTGGGATCGAAAAAGGTAAGCCCCCAGGTTTCCCCTCCTCTTGTTCCCCCACGCGCATTCTCCGCTATATGTTTGAACTGAATGCCTCGGAGTAATAGCTCGTTTGGTCATCCGTGCTGCCCTAAGGTGTTCACCAAGGGTAGTCACGCGACACCTACTGGTATCAGTAGTGTAGGATACGAATCTAGCGGACACCCGGTGTTTGAAGGTTGCGAGTTCGACACCCGAATTGCATTCAGCATTTGGATATAAAATTTAATAATCGTCTCTCTCTCTCTCTCTCTCTCTCTCTCTCTCTCTCTCTCTCTCTCTCTCAGGGGGGGGGGGGAAGGATCGATTGTAGTACTGAGGTCCAAATTTTATAGTCCATTGGGGTGTACGAGGCGCAACATCGGGTTCTCGAGAAATTTAAATTGATTCTTCTTTTCTCAGAGGTAAAAATACGCCCGCGGGCGAACTGCTTTCTCACCGCGGATGGCGGAAGCGAGTGAGATAGCCGAGCGGGTTTGGGAGCACGGAGACTTTGGAAGTGAGCCGGAGATAGGGGGATTAGAGGTTAGGAGTGAAACCTCCCCCGTCCCGAGCATTAGCCCACCCCCTCACCCCATGGGGAGATGGGAACAATGGGAATGGCCGCGATGCCCGACCGGGCCTGGACACAAAGGTTAATGGAACGATGGGCTGAACAATTAGGGGGCCAAATTAATGGATTGAAGAGAGAAATGAGGGAAATAAAAAGGGGATATTAATAAAAATGGGGAACAGATGGGAGAAATGAAGGGACAAATTAATGGATTGGAAAACAAAATGGATACCCAAAGGAATGAAATGAAGGGAGTGAGTTAGCAAATTAATGCTCAGACAGTCAAAATTGAAGGATGGATGAGTGAATTGAAGGAAGAACAAAATAATGATACCGATGGGGCCACAGAAGAAGCCATGGGTGGCAGAATTTGATTCAAAATGGGAAGTAAATGGGGAGTGTTCGAATGTAAATAGGGGAAACTCAAATTTAAATGGGGAATGTTTGGCTGGAAAAGATCTGGAAGGCTATCGGGCTTGTTTGTATGCCAGAATACAACAACAGGTAGAGGAATTTGGATTTGTGCAGTGCCAGGGCGGTGGTTCAGAGCAACAAGGGGTAAAAAATATTGGAGGTCGTGTAACAGAACCGGACCGGGTATGTATAGATGAAGGCCTGATGGGGCCAGAATTTATTGGGGATGGGGATAATGAAAATGAATTTGGAACGGAGCAGCTGGACACCTGTGGCAGTACCATCGAGGAGGACGTTGCTCAGGTCCAACAGAGTCTGGGGGATGAGGTGAGTCGGTCCGTCGAATATCCCCAGGATGAGATTAAAGGGACCGAGGGTGACCCTCACCATGAACAACAAATTGGCACAGGAGGCTCCGAAATTGCCTACCCAGCAGGGGGGCTGTTTTGGTTCCGAGCTGGATTCGGATATGGAAGAGTCGGGAGATAGAGCCTCGGAAAAGCGGGTCCCCATAATGAATTTGGAACAGCTGCAGGGAGGGGCAGAACAACCTGAGGAAGGGGTTGTCACCTGCAGCTGTGGTTATTGGGCACACGAGGCCAAAATTTTTAAAAGTAAAATTACATTACATCTTTGGTGAGATTAGTAAATTGTGAAAAATATTTGGCACGGGTAATCTGAGGGTTAGATGTAAATTTAAGGGTGAATTTTGTGAGACTATGGTGGACACTGAAATCAGTGGCACCATTATTGATCCAGGTGTGTTAGACCAAAGTATTGGAGGCTGAAAATTTATAGAGTAGTAGGACACAGCCTTCAACTGGCTGTGGGGGCGACAATGCCAATATTTTGTACACGGGATTGTGGGGATGGAGTTGGGTAGTCTGGGGGTCAACGTGGTGTTATGGGTGTCCAAAGTGTGTGGACCATGTCTTCTGGGATGAGTCTCCTAGTGGAGTATGGCTGTCTGCTAGACCTTGGGCATGGTCAAGTGTTGGTGGGCACTGGGGGCTGCAGTTGAGTAGACTGGGGGATGTGAGAGGTGCAGGGGACATGATGTGGATGCCACACACTGCAACCGTTCCCCCAGGTCCGAGGTTTTGGGAATGGTAGAGTTGGCAGCAGGTGCTCACCAGATTGGCCAGCTGGAGCTAGTGCAGCCATGTTCCTCACAGGGTGGGGCGAAGGATGGATGGTGGGTCGCACCCTTATGGACACTGATGGGCCATATTGGCGTTTCGGCTGCTCAGCTTGTCTCGATGGCCCTTGCATGGTAGAGGGGTGGAGCTGTCATAGCCAAAGGTAGTAGTGTAGTAAAGAGCACCGGGGGAGGCGGATCCACTTACTTGCCAGGACAGTGGGATAAAAGGAAATTTGGAAAAATTGGATTGGCCCTATGGGATAAATTTTGGGATTCAGTAGGGTGGATGGCACTCTTGGGCTCGACCAACCTGCAAATACCTGCACTTGAGGTAAGTGCCTTGATGGTTACTGTCCCAGGCTTCAGAACTGGCTCATTTTAAATTGGGACATGAGTAATTTGTAATAGGGGGTGGGTTAGAGTGATGGCATGGCCGGTGAGGGGATTGGTGTGCGAGCCACAAAGTATCTTGTGGGTGGCATTTGTTTATGTGTAGAGGTTATGGTGTTTTTGTGTGGTCGGGAGAATGGAAATGAATTGTGATTGAGTTATGATTGAAATGTGTTTGGAAATTTAAAATGTGAATGGGGATTTCACATGTAAGCAGGCCATGGCAATATCTTTTTGAGACATCTTTGATTGGAAATGTGGTTGAGAATTGAATGGCAGCGGGGGAGGAAATGTTTTTGTGGATTTTGTGGGTGGGGAAGGTGTTTGTGTCTGCAGGTACGGATCGAGCTCTGGAGGAGCGGTGACTGCGGCCCCCTCTGCTGTAATTGCCCCTGGCAGCCAGTGGTGTCTGGAAATTGGGAGCCCGTCGGTGCTGGGGGTCTGTTTGGGCAGCCTGCGGTATGGAGGCCCTCGGCGACCTGTGAGGCTGTGTGGTCATCCGTGCTGCCCTAAGGTGTTCACCAAGGGTAGTCACACGACAATATCTACAACACAGAGAAACGTGGTGAAGATAACAACTGACAAGAGATATAACAAAGCAGAGACAAAGAGGCTCACAAGAGGCCCTGAACAAACAAAGCCATCATTATCCTCGCCAGAGGAGAGGGTATTGCATTTGAGTCTGTCTGTCTGTCTGTTTGTCTACACAGAATAAATATGATTTTCTCTGCAACTGTTGGTCCAATTAACAGGACATTTTCACCATAGATGCAACTCCACCTGTATAAATTTTTTATAGATGACTATGACGTCATATGTCACGTGGTATGGGTGCCATCTTGGAAAAAACGAAAAACTGCACCTCTACATCTCCGAAAGTGCTGCATAGAAAAATTAAGACATCCCATTGTGAAGAACTCTCCATGGGGAATAAAATATGTTAATGATGATGTCATAGGTGCCTCCATTATGACGTCATTATTCGACAAGTACAAAACTTCATCTGATCAAAATGAAATTTCTTGAGCATCATCTTGTGATAAATTGGTGGAGAAAAAAATAATAATGATGACGTCATCCGTCACATGGTTCGGCCGCCATATTTGTTTTAACACAAAAAGCCTTAAAAACCACTAAAAACACGACGTGATGAGGGTTTGCAATCTACGATTGCTCTTTCTTGTTATTTCTTACATGCAATTTCTTGTTATTGCTGGCCTCGCATGAGTCTGAGTTCGGTTCACCATTGACTCACTTGTGGCCATTACAGTCGCAAACCTGTCACACAATGCAGAATGTTTTTTGCTCGTAAGGGATTCCAAGACAGTTGGACTGTCCTTGTAAAATATTGAGAAAGATTTCTCGAAAGATTTGATCCCAAAACCTCCTTTGGAGCGTTGTTCAACTCAGCATTTTAAAGTTTCTGTCATGAACGAGTGTTTGTCTTGATAGCGTCGTTGGCAAGACAAAAAGGCTTCAAATGGCAAGCTTTCAGCTTGGCCTGTATCCGGACACGACATCCCTGCGGAGTCATTGGGAACATTTCTTGAAAGGAAAGTTTATATTCAGCCAATACAATCCAGAGCAGCAACCTGTTGGGAGAGGTGCGTGGCTCTAGAATGGAGTCTTCTATGGAGCGAGAGACAACGCTTCCTGAATGTGCGGATGTGAGTTCCGTTGGCGGCGAGCAAGGCGGGGCCCCGGCCCGCGGCTTGCTTGTCGGACGTGGAGGCAGGGAGGACGCTTACCTGCGCTCCAGTGTTGCACAGAAATCGACGACCAGACGAGGTGTCTGTGATGAAAGGGAGGCTGCCGGAATGGCCGACGCTCATGGCCGCAAGTGAGCGCCGGCCTGCTCGTTTCCCGACCCGTTGAAAGAGCACGGCGGCGGCACGCCCTGGCCTTGCGGCCGAACCTGGCATGATAATAGCACCAGGTTTGCCCCGGTGGTGGCTGCCGCGTCGGTCGTGACGGCGGTGGTGGACGGGGTGTAGCAGCGGCCACGAGGGGATCAGGGGGCGCTGAACCCTCCGCACCGGATTCCCTTATGGCAGCGCTATACGTCGGCCGCGTGTCGCAGGCCGCGAAAAATTTGTCCGCCTCTCTGGCCAGGGCGCGGGGTTCCATTATGGCCGAACCGGCCAGCGCGAGCTGCACCTGCGCAGGTAGCTGGCGGAGGAAAAGCGCTCGGAAAAGGAAATCCGGGCGTTTGTCTCCAAGAAGGGACAACATATAGTCCATCCGAATGGACGGTCGTGTGTCGCCGAGGGCGGGAAGGTCAAGGAGGCAGTCGGTGCGGTCGGCATCCGTGAGCCCGAACGTGGTGAGGAGAAGTCGTTTGAGCGACGCGTACTTGTGGGCGCCCGGCGGGTGCCGAAGGAAGGACACGACGAGGGCGGGAGTGCCGGGCCCGAGGGCGGCGACCACGTGAAAGTACATGGTGTCGTCCGCTGTGATGCCCCGGAGCTGGAATTGGGCCTCGGCCTGCACAAACCAAACGTCGGCCTGTGCTTCCCAGAACTCCAGGAGTTTGACGGCGACAGCGTTGGTAGCCATGGCGCGTTCAGGGGTCAGCTACGGCTGAACCAGTTGAGGTCACCAGTGTGGTGCTATGCACACACAACTCGTTTGTCAACAAGGTAGGCCACCACGCGTTGAACAAAACCAAACACTTTATGCAATGCTCGCACATAAGCACTGGGCGGGCTCAACTTTCGAGCCCGCGTATATGTCCCGATGCCACGCCCTGCCCTCAGGCGTGGCCGGTCGGCCGAAAGGCGGGGCATGTATTACAGTTCAACCCTGAGCCTCATGACTCCTTTGCTCCGGGCGTGGCCCGAGCCTTGCTTCCACGTCCGGTCGCTCGCGTCACCCACTGGTGCGCGGAATTATGACCCGCTGGCGTTGTGTCCGCCACAGTATCGAGGATTTCAACAATCCCTCTTGGGTGTCGGAATGAATGTGTTAAGCACGTAATGAGCTTCCGCAGACAGGTGTATATGGTCCTTCCAGACCGTGGGGACGACACAGGCCTCAACATCACTTTCAAAATTAATTTTGAAGAGGCAAATTTCCAGCTATACGCATCGTCCACCACCTTAACATGCTTTCAGTGTGGAGCGTATGGACATTTAAAATGTTCCTGTCCCAAAGCCTCGTGTGTCAGGTGCGGCAAGACGGGCCACACCGTCATAGTTTGTAAGGAGGAGGTTACTCCGCCAATTAATATTCCCAGTGGGAGGGAGGTTAACGTTGCGCCACTAATTAATACTCCCAGTGGGGGGGAGGTTGACGTTGCTCCACTAATTAATATTCCCAGTGGGGGGGAGGTTAACGCTATTCCACCGCTTAAAATTCCTAATGAGGCTGAATCCAGTGTTCCAAGCATGAACGTATTTATTCCTCCTCAGCAAAATGTTGAAATGGACACTGATAGTAAATTGGGGACGAATAAACGAAGGGCTCCGGATGATAATGACTCATCTGGAGCAGGTAAAAGGGTCGTGCTCGATTTGCAGGCTGTTGGTGGAAAAACTCTTCAGGATGCACCTGGAATCTCTCTGCAAAGCGTGGACCAAATAAATAAAGAGGAAAACCCAGAAAAGAGTATCAGGATTCAGCCTCTGAAACAACGTGCTTCCATTACTCACACAGACGACGTTAATGATGTAAATAAATCAGGCCACGATTCCGTGAATGGTGCATCATTGATCCAAACGAATGTCGCCGAACAGGCTGACATCCATAATAAATCTGCCAATATAGCAGATAAGGGTGGAAACATAAATCCACAGGAATGTGGGAATAATGATTTCATGCCAATTGAGGAAATCAGTAATCAATGTGCTGATGTTTCCCAAACCCAACACTGTGCGGACCCCCCAGACAAGGGAAGGCTAGGTTGCATAGCAGGAGAAGAAAACGGTATTGACCCAGACCCCATCGGACCACTTTCTGATTTATCAGAATCGGAAGAGGAGGTGGAGGTAACAGCATTATCACAATTAATGCCAGATCAACCCCCAACCCCTCCCCATATTGTTCTCTCATTCCTCAATGAAACGTATAGACAGCGAAATGTCATCATTGGGGATCATTTCCCTGATTTGGCTCCCTTTATTCAGGCTGCAAAACTAGTCATAAAAAAATCTGAGGAACTAAACCTAACAAAATCGCAGTTTCATCGACTAAAGAAAATCATAACAAAGGCAAAGAGTGAGTACTCACAGTGTCAGACAAAATTTACTAATGAGTGATGAAGACGCTTAATCTTGCAACACTCAATATAAATGGCGGTGGGGCCAGTCACGTCCGCCAGATCCAAGTGAATAGTTTATTTAAACAGAAACAAGTTGATGTAATATTACTGCAAGAAACTCATATTATTGAGAAGGTTGAACATGACTGGTGCAGCATGTTCAAAAGTAAATGTTTCTTCAGTAATATGTCATTTGTATCTGCTGGAGTTGGGTTTTTGTTAAAACCAGGGCTTGTACCTGAATCTTGCCTCTTTCAGGAGGTGATTCGGGGACGTTTTGCCTCCCTAGAATTGGTGATCAATAGCCTGAAGCTTATTATTTTTAATGTATATGCACCAAGTGAGAGTACTGACCGTAAAGCCTTCTTTACTGAAGTGATAAACCATTTAAATTTGTTTGACCCCAATCAGTGCATATGCATGGGGGGAGATTTCAATTGTACGCTAGAGCCCAAAATAGACAGAAATTCACCGGAACCACATCCCGAGTCCCATGGTGACCTCTCCCAGTTTCTTTCAGGTGGGGCTTTTCTTGATGTATGGCGATTGATGCACCCGAATGACCAGCAGTTTACATGGTGTCGATGCTCAAATGGCCAAGTATCCTTAGCGAGGCTTGACCGATGATACATCACCCCACGATTAAGGAATATTGTAACCTCCTCAACTATTACCCCCTCCATCTTCTCTGACCACCACATGGTCACGATGGGCCTATCTTTCCCTCAATTCAAACGGAGGAGCGCCTATTGGAAATTCAATACAAGTCTTTTGGATGATACCCTGTTTAAGGAAGCCTTTCGCATCCTATGGATAGCTATAGTTGGAAAAAAGCCCCTCTTTGCTTCCACTAACCTTTGGTGGGATAATATGAAAACTCATATACGACTGTTTTGTCAACAGTTTAATTCCCACATCACTCATGAAAGTCAAATCACATTGGCTCGGTTGGAAACCGAAATTCTAAAACTGCAAAACAAAATGGCAGAACAAGAAAATGAGACAAATTATAAATTGCTCCTTGAAAAAAGGACCCAACTCCGGGAACTATTACAGGAGAAGGCTGCAGGACTACTAGTTAGACTGAGAGTAAAAAGCATTAAAGTATCGGATAGTCCTAGCAAAGCCTTCTTTCACTTAGAAGCTGAAACGAAGCCTCCTCGGCTTATTTTATCAGTTAAGGACCCCAGTGGGAATGAAATTACAAATTCTGATGGGGTAAAAATCACTATTAGAAAGTACTATTCTGAACTATTTGCAAAAAAAGATATATATGAGGATAAAATAAAATGTTTTACCTCCCATCTCCCATCCCTAACTGAGACTCAACGCCTGGAGCTGGATGTGCCTTTAAGCCTTGATGAGTTACAGCGTGCCCTTGTTGGAATGGAATCTGGAAAGGCTCCAGGAATTGATGGCCTACCAGCTGAGTTTTACATGGAATTTTGGGACATTTTGGGCCCGGAACTTTTGATTGTATTCCAAGAATCCTTGCGAACAGGTGTAATGCCACTAAGTCTAAGGAGAGCAGTGGCGAGTCTTCTCCCAAAGTCAGGAGATCTCCGGCGGATGGAGAATTGGAGACCGGTTTCAATAATGTGCACTGACTATAAATTGTTTTCGAAAGCAATGGCAAATCGTTTGAAGAAAGTCATTGGTGATCTGGTTTTACCTGATCAGACGTTCTGCATCCCCAGTCGTTCGATTTACGACAACATTTTTTTCGTGCGGGATTTAATGTATGCTTACCATGACCAAAATGATTTTGGAATATTTTTTCTAGACTTTGAAAAAGCCTTTGACAGCATTGACCATGTTTTCTTGTGCCATGTTCTTGAATCATGTGGTTTTGGGGTAATTTTCAGGGCCTTTATAACTCTATTGTACACTGACATCTCCAGTGTAATTAAGGTGAACAATGAACTGGTTCCCCCCATAAAGGTTCAGAGGGGGGTACGGCAGGGTTGCCTAGTCTCAGGATTGCTTTTTGCATTAGCAATGGAGCCATTTCTTTGTACACTGAGAAAGAATATCTCTGGCCTGACCTGTTTTCCTGGAAGCCCACCATTGACTATATCGGCCTATGCAGATGATGTTTGCGTCATTATAAAAAACCACCAAGATATTGTTGCTCTTGTAAAGTCCTTAAGAACCTTTTTCATGGCTTCATCTCTGAAGGTTAATTGGACGAAAAGCAAAGCTCTTTGGGTGCCATACCTTAATTAGTTGCCTACCTGTCTCAACACATCTGCCTACTCTTCCAGAAAACTTGGAGTGGAAAGCAGATGGTGTTGATTACCTTGGTGTGACCCTGGGCTCTACACAATTTGAGAAAAGGAATTGGGAAGGTGTGACTGGAGAAATAGAAAGGAGGCTGAACCTGTGGAAAAGAACCCTACCGCATCTCTCATTTAAGGGCCGAGTCTTAGTGGCAAACAACTTGGTTGCTACAACGTTGTGGCATCGCTTTATTTGCCTGCAACCACCAGAAGTGCTGCTGGACAGGATACAGGCCAAACTTGTGGACTTTTTTGGGGGAGGCCATCATTGGCTGCGGCCAAACGTAATATGCCATACTTCATCTGAAGGTGGTCAGAGCCTTGTTCACGTGAAATCCCGTCTCATGGCCATTCGCCTGTGCTCCATTCAACGCCTCCTATTTGGTGAAAACCTGCCAAACCATGCCTTGGCTTGTCATATTTTACAGCAGGCGGGTGGACTCGGCTATGGTCTCGAAGTATTCCTGACACCTTAAGTACGTGAATACATCAACGCTCCCCATATTTTACCAGAGCCTTCTCAGTGCCTGGGAAAGACTTTCCGTGAGCCGTAAAGCGGACACTTACTCCCCAGGGATGTTCGAGGTTGAACCTCTGTTCTTCAATCCTCTCTTCCCTGATGTTCTCAAGAGTCGTCATTTGTGCCAACGCTTTATTGAGGCAGGCATAAACAAAGTATGGCACCTTCGGCCAAACTCCGGTGTCGGGTGGAGGAAATTTCAACCATGACGGCGATTCGTTCCAAGAGGACAATTGGAATGATTTTGAGGAAAGTTGTTCAAAAACATCATCAGTTACAGAAACTTTGGACTCGGAATACTTTTGTACACCCCCAACGAGTCCCCTTTCCCGAAACTGATTTTTGACTGCTTTCCCAAGGAACTTCCACCTGTTAGCACAGGGACAAGTGAATTGCACACTGAGAGCAGCAAGAGCCTGTATAGGTGGTGTTTATCTCAAGTTCTTGGTATTTCTCCGCTAAATGGAGTAGCACGTTGGAAGAGGCTACTCGCTGCCGGGCCCCCCAATGAACCTGTATGGGAATCAATGTATTGTAAGCTGATTAACAAAAGAACAGGTGATCTTCAGTGGCGCCTTGCCCACTGGATCATCCCATGCAATACATATTGTTGTGGATTTGAGAATCCTTTGTTGTAAATATGCCCCCCTAGTGTAATGATTCCTTGTAAATACCTCCGTTTTGTGTGTAAAGGTCAAAGGTCGTCCCCGTAGTTAATCCATCGCATGCACGTAGAAAATCATATACCCTTCTAAATAGTTATTTCTTATTCTATGTTAGTATAAGGCTCTGTTTCCCATTAGTTGACTCTGCATTGCACCGAGTTGAAATAAGATAGATCCCCTTTATTTCAAATTCCCTCAAAACCTCAATTTCCAACTGCGTCATTGCCATTCGCATTGCCAACTGCATTCGCCCTCCATTGAACACGCGGTCAAGCCCACGAACAAGGGCGTAGCCCGCCCCTCGTCATCAGAAGGTGGAGCCAGCGAGCCCCCACCAGCCAATCAGGGCTGGTGAGATACCATCACGGGCGTGGCGCGCATTGATCTCGCGTAAAATTGGCGTGGCGCGCGCAAAATTTATATCATAAAAAAACTTGTAATATGTATCAATATCCTGTAAATCTTTTGTTTGATTTTGTTTCTTTGTAATACAATTATAGGGTTTCAAAAACGTGGATAAACAGGCCACGCTGTATAATAAGCTTGAGCTGTCAGGATAGGTGAGAGGTTTTCTTGACGATGACGTCACTTTTGAGTGGTCTTACCTGGGTTTGAATCCCGACCCAGCTGTAAACGGTCATCCTGGTGTTTCACACGCAGAGGGATGCATAAACCTGTGCCCTGGGATGCACGTTGTCGGAAGAGGCATATACCAGCACTGACCATTAGAGGACGCTAGGTATCGCTAGCTAGTCATTGGTGGACGCAATGGTTGACAGTTGTGGGAGAGCAGCTCCTACACTTTAAAACAAATGCCTGCTCCCAGGTGTTCACGTGTAAACGGCCGTCTTCGGCTACGAATGACAATCCATTACATGCAGCATTGAGGAAGGATACTTTGCATCAATTTTATTTTAACACTCCAGGCCTGAGAAAGCTTAACTGTGGCTCAGTCTGACTGTGAGATTTCCTTTGTTCATGAACTGATCTTGCATTCACACCTGTTGTTTCTGCTTGCCTTGCAGGTGACCTTTGTGTGTGATAACGTTGAAATGGTGATATTTTCTGAGGATGCCATGGTGGCGCGCTTCTGCCATCGCCAACCCCGATACAAGATGAACCTTTTGAAAATCGAGGGTGTTAAAATTCTCGCTTTGGGTCTCATACCAGGATATCAACCAGCGTGAGCAGACTACCACTGGCTTTACAGGTAGAAAAAGATCTCATTTCCTGTCGGTGAACTTTCATGAAAACTTCCTTTGTTGGGAATAACTCTCAGATAATGGGTTTGTGGGGTCTTTATTTTGAATTGAAGGTTTAACACCTGACTCTTTTCTGCTGTAAAGGTATTTTCATTCTGGTTATGGGAGGAAATGTGTACTCTTCTTCTCCACAAAAACTATTTGTTTATACCTGGTATATCTTTGACGTTTTAAGTTTGAGTGATGACGAGCTTTATTTGGGGAATAAATTTGAGGACGTTATTGACGGTATACCTTTGGTTGGACTGAACTGAATGACACAAGCAAAGAGATTGGTACCTCTGGAAAGCGTACTCATGGATCCGTATGTGGGAAAGCGGTTGCAAGGAGGGATGTGGGATGAAGGTTTCACTTTCCAAATGAAAAACATCACATACGAGTATTTGCAGCAACATTCACTCCTCCGTCCGAGGGTAATATACTTGGCAAAGGGAAAAAAAAAGATTGCCTGCTCACTGAAAAAGATCCCCCCCCCCCCAAGCCCTCTCCCTCCCACAGATCTTCCGATGTCCCTGCTCTCAAATGTTGTACTTGTGTGCTTCCCTCTCTCTCCCCATCTTGTCTCCCGCTCAATTTATCTTATGTTTTATGTGTCCGTTTGTCTTTTTGTGATTAATGTCAGGTCTCACACGAGAAGTTTCGGGAACTGAGTGGCGTGCTGACGAGGAGGGGAGTGTCGTTGAAGCTGAAGGGAAAGGTGTGTGCTGCATGTGTGAGAAGTGTTATGATTTATGGGAGCGAGACATGGGTAATGAACGTAGAGCAGCAACGAAGGCTGGAAAGGGTGGAAATGCGAATGGTTCGACGGATGTGCGGAGTATCGTTGAGAGAGAGGAAGACAAATGATGAATTGCGAAAGATGATGGGAATAGAGCCTGTGATTGATGCTGTGAAGAGGAACAGGTTGAGATGGTTTGGTCATGTGTTGAGGAAGGATGAAAGTGACTGGTTGAGAAGAGTGATGGAAAGGAATGTAGAAGGAAGCAGAGGACGGGGAAGACCGAGAAAGACTTGGCTAAAGATGGTGGAAGAAGAAATGCGGGCAAGGGGGTTAACAAGGAGAGATGCAGGAAATAGGGCAACATGGAGAAGATCGTCATGGGGACCGCAAGGCTAACCCCCGCTCTAGCAGGGAAAATGGCCTTAAAATGCATGTTGTTGTTGTTGTTGTTGTTGTGTTACACGAGGCTCGATCTTGTATACAAAAAAAAATAAAAAATTTTGAGTGTGAATATCTTTGCTGGAGCTTCCTCTTCAAAAGGTGGGCCATACAAATGGTAGCATTTTGGCAACACACACGACGACCTCCATAAATATTAACCGATTACATAGGTAGTTGATTCCAGGGAGTGGGCTGTGGAAGAATGCACAAAGGTATGGCAGCATGACCAAGACGGGAGAGAAAGAGAGAGAGATGGAGAGTCCGTAAAAATACGAGGAGGACAATGTACTCGTACGTTCACATCAATTACAAGAACATTGAGACAATGGAGAAAAAATACAAATGTGGGATTTGATCCCATATCGAGTGACTCGCTCAGTCTCTTTACTTGCGACCACTCAAATCGTGTGACCATGAATTTGCCAGGCAATGAGGGTCTGTGGGACACAGGAGACTGGGACTTTGTCGACGTTGCCCACAATTCATGGCACATGACCATTGCAGGGAACAAACAATGGGAGTGCCACGTACTGCGGCGTCTTGGCAGAGCGGCCTGAACGCAGCTGGTGCGTCGCTTCGGTGTTGCACAAGATGGCTGAATTAATCACTCTGCAGGTGCAATAATTGCTTCAAGCAGAATTCTTTTATTTTGCAAATGCTCATAAATGAAAATAATGAACGGATATTAGACATCATCACCAGGTATGGTTTGAAGGATTAACCTTTGTACTTGTATTGTTCCACTTACATAACTAAGCCTAGTGTTGGCTTAAGGTCTTAGGGTCTTGGAGTTGAGCCCCTGTCGTGCTATTGAAAATAACACCAGGTGGGTTCACTCAGCCTGGCATCCTTCCTTGCTTGGCAAAATGACTACCAGGTTACCTTTAACAGGGGCACTGCATCAGCATCACAGCCGTATTTCCAGAAAATGATGCAACCACCAGCCACAGGTTGCATACGATACAACAACAACAACTGTCATAAAAAGGTTGCATAATACAATAACTGGCATATACATGCAACAACTGACACCCACGCCCCCACCCCCCCCGCCTTCCCACAGATCTCCCGATGTCCCTGCTCTCAAATGTTGTACTTGTGTGCGCTTCCCTCTCTCTCCCCATCTCGTCTCCTGCTCAATTTATTGTATGTTTTGTGTGCTCGTTTTTATTTTTTTAAAATTGATGTTACGTCTTACACGAGCCTCGATCTTGTATAGAAAAAGAAACAAAAAAGAAACAAGCACCTATCAGGGATGCCTCTTCATGGTGTTTGTACCCCCCCGCCCCCCCCCACCCCCCCCCCCCCCACCCCAACGCAAATCGGGGGCCAAATCTTACCCATTCATCCCCGCTGGCCGGATTTGTCAGGGCAGGGCGGTCACGGTGAGAGTGCCAATAGGTCCCCAAGGATCGGCCCTTTCACTCTTGTCTCTCTTTCCTCTTTCTCTCTCTAACTCTCTCGTTGGATTCGTGAAGGTGGGGTTACACCATCCTGGATATGAGGGGTCTCTGGGTTGTTCCTGGAAGATCGCTGGGCTGTCTCCGTGCCTCAAAATAACTGAACAACAACAACAGACATAGCCTTAAATTAAGCATACAGCGATTGCAAGTTAGCTTTCGGATCCTGTGTGTATATTTCTTCTTTTTTTAGGCACAAGGAGTCAGGAAGAGAGCCGTGGACACGTGGGCAATGACGAAGGGCAACGAATAAATAGAAAAACACTCAGACGAAGAGAGCCATGGATAGTTTTTGCCTTCTCATAATAAATAAATTACGTACCTGTCGGAAGTACCCATGGTCAGGTCATGGCCACACAAAAAAATCCATACCTGCCCTGCTGCAGACAGGGGGTTATTAGCCATGGCATAAGATATATTTCCCCACCTCTCCCCCACTATCCCTCCACTCCCACCAGGCCTCTCCCGAAGGGAGCGGATGTTTCTCGTACTTTTAAAAGAGCTAAATGTTGCCGACCTGTGTATAACCACAACAATCATGGCTGGCAGGTTAGCCAAGAGGTGTGCCAACTCACCTTTGAGATGTTTATCCTGGATTTAAAGCCTGAGCCAGATGTAAACTGCCACCCTGGTGTTCCGTATACAGGGCAGGGCATCTGAGTTGGGCCGTCCATCAGATCGATGTTGAGGTGGAAGACCCACCTGCCAGCACCCGGCTGGTAAACGTTAAAGATCCCACAGTTACCTTCGCAAAGACTATGTGAGTTATCACTGGCATCCTGAACGAATTCCAAATCCCTACCTTCACCACAGGTAACAACTATTGTAGTTTCATTGGACACTCCATGACGCCAGGTCAAAGTGCTTGCTACCTGAGTGTGCTTGCTGTCGGAGCAGCTCCTTCACCGTAAACAACCCTCACCAATTGGTACGTTTCCTATGACCAGCCATCCTCGACTATGAATGGAGACTGATTACAGGTGGCGGAGGAGTTGGCGGTCAAGAGGAGACACTCGACAGACATAAAAATAGGACCACGAGTCCTAAAGCTCACCTGTATCAGCAGCAACAGTGATTGACGTCATAACATTTCGCTGCTAATGCAGCGCCACCTGTTGGTTAGGGCGGGAAATTTAAAGGTTTTAGAAACATATTTTGATGCGGTGAATACACCTTCAAAAAAAAGGTTAGACATCAGATATGAAGCACGTGGCCAGGTTTCATCAAAATCGTGTATTTGGTTCAAGCAATGACAAGTGTTTCCAGACTCAATGACTTACCTATGGATACTGTTCGATCACATAAGCCGCTATAAGTTGCACACCAACTCGAGGTCTTCTTCCAATCGTTTAATGAACGTTTTGGTTTGAAGGGAACACAAGCCAAGAAAAAGGGGCAGCAACATGCTGTAAATACAATCGGAACAATAATCAGGTAAACAAGCGTTACGCCTCGGTCCCCCGTCGGTGAAGTGATGTGAGTTGACAAAGTGGAAGACGCAGAAAACATGCTATGATATGATATTTCGCTCACAAGGTTCAGGCATACATGGAGGCGGCCATCTTGGATTTTGACGTGGAGACCCAATTTTAAACAGCGTTCTTCCTTATGCCGAGATACACCCACACACCAAATTAGAAGTTGGTACTTCGCTTATTTTTCAAAATATTCATCTCACAAGGTTCAGACATACATGGCGGCGGCCATCTTGGAATTTGACGTGGCGACCCAATTTTAAACAGCGTTCTTCCTTATGCCTAGATACACCCACACACCAAATTAGACGTTGGTACTTCGCTTATTTTTCAAGATATTCATCTCACAAGGTTCAGACATACATGGCGGCGGCCATATTGGATTTTGACGTGGCGACCCAATTTTAAACAGCGTTCTTCCATGTGCCTAGATACACCCACACACCAGATTAGAAGTTGGTACTTCGCTTATTTTTCGAGATATTTCGCTCACAAGTTTCAGACATATATATGGTGGCGGCCATCTTGGATTTTGACGTGGCGACCCAATTTTCAATAGCGTTCTTCCTTATGCCGAGATACACCCACACACCAAATTAGAAGTTGGTACTTCGCTTATTTTTCAAGATATTCATCTCACAAGGTTCAGACATACATGGCATCAGACATACATGGTGGCGGCCATCTTGGATTTTGACGTGGGTTGCACCCACACACCAAATTTGAATGCGGTCCTTCGCTTATGCACGCACACACGCACGCACGCCCGCACGCACGCAAACACGCACGCAAACACGCATGCCCGCACGCACACACGCACGGACGGACAGACGGACGGACGGACGGACACACGGACGGAGGGGAAAACCATAGTCCCCCTTTCGCTCCGCTGTGCGACGGGGGACAATAATGATTAATAACAATTAACATCTTTGGTAAGCAAAACATTTTGATACACCAACACGTGCATCAACAATAATAGCCTTGTTGTAGCGGTTACCGGAAGCATGGCACAATTACCCTGCACCGGCCGATGACGCAACCGGTGAGCGGTCACTTGTCCGGACTCGCCCGGGCGTGTCCAGACTTGCCTTTCCCGGGCGAACACTTGGCTTACCTATTTGCATACAACGCCCCGCCTGAGAGGCGTGGCTTTTGTGTGTTGAGCTTTACTTATAAATTGCCGCCTGTTCGATGGGCTAATTCAGTGCTTTTGAGTTCTTTCGAGTGAGCTGGAAATAAATAGCTCAGTGAAACTTCATTCCTGGCGTCCTTCATTTTGTCCGGTTTTATCGTGCGAGCATAGCTCCCACAATTGGTGACCCCTTTTCAAGAACATGGTGATGGAGTCATCTGTAGCTTTGAAGCTCCCGGGCTTTTGGGAATCGCACGCGGCCGTCTGGTTCGCCCAAGCGGCTTCTCAATTCGCCCTGCGGAACATTACGGAGGACACAACGCGCTACCACCATGTCGTCTCCGTGCTCAACGCCTCCACCGCAGCCCGGGTCCTGAGTTTCCTCCAGAACCCGCCGAACGCCGACAAATACGGCGCGCTCAAAGGCCTACTCCTCGGTGCGTTTGGACTCACGGAGACCGAACGCGCGCGACAACTGCTCGACCTCCCGGAGCTGGGTGAGGCCCGTCCATCCGAGCGCATGGACCACATGCTGGCTCTACTCGGCGACCATAGCCCAGATTTCCTCTTCTGCGAGCTGTTCCTCCGGCAGCAACCCGGGCAGGTATGGTTAGCTTTGGCTAACTCGCCCATCACGGACCCTCGCGCCCTGTCCAAGGAGGCCGATAAATTTTTCTCGGCCAGGCGACACGTCGGAGCGGCCGCCTGGAACCCTGGGCCGACCGAGGCAATGCCCGCGCCATGAACGGCGCCACCACCGGCCGAGTCAGCGCCACTGGCGGCAGCGGCCGCCGCGATGCCCCGTCGACTGAACCCGACGCGACCGCCGGAGCCTCCACCAGAGCGGACCATGTGCTATTACCACGCCAGGTTCGGGCAGAAGGCCAGAACGTGCCGCCCACCGTGCACTTTCGGCAGGTCGGGAAACGACCAGGCCGGCGTTCGCTGCCTGCCATGAGCGTCGGCCATTCAGGCAGCCTTCTGTTTATCACGGACACAGCGTCCACGGCTCACGGCCGTGGACGATTTCACCCGCCTACTCGCCGAGTTTCCCGCCCTCACGCAGCCAACGTTTTCGGCCGTCGCCGTCAAGCACGGCGTCCAACACCACATCCCGACCACAGGGCCACCGGTCTACGCCATGGCTCGCCGCCTCGACCCGGCCAAACTCGCCGTGGCGAAGGCGGAATTCGACGCGCTGGAGCGATTGGGCATTGTGCGGCGCTCGAATAGCGCGTGGGCCTCGCCCCTGCACATCGTGCCCAAACCGGGTGGTGGATGGCGACCATGCGGCGATTACCGCCGCCTCAACGACGCCACGACCCCCGACCGGTACCCGATACCACACATACAGGACTTTTCCGCCCGTTTGGCGGGGCGGGTGATCTTTTCCAAGGTTGACCTCATTCGGGGCTACCACCAGGTACCCGTCCGGCCGGCGTGCCGAAGACAGCGGTAATTACACCTTTTGGCCTCTTCGAGTTCCTTCGCATGCCGTTCGGCCTTAAGAACGCGGCCCAGGCCTTCCAGCGGTTGATGCACAGCTTGCTGCGCGACCTCACCTTCCTTTTCGTCTACTTGGACGACATTCTCGTCGCCAGCACTTCCCGGGCGGAGCACCTCATCCACCTGCGCACGCTTTTTGAGCGCCTCGGCCAGCACGGCCTCATCATCAACCCAGCGAAATGCCAGTTTGGCGTAACGGCCATCGACTTCCTGGGGCACCGCATCACGAAGCGTGGGGCCGTCCCGCTGCCTACCAAGGTGGAGCCAGTCACAAGTTTCCCGCGCCCCCGCTCCATCAAGGCCCTACAGGAATTTTTGGGGATGGTAAATTTCTACCACCGGTTCGTGCCTCGCGCCGCCCAACTCATGCGCCCCCTGTACGAAGCCCTCCGGGGCAAGCCAGCCAAGCACGACGTCGCCTGGACCACAGAGATGGACGCGGCGTTCACGGGCGCTAAGCTGGCCCTCGCCAATGCGACCATGCTGGCGCACCCGGCGCTCGACGCACCCATCGCCCTCACAACGGACGCTTCCGACTACGCGGTGGGCGCCGTGCATGAACAGTGGATGAACGGGGCTTGGCAACCGCTGGCCTTCTTCAGCCGGCAGCTTCGCCCTAACGAGCGCAAGTATAGCGCTTTCGACCGCGAGCTCCTCGGCCTTTACCTGGCCGTTCGCCACTTCCGCCATCTTTTAGAGGGCCGCCCATTCACGGCGTTTGTGCACCACAAACCCCTGGTCTTCGCCATGGCCAAGGTTACAGAGCCGTGGTCGGCCCGCCAGCAGCGCCACCTCTCCGCCGTGTCCCAATTTACGATGGACATCCGGCACGTCGCGGGCAAGGACAATGCTGTGGCCGATTGCCTCTCCCGGTCCGGCGCGAACACCGTCCACCTGGGTGTGGGCTTCGCCCGCATGGCGGCCGACCAGACCGCCGACCCCACGGTGCAAGCCCTCCGGACAGCGGACACAGGCCTGCGGTTGGCTGACGTCCCCTTCGAGGACACAGGCACGGTGTCTCCTGTGCGACGTTTCCCTGGGCCAACCTCGCCCCATCGTGCCCACCGGATGGCAGCGGCACATTTTTGACGCCCTCCACGGCCTTTCCCACCCGGGCCGGAAAGCATCACAGAAGCTCGTGGCAGCAAAGTTTGTCTGGCACGGGCTCCGTAAGGACGTCTGCGACTGGGCCAATGCCTTTGTCGCCTGCCAGCGCGCGAAGGTCCACCGGCACACCCAGGCCCCGTTGGCACCATTCGACCTGCCCGAGCGGTGCTTCGACCACGTCAATGTGGACCTGGTGGGACCCCTTCCCTCCTAGCGGGGCTTCACCCACCTCCTCACGATGGTGGACAGGACCACCAGGTGGCCGGAGGCCGTCCCGCTGGCATCAACAACATCCGCCGACGTGGCGCAGGCCTTCATTGGCACCTGGATTGCCCGTTTCGGCATGCCCTCCGACATCTCCTCCGACAGAGGCCCGCAATTCGCCTCGGAGCTTTAGCCTTGGGGGTCAAGATACACCGCACCACGGCCTACCACCCCCAAGCCAACGGCTTGTGCGAGCGGTTCCACCGCTCGATGAAGGCCGCTCTCAGGGCCAGCCTCCAGGACGACGGTTGGGCCGACAGGCTCCCGTGGGTCCTATTGGGCCTCCGAACGGCCCCTAAAGAGGACCTCCAGGCTTCCACCGCCGAGCTGGTCTACGGCCAGCCACTGCGCGTGCCGGGCAAATTCATCCCTGACACCACCGGCCCCTGGTCCGCGGCTCGCCAACGCTCGGTCCTTCAGGAGGCCGCCAGGAAATTTGCCCCTGTGCCCACGTCCCACCACGGCTGCCCCCAACCCCACGTCCCCCCAGCACTTCGCACTGCGGAGTACGTTTTTATCCGACACGACGCACACCGGGGACCACTCCGGCCACCGTACGATGGACCTTTCCGGGTCCTGAAGAGGGACGACAAGTCGTTCATCATCAATATTGGCGGCAAGCCGGACCGCATCTCCGTGGACCGCCTCAAGCCGGCCCATTTGGACCTCGACCAACCTCCACGGTTGGCCCTTCCTCCACGATGGGGCCGCCCCCGTCAAGCAAGCCCCCCGCCCGACTATCCACCGCCACGCCACCTACCACCCCCACACGAATCGCCAGGGGTCGTTTCGGCCGGGTCATCAAGACCCCCCTCAAACTGACTCTCCCGGTGCAGGTTAATTCTGGGGGGGACGCATGTAGCGGTTACCGGAAGCATGGCACAATTACCCTGCACCGGCCGATGACGCAACCGGCGAGCGGTCACTTGTCGGGACTCGCCTGGGTGTGTCCAGACTTGCCTTTCCCGGGCGAACACTTGGCTTACCTATTTGCATACCACGCCCCGTCTGAGAGGCGTGGCTTTTGTGTGTTGAGCTTTACTTATAAATTGCCGCCCGTTCGATGGGCTGATTCAGTGCTTTTGAGCGAGCTGTAAATAAATAGCTCAGTGAAACTTCATTCCTGGCGTCGTTCATTTTGTCCGGTTTTATCGTGCGAGCATAGCTCCCACAATGTAATACTTTAACCAATAACATCAAGCATACCGAACTGTAATACAGAATCACCTGGGTTGTTACCACGGATCTCCCCGAGACATTAACCTGTGTACCAGCATTAATACCTCCAACTACTGTAGCCAATAATCCAACCCTCGTCATTGTAGCTAAAACATGCGTCTCCGTGCTGCATCCATACATTACTATCGGTTGCTTTGCCAATTCCTACGCAACCTGATTAAGGTAACTAGTGAAGTACTCGTGCTACGCACGGGTGGGAGGCGAGAAGCAAACAGGCAATACAGAAACGGCGAATGCTAAAGCATGAAACCAATAAATTCCACATTCCTGTGGCACCTTCAGTCGCACATCAGACATGGACAGCAAGTTCGTGAAAGACTTCCATGAAAAACGTACCTGTTCGCAAACAAACGGGTACGTTCACGTATAAAAACATCGATCGTGGGTCCGTGGCGAATCTGCATATGGCGATCCGCGAAGTTCACGTTCAGAAAGTAGAAACCATCACGGCATGTCATCATTTACTTGAACTCGATATCTCTTTTTTCAATTCCAAACAACATAACTCCAATCACAAATTAATCACCAAATAAACTTTTAACAACATTGTTAATGTTTCCTTCATTGTAAAAACTACCAAATCAACAGTTAAAAGGATTTTGAACCGATAGGTATTACGGCCTTGGCAAGATCGATGGGGACAGCGATCTGTTGGCTTATACACCGCCCAAATAGCTATGTGGAATTCTCTCATGTAGAGATTAAATTCACGTCGTTTGAACTTTGGCCGAGGTCATTATTTACTTTTAATGATGTTTATATACGAATCAAAAAGAAGATAATTGGTTTTGGGTCGTCCTTTCTGCATATCTCGTGGGATTGTTCGTGGGAGAGATGGCCATGATGGCGGGAGGGGGTTGGCATTCTCTCAAGCAGGGATTCAACCCATGTCCTTATAAAAGGTATTTGTCAGAGGTCACCGAGTCCGATCGGTGCTGCCGATTGGTGCAGCCGTTTCTTTGTGCGGCACCCAGAAAAATAACGTTAGGCGGGAGTCCAAACCTGAAAATGCTGGAGGCCAAAGCTGAAATTGGAAAAACAATATAGTCTATTTTACTCCAGGAGATCCCAGCATTACCCACCCAAAATATCGATGCGATCGGTTCAGCCGTTTTTGCGGTACCTGGGAACGGACGGACAGACGGACGGCCATTTGGTGAATTATAGTAAGATGAGGATTACATGAGGATCTTTGCCGATGAGGATTACAAAGGACCGCCTTTTTAAGAGTGAACATAAGGTTCACGTCATTGGTTCCGGTAAAATCAATCAAATCGGAACGGTTATAACACCTGTAGCCCACGGATCTCTGAGATAATTTAATAACTCTGAATCAATAGATACAAGTGACGGACTTACCGCCCACACGTGTCCGAGGGTCATTCGAGTCCAAACTCCGAATAACAACCGAACCCAAAGACACCAGTCTTCCTGGGTGAAGAAGCGAATCCACACTCCCCATTAATGGCTGGGCCTGAGAACGCGCCAAAACCCTGAGAACGCGCCAAACCCCTGAGAACTCGCCAAAACCCTGAGAACGCGCCAAAACCCTGAGAATGCGCCAAAACCCTTCCACATTTCCAAGCTGGCCTCCAAAGCCAGTCGCCGACTGGGCATCCTCCGTCGTGCGAAGTCCTTCCTTGGCACACCTGAGCTCCTCACCACATACAAGGCTTTCATCCGCAGCTCAATGGAGTACTGCTCTCCCCTCTGGGCTGGTGCTCCTGCCTCACACCTAGCTCGTCTTCACGCTGTTGAAACCAAAGCGTTCAGAATCATTGGAATCTCCCGCGATGACGCTATCTCCGAGGGCCTTTCACTTAATCACCGCAGGAAGGTTAGTGGTCTTTCCGTCTTCTACCGACTCCTCTCCGGCCTTGCTCCCCCAGCTCTCTCTGGGCTCTGTCCCCCAAATATTCCTGCAGGTCGCACAAGATCTGCCTGCAACCCTCTTATGATTAAACTGCCAAAATCAAGACTCTCTGCTCACCTTCACTCCTCTTTTCTCCTGCCTCTGGAACAAACTCCCTCACTCTCTTCAATCCCACTCCTCCCTCCAGGTCTTTAAAACGGCTGTTCACCACCATCTCTTATCTTCCCCAATCCAAAACCTTGATCTTTTCTACCCCCGCTAATTTCACCCCAAATCCACTTTTTTGAGGTGACTTTTGACTTCTTTCCTGGAAGTCCTTGGTGTCCTTGCGTTTTATACCTATCCTGCCTCCCCCCAGGCCCTCTCCCTCCAAAAACATCTCCCGATGTCCCTGCTCTCAAATGTTGTCTTTGTGTGCTTCCTCCCCTTCTCTCCCCATCTTGTCCACCGCTCCCCTTTTTATATACTTTGTTTGCTTGTTTGTTTGATAAATGTTAGCTCTTTCACGAGCCTCGACTCTGTACAAAAAAAAAAAAAAAAAAAAGAACGCGCCAAAACCCTGAGAACGCGCCAAAACCCTGAGAACCCGCCAAAACCCTGAGAACGCGCCAAAACCCTGAGAACTCGCCAAAACCCTGAGAACACGCCAAAACCCTGAGAACTCGCCAAAACCCTGAGAACTCGCCAAAACCCTGAGAACGCGCAAAAACCCTGAGAACGCGCCAAAACCCTGAGAACTCGCCAAAACCCTGAGAACGCGCCAAAACCCTGAGAACGCGCCAAAACCCTGAGAACGCGCCAAAACCCTGAGAACGCGCCAAAACCCTGAGAACGCGCCAAAACCCTGAGAACTCGCCAAAACCCTGAGAACTCGCCAAAACCCTGAGAACTCGCCAAAACCCTGAGAACGCGCCAAAACCCTGAGAACTCGCCATAACCCTGAGAACGCGTCAAAACCCTGAGAACGCGCCAAAACCCTGAGAACGCGCCAAAACCCTGAGAACGCGCCAAAACCCTGAGAACGCGCCAAAACCCTGAGAACGCGCCAAAACCCTGAGAACGCGCCAAAACCCTGAGAACGCGCCAAAACCCTGAGAACGCGCCAGGTATGCTTCAGTTTGGTACCTCGCAGCGTGACGTTGCTCGTCGATTCAACGTCCATAGAAACACCATTTGGCACAGCTTCACCGAGCTGACGGCAGGACACGTGTCTACAGGCGCACAGGTGAACGTTACATCAGTCCATGTGTTCTGGAATGGGATCCTTTTGGAGGTGGGGGCGTTATGATCTGGGGTGGGATAACAGCTGCAGCAAGGATGCCAATGATTGTGATTGAGGGAGACTTGAATGCTGTGAGGTACCGAGACGAGATTTTGCAAATGGCCGCTTTACCGTTTTTGCAACAGAACGGCCTGGGAGTGACGTTTCAACACGATAACGCCAGACCACACGTTGCTCGAGTTGTACAGCAGTATCTTAATCAGAACAATGTTAATGTGTTACCCTGGCCCGCAAGATCCCCTGATTTGTCACCCATTGAACACGTCTGGGATGAAATGGAGCGACGTTTACGACGTCATCCGAATCCTCCAACAACGCTGCAGGAACTCCGCCAAATCCTTCCTCGGATATGGAATGATCTTCCCCAGGACTTTCATCGACGTTTCGTGGCCTCAATGAGGCGAAGGTGCCAGGCCTGCATCAATGCACAAGGTGGACACACTCGCTACTGACCGTGTGAACTTGCTTGTGAACCCCCTCTTGTGTTGTGGCTCATTTGCATATGCCAGGTGCGCTGTTCTTATGGACTGTTGATCGTTACCACACCTTGAAACATTTGTCTTTCCATGTAATAACATTTCATTCGCGGCAGTAAAAGTTTAACACTGATTCTGTTTGTTGTTTGTGTGTCACAATAACTTTTGCCTTTGAGTATACATATATATAATCAAGGAAATCGACGCAGGAGGCCATTTGGCCCATCATGCCTGTGCTATTCCAATGCCGTTCCTCATAGCTTGGACGAGCTAGCCCCGGAATCATTCTCGTAACCTTGCACTGAATCCTCTCTCTGGCAGCTTTGTCCTTCAGATGTCCTGAGCAAAACTGCGCACAATATTCCTGATAAGATCACACGATATTGCTTTGCAGTGTTAAAACGATCTATTTTGATTGGTAATTGCCCCCCCCCCCTCCCACCCTACAAATATAATGCAACATAAACCCCTGCTTACTTCACCTACAGCTGCCTGGCATTGTCCTGTCTGCTTACAACGTCTAAACCATCTCATGATCTGCCACATGCACCGAGATCGATTCATCGACTGGTAGCACTGGAACCCCAAGCCATCGCTCAGGAAATTTCGAGTGGATCGGCAGACACAATTGGTCATATTTTTGGCAAGTTTTAAGGTTTGTCTCTTGTGTCGCATTTTTTGTGTCGCTCTCATATTTGGTTTTTGCATTGTGAATGAGTTTGAGTCATGAGAGAAAAAAGCCAGTGAAACATTTGCTTTGTTTTGTTTGATTTATTTGGCAAGTTAAATCATTAGTCTTCTACCGGTCACACCCCTGCTAACCCCCGCTCCTGCAGGGAAAATGGCCTTAAAATGCATTGTTGTTGTTGTACCGGTTACACCGGAGGGTACTATAGGTTTGCTCTGCTCCATCTGTCCGTCCATCCATCCCACCTGTGGTTTTCAGACTTCCCCATATCTTTTAACATATTCAATTGAAACTTGGCCATTGTCAACTCACATCACTTCCCCGACGGGGGGCCGAGGCGTAACGCTTGTGATAACTTACAGAACAAGTTTGAGTTTCAGGACGTTTCGTAAATTTTTCAGTTATGCCATTTTTGGACTGGGAAAATATCGGTAGGGGACATGTATTGCAAAGCAATTCGGTAGGGGACATGTATTGCAAATAATGTATTGCAAAGCAATTCTCGCTCTTGTTAGTCCCCTACCGGTGTACACCGGAGGGGACTATAGGTTTGCACTCCGTCCCTCCGTCTGTCAGTCTGTCCGTCCGTCCGTCACGCAAAGAACAGTTTCCGGACTTTTTTTTCTAAACTCTTAATGCTAATGATTTCAAACTTGGTACATGGTTTCCTCATGATAAGTTACAGATCAAGTTCGAACTCCACGACGTTTTGATCATTTTTGACAAAGTTATAGCACTTTGAACTTTGGTAATTTCCCAAAACAGTTTTCCAGACGACAGACTACCGATAGGGGACATGTATTACAGCGCAATACTCAGAATGCTTTTAGTCCCCTACCGGTGTACACCAGAGGGGACTATAGGTTTGCACTCCGTCCGTCAGTCCGTCAATGCACCCCGTTAATTCACCCCAGATCCACTTTTTTTAAATACTGACTTCTTTCCTGGAAGTCCTAGCAGTCTCCACGTGTTTTTTTTTTTGTTTGTTGTTTACCTCTCCCACCCCCCGCCCCCCCCCCCCTCACCGCCTTCCCGTGCACTTCTCCTCCCCCCAAGCCCTCTCCCTCCCCACAGATCTCCCGATGTCCCTGCTCTCCATCTTGTTCTCCCGCTCCCTTTGTCATATGTTTTATGTTTTATGTTTTATGTATCAGTTTGTCTTTTTTGTGATCAATGTTAGCTCTTACACGAGCCTCGACCTTGCATACAAAAAAAATAAAAATTCTGTGTATCCGGCCTTACTGTGCACGTTACCCACTCTGTGTATCCAAAAATTCCTGGGCAATAAAAACCAGGCATGATGAAGGCGTACATGTTGGTGTCGCCTGGAGGCCCTGCATGTCCTCACAAAGTTGGTTGGCATAGTTGGTGGCGTCGGGCAAGGTGTCATCGGATTCTGAGAAGAATTCTCCTGGGAGTCGAAGCGGTGCACCGCACACGAACTATGCATCCAAGGTCGTCTTTTTGAGCAGCTCGTGTACCATGCAGGACCATAGGTATGACGTCCGTCCAGTGTGTAGAGTTGTCATGCGCTTTCAGAGAAGACTTGAGTTGGCGGTAGCTGCTGGATTTGCTACTGGATGGTAAGCGGTGGTTCGCACACAGTCGGTACCCAGGAGTCGAGCAAGCCAGAATCTTCCTCTTCCTCTCTCTCTCTCCCCTCCTCGCTCACCCTCCTCCCCTTTTTCCTCTCCTCTCTTAATATTCCCATCAACGAAGCGACCATGCATTGCCCGGAAACGTCAGATACCTTTACTAGTTTATTATAATAAAAGGCAATGTCAGTGGGTGTGTCCTCCATAACTCAAAAACCATGAAATCTAGTAGTGGCGGTCCAAATCTTTGCATGCATACTTATCGAACTCCAAACAAGTGCATGAATGAAAACTGAGTGTTTAAACATCCCATTTGAAGATCAATTAGGGGTTGTTCATTACAAAAAAAATAAGAAAGACCCACCAAAATTGCGGTGCACCATCTTGGTCAGCCCTCTGTCACATCACTGGGTTATTAAACCTCCGTTTTGATTTGGCGTATACAAACGTGCCTTGCCTTGGAAACACGATCTACTCTCATGGTCTAATTAAAGTATATAATCAGAATCTGTGTTCGGGTATGAGGATCGAATCTCGAGGACTAAATAAGTGCCGCGATCTGCTCTTGATCTGCTTCTGCTCTCTCCTATCCTCCCCACTCCCTCCTGCCATCTTCCTCTTTTCCCCTCCCCCTTCTCCTCCTCTCCCCCCCTCCCACCCCTCCTCTCTCTCCCCCAACCCCTCTCACACCCCCACCCTTCCTCCCACTCCCTTGCTCCCCTCCCCCTCCCTTTTTCCTCCTCCCTCTCCTACACCCACCTCCTTTTCCTCCCCTCCCTTAATATTACTCAGGACAAGCTAAGGTGTGTTTCCTGAATGTTCGTTTGAAGTTTTTTTTTCTTCCTTTAGGGGGAGAGGGTGTGCAATTCGAATTATCCAAGTACACGTTTGTATACGCCTGCCGCTCCATTCCTCTTCCCTCAGATCGGCAGTCTGCAGCCTCCTCACTCTCTGAAGACCTGGACAAAATCACAGACTGGTCAAACATGTGGAACATGTCTTTCAATCCTGACAAATCTCACACTCTTACTATGTCTCTCCGAAAAGATCGACTGGACAACCCTCCCATCTACTTTCTCAACAATCCTCTCCAAGAAGTTCTGTCGCTCAAGCTTTTGGGTCTCACCATCTGCCATGATCTTTCTTGGGAAAACCACATTTCCAAGCTGGCCTCCAAAGCCAGTCGCAGACTGGGCATCCTCCGTCGTGCGAAGTCCTTCCTAGGCACACCTGAGCTCCTCACCACATACAAGGCTTTCATCCACAGCTCAATGGAATACTGTTCTCCCCTATGGGCTGGTGCTCCTGCCTCACACCTGGCTCGGCTTCACGCTGTTGAATCCAAAGCTTTCAGAATCATTGGAATCTCCCGCGATGAAGCTATCTCTGAGGGCCTTTCACTCACTCACCGCAGGCAGGTAGGTGGTCTTTCTGTCTTCTACCGACTCCTCTCCGGCCTTGCTCCCCCAGCTCTCTCTGTGCTCTGTCCCCCAAATATTCCTACAGGTCGCACAAGATCTGCCAGCCACCCTCTGATGGTTAAACTGCCGAAATCTCGCCTCTCTGCTCACCTTCACTCTTTCATTCCTCTTTTCTCCCGCCTCTGGAACAAACTCCCACACTCACTTCAATCACACTCCTCCCTCCAGGTCTTCAAAACAGCTGTTCACCACCATCTCTTATCTTCCCCCATCCAAAACCTTGATCTTTTCTACCCCCACTAATTCACCCCAGATCCACGTTGTTTGAAATTCCAACTTCTTTCCTGGAAGTCTTGGCAGTGTCCATATGTTTTATACCTCTCCCACCCCCCCCCCCTTCCCATGCCTCCCCCAAAGCCCTCTCCCTCCCACAGTTCTCTTGATGTCTCCATGTCTCTCTGTCCCTGCTCTCAAATGTTGTGTTTGTGTCCTTCCCCCTCTCTCCCCATCTTGTCTACCGCTCCCGATGTTATTTGTTTTGTGTGTCTGTTTGTCTTTCTGTGTGATTAATGTTCGCTCTTTCACGAGCCTCGATCTTGTATACAAAACAAAACAAAACAAAAAAAAACAAAAAAAAAAACAGTGCCTTCAAAAAGTATTCACACCCCTTGACTTTTTCACATTTTGTTGTTACAGCCTGGATTAAAAATGGATTAGATTGAGATTATTTGTCTCTGATCTACCCATAATGTCAAAGTGGACTTATTTTTAGAATTTTTTACAAATCAATGAAAAGCTGAAATGTCTTGAGTCAATACGTATTCAACCCCTTTGCTTATGAGACTCCAAATTGAGCTCAGGTGCATCCAATTTCCTTTGATCATCCTTAAGATGTCTCTACAACTTGATTGGAGTCTGCCTGTTGTCAATTCAAGTGATTGGGCATGATTTAGAAAGAAATACACCTTTCTGTATCAGGTCGCACAGTCGACAATGCATGCAAGAGCATAAACTCAACCATGAAATCCATGGACCTGTCCGTCGAACTCCGAGATAGAATTGTGAGGAGGCATATATTTGGGGAAGTGTATAAAACGATTTCCAGAGTGTTCCCAAGAGCACAGTGAGCTCTATCATTAGGAAATGGAAAGAATATGGAACTACACAGACTCTCCACAGAGCTGGCTGTCCGACCAAACTGAGCAACCGGGCAAGAAGGACCTGGGTCAGGGAGGTGACCAAGAACCCAATGACCACTCTGGCAGTGCTACAGAGTTCCTCGACTGAAATGGGAGAACCTGCCAGAAGGATAACAGTCGCTACAGCATTTCACAAATCCAGGCTTTATGGGAAAGAAGCCACTCCTGAGAAAAAGGCACATGGCAGCATGCGTGTAATTTGCAAGACGGCACATGAATGACTGAGAGCATGAGGCAAAATATTATCTTGTCTGATGAGACGAAAATTGATCTATCTCACCTGAATGCAAAGCGCTACGTCTGGCGGAAACCAAGCACAGCTCATCACCCATCTAACACCATCCCGACCGTGAAGAATGGTTGTGGCAGCATCATGCTATGGGGATGCTTTTCAGCGGCAGGGACTGTGGGACTTATATGGATAGAGGGAACAATGAATAAAGCCAAATACAGGCAAATCCTTGAGGAGAACCTGCTTCAGAGTGCAAAAGACCTTAGATTGCGGTGAAGATTTATGTTCCAACAGGACAATGGCCCCAAAGCATACAGCTGAAGCAACACAGGAATGGCTTCAGAACAAGAACATGAAAATCCTTGAGTGGCCCAGCCAAAGGCCAGACTTGAATCCCATTGAGAATCTGTGGAAACACTTGAAGATTGCTGCTCACCGATGCTTTCCACCCAACTTGACAGAGCTTGAGAAAATCTGCAAGGAAGAATGGGAGGGAGAATCTCCCCAAATCCAGATGTGCAAAGCTGATGCAAACATACCCAAGAAGACTCAAAGCTGTAATCGCTGCCAAAGGCACTTTTACAAAATATTGACTGAGGGGGTTGAATACTTATGTAAATTAAACATTTCTATATTTCCTTTTTAATACATACATATTTTAATTTCTAAAAGAAGAAAAATCCACTTTGACGTTATGGGGTATTATGTGTAGACCACGAACAAAAAATTCAATCTAAGCCATTTTTAAGTCAGGCTGTAACACAACAAAATGTGAAAAAGTCAAGGGGTGTGAATACTTTTCTGAAAGCATTGTAACCGCGATGTATTATATATGCACATAAGCAGTGCAACTTTTTGCTTCATGCACGTAACCCGGATTTTTTTTTACTTTCGGAAGTGATTGAGATAGCGAGCGGTCTGTTGCCTATACACCGGCCAAGAAAAGGAAGACGTCAGAAGAACGTGTTCCATGCGTGGGCCAAGATAGCCTCGAGGGTGGGTACTTTGCTATCGCCATGCTAGCATTAATCATAAAGATAATAACACGACCCCCTCCCTCACCCAGGCCACTCCCGTAGGGAGGGTGCTTGTAGTATTTATATTTGTAAGAAAAAAGAAGAAGTGCATATTGTGTGATTATTAAAATATACTTTGCAAATCGAATTAAGTGGTTGTTTTGAATGCGTCATTCACCCAAAATGAACAGACGCCGAAGAATAAACAAACTTTGCATAATCATTCATCATGTCTCCCCATATAAAGGCACCTGGAAAGAAGGGAATAAAGCATTACATCGTCACTGGCGAAGATCACACCATGGCCTGCGAACATCATGAAGCCAAATTCTACGTCGATGACCCTGTGAGTAAAACTGGCATTAAATAATGATGCGCACACTCTCACGTAGACACTGTGATTTGTATTTATTCCTGCTACCGGTATGTGAAACACCCTGTACCCATATGCTAAGCAAACTAGGAATGTGCTGTGCTATTTAGGTAGGAGTACTGCAACCCATGCCTGCAGAAAACGGATTTTTTGGAACACCGGCCGCACTTTCCATCCAATCATCATGTAACTTTGTATGAAGCTGGCATTTACCATTGCACACTAGGGTGGTCCAAAAATGCAAAAAAAAATCACTTTTTTATCTGGATTTTGATGCTCTATTGGATTATTGTTAGAAATGGTCGAAAACATTCACCCAAAAAATATTTTGCATCTGAGTCATTTATAAACTCATACACACTCGACATATAAATTTGTCATTTTGGTCAATTTTAATGAAAATCGTCCATGTTGAGAGGCTTACAAAGACTTTAGAAATATTTTTTTCCTAAATAATGTCATTGATGGACGATGGTACATACCCCTGTGAAGTCCTCATGGTCGAAACATGAGTCAGACATGTATGAACATGTTTCAAACATGTTTCAAGCATTGTCAAACATGTTTCGACCATGATGATTTCACACTCACAGGCGCATGCAAAAAGTCATGAGCCACAAAATGGCTTCGTACAATAGTGCATATGTACTTTTTCCACCTAGGTTGCTATTGGATTGTTCTCATTTAGTTATTTGGATGCAATGGATAGTCAAGCATGGTATTCATACAAAAAGTCATGTGTTATTGCTTCTGGTGCATTAATATGGTATGTATCCAAAATGTTCAATCCCAGTCATTTGGTGGGTCACTCGTGTTGACCATATTTATTTACTGCGTCGGTGGTTGGTGAAAAAATTTGGTGAAAAACGCCATATTTCAATTGAAGTGAGTATGAGTTTCTAGATGGAATTGAGCGACAATATTTGGTGGGTTAATGTTTTAGACCATTTCTAACAATAATCCAGTAGAGCATCAAAATCGGAGAGATCGATGTTTTTTGGACCACCCTATTGCACACATTCCCTATATAGTCAACTTGGTTGTGAGATGGCTTTGAAAGCTGTAAAACACAAGTTGATGAGTCTTTCCTTAGTTTTAAGAAAGGAGGTGCACAGAGCACACTGCGGAAGTGGCAGCACATCTACACTCGCCACGAGAGATGGTTTGAGCCCAGATTTTGCAAGCACGAACCGAAAAAAAACTCACGAAATGCCAGGAATCCCGAATCAGTTTTCCAGGAATTCCTGGAGAATTTTGTACCAGAAAGAAACGCCAGCGTGTTGAAGAATACTTGCAAGTGAAATTCAAAATGGTTTGAAAATGCCGAAGGCCGACGACCATGTGATGTCCATGCGTGTGTGCAGGCGACGGAGAAGATGACGATCACTAAAATCTTATCCTGAACTTTGTATTGGCCGGAATTTTCAGTAGAGTCCTTTTTCATCTTATTCACTCGAGTACCTCGCTAACTTTCCATAACATGGTCATTGGTCAAGGATGGTTATGGACGCCTATTACTTGGTCTATGTGTTTCCACTCAATAGATCACCAGCATGAGAGACTTCAAGGAATAATTGTGTACAAATGACACAAAGCAATCACACTTTACCAACCATCTATTTCTGTTCAGAATGCTTTTAATTTTGTCTCCTCTGCATTACTACAGGTCGGTCACGAGACAAATTCAAAGAAGTGCTATTTCTAGTGAATCTTTATTCTAAATAAAATCTTTCGATGAAATGTATTTCAGTAAACGTAAGTCGAATATAAAATGTGGCCTGGATTTTAGATTATTTTTGGGGACTTTATTTGAGCACAAGTTTTCATAATTTGGTCAAGAATGAAGCGAGGTCGAGGCCGTTTATTCCTGATACGTGAAACACCATGCAACTCATGCCGACAGAAAACATACTTTTTGGAACGCTGTCCGCATTTGTTTGTCCGCATTTGTACATTTGTCCGCATTTGTCCATCCAATCATCATGTAAAATATATATATTGTGGCGGACACGAAAGCCCATTGGCGTGGTGACATCATTCCGCGCACCAAGTGGGCGGCGGCCACGCCCGAGGGGTAGGCGTGGCCTCAGGATATACACCGGGCGCGCAGCCCGGAGCAGGCCAGTGCTACAGTGACCTCTTTGAATAAAGAACATTAAACTTACCGCGTTGGCCGCTTCTTCCTTGGTAGCAAGTCGCGCGCGTAGCACCGCGTGCTTCAATATTTTAAATCTCCATAGATAGACGCTGCGATGGTGAAAGTTTCGTGTCAATCGCTCAAGCGGTTACAGAGAAAACTAATTTAATACCGATTAAAGGTGAAAAAGTAAGGGGTTCGGCCGACATTCCACAACATGCTTAAGGATGTTTGTCGACGCCTTTTAATAATATATTCAGTTGTTTTTTTCAAATACAGATATTGAGGCTCCATAATCGAGGAGAACAACAGGGCAATTGATCAACAGACAAAATCTGGAAAGGGAGCATCCATTTGTTATGGAAGAGGGAGGGTGGGTGTTTGGTCCATCGTAATTGTGCAGCATTGGGAGGAAGGGGACGATGTGTCCAAAATCTCTGAAGAATTCATATGGACGGCTCCTAAAGGGGAGGTAGTGCCCCGACAACAAGCACACACTGCAGGACAAGAAGAGGAATTGCAGGAGAAGTGTCAGAACAGGACCTCACAGGTGTAGTGAAGGATATTCAGGTAAATAGAAGAGACCATGAACTGGTGCTGGACAGCAGACTTGAAATCCTGAAGGAAAGAGCTGGAGATGATGGACTTGGGAAGACTCTTCCACAGTGGTTAAATAGACGGGTATGAAAGAATGGAGGTGATCATCGAGTTTCTACTTGTGGCTTGGAACAAAGAAAGGATTGTAAAGGGCGGTAGGAACAAGATCAGATTTATAGCAGGTAAAAGACTGCAAGGTCACTAACCTGTCTACTTCCTAAAGCAGAATTTCAATTACACTGAAGGCCTTAGTTTCCAGGGCGACGAGGGAGGCAAGATGGGAAGCATCAGCACCAGTCCACAGTGGAGTATGTGAGCTATCGCTGGCACCCTCGCCAAAGTTCAAACTCCTGCTCACACTTATGGGGCACTGTATCAGCGGCACAGTCAGAATTAATTGTAAATTTATTGATTGTATTATTAAAATCTTGAATGTAAATGATTATTTATAAAAGCGGTGGCTTTGTTATTCTGTTCCCATTCTAGCCCACACCATTCGTGCGATCACTTATTGGTTACCTGCAAGAAGGAACCGTCATCGAAATCCATGGAATGATGTGGGAGAAGTGTAATCTTCCATCTGTAATGGCAAACAGGTGAGATTAAATCGGTTTTAACAAAGTAATGGACCTATAATCCTGGGGTTTGACAGCTCGGGCATGCGCATCATTAGTTAGGGTATATCTTTGGTGACTCACGTAAATTTGAGCTTTATCATGAGCCATGACCTTTATCTTTTGAATCATTAGTCTCGCCCAAAGGGGATGCTGGACTATTGCAATGCGTGTCTGTCTGTGTCTGTCTGTCTGTCTGTGTGTGTCCGCATCTATATATTTTCGCTTTAAAATGGTTTCTCTGCAACCGCTTGTCCAATCATTGCAAAAATTTATACATAGGAGGACACCCCATGCAGAATATTTTAATGATAACGCTGATGCCATAGGTCACATGGTATGGTAGCCATATTGGATGAAAGGAAAACATTGAACATTTCCTCCAAAACCGTTCAACGAAAAAAGTTTAAACTTGCCTAATGTCATTAACTCCCAATGGGCTATATAGGGTGATAACAATGATGTCATCAAGAAAGTGGTATTCCACCCATAATTGGTTGGGTTGAAATCCTTATCCAAAAATGTTTTTCTCTGAAACCGCTTGTCAGATTGATACAAAACTTTAAAAAGAGGAGGGACTCCCCATGGACAATATTGTCCTGTCCGTGCCGCTAAAGACCGGTCTCGGACGGATTGCCAATCGAGGCTAACACTCCGAGGCATTCAGTCAAAATATAGCGGAGTTAATACGCGCTTGGGGGAGGGCGAAGCTCTTACTTTCACGGGACCCACCGGACGTCTTCGAACCTGTGATAATTAATGCCAACTGACACAGATTTTAAATGTACAAAAATACTGGCTTTATTGAAGAAATGCCGGCGAACAAGGAATGCACGATAAAATAACATTCCTAAATGGAGTGCTCCCATACGGACCTGTATACACACAAAGGAAAAATAAAGGTGACAAGCGTTACGCCTAGGTCCCCCGTCGGTGAAGTGATGTGAGTTGACAAAGTGGAAGACGCAAGGCGGCCATCGTGGATTTTGACGTGGCGATCCAATTTTCTATAGCTTTCTTCCGTATGCCTAGATACACCCACACACCAGATTAGAAGTTGGCACTCTGCTTATTTTTCAAGATATTCCGCTCACAAGATTCAGACATACATGGCGGCGGCCATCTTGGATGTTGACGTGGCGACCCAATTTTAAATAGCGTTCTTCCTTATGCATAGATACACCCACATACCAGATTAGACGTTGGTACTTCGCTTATTTTTCAAGATATTTTGCTCACAAGGTTCAGACACATATATGGTGGCGGCCATCTTGGATTTTGACGTGGCAACCCAATTTTCAATAGCGTTCTTCCTTATGCCGAGATACACCCACACACCAGATTAGACGTTGGTACTTCACTTATTTTTCAAGATATTCCGTTCACAAGGTTCAGACATACATGGCGTCAGACATACATGGCGGCGGCCATCTTGGATTTTGACGTGGGTTGCACCCACACACCAAATTCGGATGCGGTCCTTCGCTTATGCACACACGGACGGATGGACGGACGGACGGACACACGGACGGAGGGGGAAACCATAGTCCCCCTTTCGCTCCACGGTGCGACGGGGGTCAAAAATAAACAATGTTTGTTTTTAGGTACTTAGCTTTGAGCATCTCCTGAATCCCCTTGGGAATAGTCAAAACCCCCCGTGTCCTTGGCGGGAACAGCACAAGCCTCCGTGCACAGTCAGTGCGCCGGAACTCAGGCTCCGGTCCGCAGTCCATGCGCGGGAAACCGCAGGCCTATGTCGGCAGTTCGCTCCTCCTCACGATCGTCGAAACCTCCAATGTCCCCAGCGCAAGAGCGCTATGAACTGTGACTGCACGGCACCAATGTCCCAACGCAAGAGGAGGGAAAATGTTGGAACACGACCGTTCGCCACCAAACCCCACAGCCAAGAGCTCGTAAACTTCGACCGTTCGTTGAGACTGTCCCACCGCAAGAGCTTATCGGCACCCATTTCATTTCAGATCCAGAAGTCGAGAAAGAAAATGTCAGCCCTCCTACCCCTTTGTACTCGAGGCTCTGATGTCATCTGACGCCGCCGTGCCTGCTCCAACCAGCGAGTCCCTCTCTTCGTTGCTCGACAAATCTCACCAATCACTGCTCTCCGGGGCGTGGCCACAGGGACCTACCTGCTTGACGTTATCACACGTCGGTAGTATCATCGTTGGTGCTCAAAGTCCTGTTTCCGGTTAGGTTTTATTTAGTGTCTTTTAATTTAATGCCTGGCTTTGTGTGTGTGCTGCATTGTCATAAGGAAAAGAGGGGAAATAACAGAGGCAATTACATACAGGGGATTCATTACCCATAATTTTAAACTAATTAACATAACACCAGCCCTCTCATGGGGACACTTATGCACTTACACGACATACGGTCTACCAGATCCCTATTTATTTACATGGGGGTTCTTCTTCATCGCGACATACAGAGCATGGTAATCTATACACTTCTACCTGGCTCTCAGGTAATCATTGCCTAACCCCCACAAACGTAACAATATTTTATGTGTAACTGTGCCATCATAGATCACATGGTATAGCAGCCACATTGGATTAAAGGAAAAAAATTGGACATTATTTTCTCTGGAACTGCTGAACGAAAAAAAATGAAACTTTGCATATGTCATCTACTCCCCATGGGGTATATGGGGTGATAACGATGATGTTGAATAATTGCCATAATAATAATAAAGTTGAATAATAATCCAGCCATAATTGGTTGAATTGAAATTTTTATTCAAAAAATATGAAACTTCATATATCTGATCTATGACCTGATGTGAGTGAAGAATTACATTTATGACAGTCAGAACCCATGCCAAGAAACTATGTGACATAATAGGGTGTATGGATGATACTGGTATATGGGCCATAATAGCAGCGTATTCAGTTAACGATGGTATTTTTGTTCAGAATGAACTTACGAGACCAGACGATGCGCTTTTATGATGCAAAAAAAGACTATGCAAAAAATAAATTTAAACTACGAGTTACGGTCTAGTTACTCTTGCTTTTTCAAAGTGAAAGTTTGATTATAATGTATGAATTAATGCTAATCAGGCTTGCTGCATTAAAAAATTGTCCAGTTAAAAAGAGCACTGCACCTGCAAATTGTAATCCGATGCACAATTTAACAAAGACATTTGAGAGACTGTATGTAGATTTCTGCTTAAGGTGTTAACACGTGATGTTACAAAGACAGCATCATCTTCAAGATGGAGCATTAACAATGCATAGCATCTTTGGGGTATTTGTCAGAACGACCCCTTTTACACAACACACCACACAGTGCGACCCATTGCAGATGAAAAAAACATTATAATAATTTAGAGAATGTATTTTAATCACAAGAACTGTTGCTTCACATCACAGGAATGTTAGTGGTCTCTCTGTTTTATACCATTTATTCTCCAACTTTGCTCCCTTTGCTCTCTCAATCCTGTGACCATCCTCAGCAACACTCCTTTGCTATGACAAGAACAATCAAATTTTAATTATTATTATTATTATTATCATCATTATTATTATTATTGAAAGAAAATGGATCAGAAGATGTGGGAGTATGTGATTGGAAAGAAATCGAAATTGATACAGCAAGTGGGAAAATGCGACTCGCATAGCTCTTTGTTCTACAGTTCTACAGTCTCCAGACCAAAGACCCTGCCAGAGGGTACCAGGTTGGAAAGAGCAGAGGAGCAATTACCATGAAAATATCTGTAAAACAAACTTGGAATAGCAACAGACCTACGATGTGAAAGGCTTGTAGAGAAGAGTAGAGCTCTACTCCAATCAAATTGACTACACACTTCTGGAGCCTGTCAAATAAGGACAGATGACAGGCTGGTGCTCCAGCCCAAATGTCGCAACAGGAACCCATAAAGGGGTGTATTGTTATTTTATACAAATAGAGGATAGCATCTGGAGGTCGATGTTTCTGCGCTTGATAGAGACAACCAACTCGCATGGAAGCACTCTGCAATGCCTGATATATAAAGGCCTTTGAAATATTCAAAGCAAGTAAACGGGTCTTACCCCTAAAGTTTAACGCCGTGTCAAATTAATAATCAGTAATGAGGGAGAGGAAGTCGTCAGCCAACCTGGAATGGTGGAAGCCATACGAACGGTGAGCAAGAAGTTCATTGTCCTCAAGGTACACTGAGAAGCTGATGATTGATAAAGCATTCAAAGGTCTTACAAATGTCAGGAAGAAGACTAATGGAGTGGTAAATAGTAGCCAGAGAACGCTCACCGACTCCCTTAAAAGCAGGGACAACAGAAGCCATTTTCCATGATGAGGGAAACACTGAGTCGGCCAAGCACATATTTTATAGCTTGGCAAGAATTGGTACAGGTTCGGGGCACACCTTTGCAATACGACTACAGGAATCCCATCAGGACCAGTGGCTTTTGTGGCATCCAACGAATGAATAACTTTGGCAAAATTCAGTGATACGAGGACTTCACCTTCTGAGGACTTGTAAGACACGAGTGTCCAGTCCGCTTCATCCTGTGCGCATCCTCCGGACTAGATCCTTTCGACCGTGCTCACCCCCAACCCTTCAGCCATTTATAACCCGCTGGGGTTCACTGTACGAACTGCTTGCTTGATATGTTTCCGCATCCAGAATCTGAGGCTACATTGTTTTCTGTGCCAAAAACTCATTTAGTGTTATATTTAATGAGTATTATTGTGTTTAAGGTAGACAGTAGGGATTAATAAATATTGTACACTGCTCCTTTCCTATGCCATCTCCAGGCGCTGCATAACGTCATTGCAAGGGCACCGAAGGGGGCCCGACAATGACGCACGCTGAAAGGGAGTACTCAGTTTTCACAGTTTTTCAGTTTTACGAGTACTCAGTTTTCACTCCGGTTGTTACCTCAAGGTGGATGGATAAAGAAGGTGGATAAAGAAATAAATAAATGGTGGTGGGTAAAAAAGATCCACCTCAAGGTGGATAGATAAAGAAGGTGGATGTAGGTTATGTTTTCACCCCTGTCTGATTGTTTGTTTGTTTGTCTGTCTGTTTGTGAACAAAATATCTCAAAAGGTTGTGGACGGATTCCAGACGAAATTTGGCAAACATTGGTACAGGTAGGTGGCGTATGCCGCCAGGACGAAATGATTAGATTTTGGTGAAGATCCGGATTCGGATCCGGCTACTATAATTCTTTAAGTGATTCTTTAGGGAGATCGGGCCAAAAACTATGCATTGCGGGATATCTCAATGTTATGGATGGATTTGGACGAAACTTGGTGGACAGGTTGTGTGTGTGACAAGGAAGAATCGATTCGATTTTGGTGAAGATCTGAATATGGATTCGGATATGATGATTATTTAATTTTTGAAGTGATTCTTCACCATTGAGTGATATGGCCAACCAGGCGGAGGTTTGCTCTCTACTGAGTGCCGTTTAGTTTGTTTGTTTGATTGTTTGTTTGTCTGGGCGATATCTCAGCCATCCTTTGAGCTAGGAAGCTCAAATTTCGGCACAATAGTGAGAAAGTGCTTTGACAAAATTGGTATTTTTTGTTTTTTGATTAATCAATTAATTGATGAGGTATTTAATTATTATCGATTAATTAAGTACTTATTTATTTCCTTTCTCATCTGGGCAATATCTCAGGCACCTTTTGAGCTTGGAAGCTGACATTTGGACATGACAATGACCAAGTGATGTGGCTATAAAGGATTTTTTTTATTGATTGATTAATCAATTAATCTTGATTAACAACCCCTCCAAATCTCCTCTGCTTGCCCCTCCCCTCCTAAACTCCCCCCTTGCCCCTTCCCTCCTAAACTCCCCCCTTGCCCCTTCCCTGCTAAACCCCCCCCTTGCCCCTTCCCTCCTAAACTCCCCCCTTGCCCCTCCCCTCCAAATCTCCCCCCTTGCTAATCCCCTCCTAAACTCCCCCCTTGCCCCTTCCCTTCTAAACTCCCCCCTTGCCCCTTCCCTGCTAAACTCCCCCCTTGCCCCTCCCCTCCAAATCTCCCCCCTTGCTAATCCACTCCTAATCTCCCCCCTTTCCCCTCCCCTCCTAAACTCCCCCCTTGCCCCTCCCATTCAAAACTCCCCCCCAACCCCTCCCCTTCAAATCTCCCCCCCCCCCAACCATCCCTCCCAAATTCTCCCTCCTCCCCCCTCATCCTCAAAGCTGCCTCCTCCCCACTTCGTCTCCCTTCTATCTCATACCTCCACCTCCCCCAACCTTCTACTTTCCTCTGCCCCCCCCCTCAAACAACCCCTCAATGTGCCTCATCCCATCACCATCAAATCTTTCATCCTCCTCATCCTTCCCTTTCTTGTAACTCTTCTGTAATCTCTGACACACTATCAACTGCTCTTCCTACCTCCCCCTCTCATCCTTCATCTGACCCTACCCCTCCCCTCCCCTGTCCTGCACCTGATGATCCCCCTCTCTCCTCATTAACGATATGGACCTCAAACATCCGGGGCCTTCGCTCAAACCTGATTGATCTCTCCATTCAGGTTGCTTCTGACAATCCAGACTTGATCTGCTTAACAGAAACTTTCCTCCTTCAAGATGTCTCTGATTCCTTAATATCTCTTCCTGGTTACTCCCTCCTCCTGTATGATAGACCTGAGCCTCGTCCTGGTGGTGGGGTGGCTATCTTTATCAAAAACTCTCTTCCTCACCCTCCTTGCACTGCCCTCTCTCCACCCCACCCCCAGGAGTACCTCTGGCTACGGCTTCCTCTCCGCTCCCACCTTTTGTTCATATGTGTTCTGGACCATCCTCCAAACAGTGATGACTCCATTTACATTTCACTGTTGGACAACATGAACCAACTTCTATCAACTCATCCAAACTCTCTCTTCCTCATATGTGGCGACTTCAACTGTCATCATGCCAGCTGGCTGGGTGTGGGTTCATCTCTCACCAGCCATGGCACCTCAGCAAAGGACTTCTGCGACTCATTGGGACTGACACAATCTGTCAATTTCCTGACCCAGATCTCAGTCAATGGAGTATCTCCTCTTCGATACTTGGTTATGACAAACTTCCCTGCTAATGTCTGCTGCTCTTCTTCTGCTCCAATCGGTTCTTCTGATCATGTGATTGTTAAAGTGGACATCTCTCTGGCCATTCTCAGAGAGCCTCCTCAGCGTCGACGAGTCTGGCATTTCATTCAGGCTGACTGGCACGGTCTTCAAGCAGCCATCAATCATCTGGACTGGTCTCCCATCTCTACTGCCTCTGATATCAATTCTTCCTGGGAATTCTTCCAAAGTAAACTGCTCTCTCATGCACAGATTTATCCCATCTCGTCTTCAGTTGTCTTACCCTTCCTCCCATCCATGGTACACTGAATCTTGTGGTGAGGCAGTTGCCCTGAAACAACTTGCCTTTGCCTCTTGGAAGGCAAATCCAACTGAAGGCAATCTCAGTTCCTTCCACCAAGCTCGGAACAAGTGTGTGTCTACCCTCAGGAGTGCCAGGAAGCACTATCTCTCCACACTCAAGAATGAACTCTCAAACCTGTCTCCTTCCTCCAAATCCTGGTGGCGTCTGGTCAAATCCGTTTCTGGTGTTTGTTCCCCCTCCAACCCCTCCCTTACCTCAAATGGCTCCACAGTTGACACCGCACGTGACAAAACCGAATGCCTCAACTCTGTGTTTGCCTCAAAATATTGTGTCCAAAACCCATCTCTCTCTGTTCCCACCTTTCCCAGTCGAACCCAACTGCTCCTGGACTCTGTGTCCTTCTCTCCTGACAAGGTGGAGAAGTTTTTGTCAAACCTCGACTCTGATTCTGCAACTGGACCAGACGGCATCAGCCCACGGGTCCTAAAATCCTGCTCTGCCGCTCTATCTCACCCTCTCTCTGTTCTCGCTGCCCTCTCTTTTGCTCAAGGTCATCTGCCAGCATCTTGGAAATCAGCAAACATTACCGCTTTACACAAAAAAGGTGCAAAAACAGATCCTTGCAACTACAGACCAATCAGCATGCTTCCAATTATCAGCAAAGTCATGGAATCCATCATTGCTTTGGATATCAAATCCATCCTCTTCTCCAATGGCTTGATCTCTGATCATCAATTTGGATTCAGACCAGGTCATTCTACTCTGAACATGTTGCTTCTGCTGTCTCAACAATGGATGGAGGTCCTCAATGCCAAACAGGAAATCAGAGCTGTTTCACTTGACATATCACGTGCCTTCGATACGGTCTGGCACCGAGCTCTGCTCACCAAGCTCTCCTCCTATGGTATCCATGGAAATCTCCACTCATGGCTTGCGGACTTCCTCTCTGGTCATAGGCAACGTGTGGCCCTGAATGGATTTCTCTCATCTCCCCTTCCTGTTCTGGCTGGAGTTCCCCAAGGTAGTGTTCTGGGCCCTGTGCTATTTCTGGTCTTCATCAATGATCTCTCCGACTCTCTGGAAAATCCTCTCTATCTCTTTGCTGATGACTCCACTATCTGCCGCTCCATTCCTCATCCCTCAAATCGGCAGTCTGCAGCCTCCTCACTCTCTGCAGACCTGGACAAAATCATAGACTGGTCAAACAAGTGGAACATGTCTTTCAATGCTGACAAATCTCACACTCTTACTATGTCTCTCCGAAAGGACCGACTGGAAAACCCTCCCATCTACTTTCTCAACAATCCTCTCCAAGAAGTTCTGTCGCTCAAGCTTTTGGGTTTCACTATCTGCCATGATCTTTCTTGGGAAAACCACATTTCCAAGCTGGCCTCCAAAGCCAGTCGCCGACTGGGCATCCTCCGCCGTGCGGTCTTTCCTTGGCACACCTGAGCTCCTCACCACATACAAGGCTTTCATCCGCAGCTCAATGGAATACTGTTCCCCCCTCTGGGCTGGTACTTCTGCCTCACACCTAGCTCGGCTTCACGCTGTTGAAACCAAAGCTTTCAGAATCATTGGAATCTCCCGCGATGAAGCTAACTCCGAGGGCTTTTCACTCACTCACCGCAGGCATGTTGTTGGTCTTTCTGTCTTCTACCGACTCCTCTCCTGCCTTGCTCCCCCAGTTCTCTCTGTGCTCTGTCCCCCCAATATTCCTTCAGGTCGCACAAAATCTGCCTGCAACCCTCTTATGGTTAAACTGCCAAAATCTAGGCTCTCTGCTCACCTTCACTCCTTCATTCCTCTTTTCTCCCGCCTCTGGAACAAACTCCCCCACTGCCTTCAATCCCACTCCTCCCTCCAGGTCTTTAAAACAGCTGTTCACCACCATCTCTTATATCCAAAACCTTGATCTTTTCTACCCCCCGCTAATTCACCCCAGAGTCCTTGCAGTGTTCATATGTTTTATACCTCTCCCACCTCCCCCCAAGCCCTTCCCCGCCCACATTTCTCCCGATGTCCCTGCTCTCAAATGTTGCGTTTGTGTCCTTCCCCCTCTCTCCCCATCTTGTCTTCCGCTCCCCTTATTTTTTGTGTTTTATGTGTCGGTTTAACTTTTTGTGTCATTAATGTTAGCTCTTTCACGAGTCTCGATCTTGTATAGAAAAAAAAAATAATCAAGTCATTATTTATTGGTTAATCAAATAATTATTTACTTTTTTCGATTAATGAATTATTTAATTTATTTTCCAAAAGTTACAGCTTCGGATGAAGCACGAGTGGTTTAGGTATGCCATTAGCCAATTGATGAAGAAAATATTTTGTGATTATTATTTATTGATTTTAATTATGCAATTAATCAATCAATTTATTGTACACCTCTCCCTTCCAATCCAGTCTCTACGAGCTGCACGGCGGTATTGCCGGGCGCCAGAGGTGCCTCGGCAATGCCGCGCTGGAGGATATTTATTTATTTGGCATGGGGGCGGTGTACTTTGAATGTATCTGTACTTGTTCCTTATAAAGTTACCCTTCTGTCTCCTGTCGTACGTTGGTTTCACCCATAAAACAACACGAAGGGCACATCATTGTCCTTATTTATTTTCTGCCGTGACGCTCTCCGGGTTACGGGTGCACTCGCTGCGGTGCCCCAAGTGGACACTTGACAACATATTTGTTCCATTATATCGAGATTATCGTTCGATACTTATTGGAGACCAGCTTCATGGCAAAACAAGTTGTATGTTTGGATAAAACATGTCTTGGCTGATTGTGTAATATTGCTGTTATTTTTTTATTTCTTTTCCACAGTTTGACGGTTGATTTGGCAAAATCTACAGCTGGTTGGAGCGACGAATGTTTCATTTATTTTCACATTGGAGTGCGTGACCCCTGCACAAAGACAGTCGCCCTGAATTCACACGTTAATGGTTGGCAAAATGAAGTGGACCATGAAGCAGACATTTCCAGTGGTGCGAAATTCTACATTGTGATAAAAGTGACCGGCACTGGATACGTGGTGAGGCAATTGAACATGTAATGACATTTTGCCCCTTTTGTACGTGGTGAGGTGAGGCAATTGAATGGTGAGCCCCGTGGTGAGGCAATTGGATGACATTTTACCCACCTGACATACACGTCAGGTGGGTCGACGCCCCCATTGACGACCTGATGGTGCGTCGGCGAGATAGGGGGAACCTCCGGGACACAAAGGTGATCCCGGGGGAGGAGGCTGTTTCACAGCACCACTTGGTTGTCGACAACATAAGGGTGAAAGGTGCGAGGAGAGCTCGGCGGGTGATGTACCAACCGAGAATGAAGGTGTGGAGGTTGAAAGAGGTGACAGTAAGGGAGGCATTAAAAGAGAGGCTGAGTAGGGTCGAGGATGATGTGGTTGAGCTTGCAAGTGGTTGGATGTCAATGAAAGATAGTCTGTTGGGAGCCGTTGGTGAGGTATGTGGATGGACAAAAGGACCACTGAGGCACTCGGAAACATGGTGGTGGGATGATGAAGTTGGAAAGAAGATTGACGAGAAGAGGAAGAAGTTCAAAGAGTGGCAGAAGGCGAAGTGTACGGGGGCAGAAAAGGCAGACCATGAAAGTTATAAGGCAGCCAAGAGGCTGCAAAGAAAGAGGTAGCAAAGGCGCAGGAGGCACATAGGAAAATGTTCGGAGACGCTTGGATTCGGAAGAGGGTCAGAGAGCGGTATTCAGGATTGCAAAGCAGATAGCGAAAGAGAGGTGTGATGTGATGGGGGTGAGTTGCTTGAAGGATGAAGTGGGACAAATCGTTGTGGACCCAGATGGAATTAAAGGAAGATGGAAGAGATATATGGAAATGCTGTTGAATGCAGAGAATGAATGGGATGGCAACATAGAGAGTAACCCAGTTTTAGGACCGGCAGAGAAGATAACTGAGAAGGAAGTTGAGGAAGCGATAAAAGCAATGAAGAGTGGAAAAGCGGGAGGGCCGACGGGAGTTGTGGGAGATATGTTGAAGGCAGCAGGAAGTTGGGGTGTGAAGAGAATGATAGAGATCTGCAATCTGGTGGTGAAAGAAGGCCGCATTCCAGTGGGTTGGGAACTGAGTACCCTCGTCCCTCTATACAAGGCGAAAGGTGACCCTCTGGACTGTGGCTCGTATCGAGCGATAAAGTTATTGGAGCATGGAAAGAAGGTATTGGAAAGAGTGTTGGAGAGGAGGTTAGGAAGAAAGTGAAGATCGACGAAATGCAGTTTGGATTTATGCCAGGAAGAGGAACGACAGATGTGCTTTTTATTGTGAGGCAGTTGCAGGAGAAGTACATGGAGAAGAGGAAGAAGTTGTTTCTTGGGTTTGTTGATCTGGAGAAAGCATTCGATAGGGTTCCACGCGAAGTAACGACATGGGCATTGAGGAAGTTAGGAGTGGAGGAATGGTTGATCAGAGTAGTGATGGCAATGTACAAAAGAGCGCGCACAGCTGTAAGGACGAAGGACGGGAACAGTGGTGAGTTTGAGGTGAAGGTGGGAGTGCATCAGGGATCGGTACCAAGTCAACGACTATTTGTAGCTGTGATGGAGGTGCTGGCTCAGAACGTAAAGGAGGGTTTACCGTGGGAGTTGTAGTATGCAGATGATCTGGTGTTGATTGCGGAAAGTGTGGACTGAAGGAAAAGATGAACAAGTGGAAGGAATGTATGGAGACAAAAGGTCTGAAGGTGAATATCGGAAAGACGAAGGTGATGTCAAGTGGTAAAGCATGTGGTGAGATGGAAATAACTGGGAAGTGGCCGTGTGCTGTGTGCAGGAAGGGTGTCGGAGTGAACTCCATTCAATGTACAATGTGTGCTGAGTGGGTTCATCAAAAATGTAGTGGTCTGAGAGGGTCATTAACCAGTGTGGCAGCTACATTCAAGTGTAAGGTGTGCACAGAGGGAGCTGCAGATGGAGGAAATGTTGAGTTAGATCTTGGAGACGGCGTGAAGCTGGAAGGTGTGAAAACATTTTGTTACCTAGGAGACATGCTGAATGCAGAAGGTGGATCAGACTCGGCAACGGTTGCTGGAGTGAGATGTGCATGGAAGAAGTTTCAGGAACTGAGTGGTGTGTTGATGAGGAGGGGAGTGTCGTTGAAGCTGAAGGGAAAGGTGTATACTGCATGCGTGAGAAGTGTTATGATTTATGGGAGCGAGACATGGGTAATGAACGTAGAGCAGCAACGAAGGCTGGAAAGAGTGGAAATGCGAATGGTTCGGTGGATGTTTGGAGTATCTTTGAGAGAGAGGAAGACAAATGATGTATTGCGAAAGATGATGGGAATATTGCCTGTGATAGATGCTGTGAAGAGGAACAGGTTGAGATGGTTTGGTCATGCGTTGAGGAAGGATGAAAGTGACTGGTTGAGAAGAGTGATGGAAATGAATGTAGAAGGAAGTAGAGGACGGGGAAGACCGAGAAAGACTTGGCTAAAGGTGGTGGAAGAAGAAATGCGGGCAAGGGGGTTAACAAGGGGAGATGCAGACAATCGGGCAAAATGGAGAAGATTGTCATGGGGCCCTCAAAGCTAACCGCCGCTCTAGCAGGGAACATGGCCTTAAAATGCCTGTTGTTGTACCCCCCAAAATATGTGTCCAGTTGTTTCTGCTGTGTGTTCGTTTGTGATAGAAAATGGCATTTAAAATGAGCATTATGTGTGCAATGGTTTCTTTCAGCACTTACGGTTGGTTGAGCCATATTTTTCAGGCACCAATCATCTGTTTGGCATCAAATCAACAACAATCTGCATCAAAGTGTGATCCAAATGCCCCTGTATCTGTGTGTTTCCTTTAATTCCTTCGCATTGGTGAGCTGTGCACAGGTTACACTTGAATCACCATCCAGATGTACCCCCAGGTGCCAAATTTGATTAATTCCTCACCTTTGGGAAACCCGTGGAAGAAGTCGAATGTGATGTTTTCTTTTCCATATGATGACCCGGCCCCCTCTCCTTCCTTTCCCGACCCGCCCCACTCTCTCAAAATCCCCCCTCCCCATCTCACCATGCCAAATCAAAAGTGCAGGTTGACAGGTTGAGAAGAGTCAGTGAGTGTATCAAATATCAGGAAAAGGAACAGGGGATAACATGATAGATTTATCTATCTTCTTCTTCTTCTATCTTCTATAGTATATAAAAGAACGTTTTTGTTTGCTTGTTTGTTTGTCTGCAGGCGCTAATCTCCTGAACGGTGAAAGATAGGAGGAAACCTCTGAAACAAAAAATGTCGGGACGGGCCCCGGGAAGGTTATAGGCTAGGTGGCGAGGCCGGTCGAGGCCGCCTCGGCCGGGCTGGGCCCATTTCGCAATTAAAAGGTAAGCTGAATTATTGTAGTTAATCTTCTACGGCCGTGAGTAAAAGCTGAATTATAGTAGTAAGTTCATTCAAAAAGAACCAAAAATGTCGAGACGGGCCCCGGGAAGGTTGTCGGCTAGGTGCCGAGGCTGTAGTCAGGTTCACTATGTTTTTTCGTTCAAAATTTTGGTAGATTAGCAAAACTATACATTTTTGGAATATTCAGAGCATGAGGAATCCAAAAATTAATGTTTGCATTTGCGTCGACACCTTTGCGAAAATGACACTCAGGACAGTGATGAAGATGTGTAAAAGCATATTCCTGAACGGTATAGACCAAGTAGATCCTGTGTATAGGACTTATAGTTCCATCTGATACTAACAAGGCTGCTTTCTTGCTTTATAAACCCATACCTATAACTTCAAAGGACTTGCAATATCATGTATTATGTAATACAGTTATATCACAAATATAAAGACAATGGTTTTCTATAATCCTGAGCACTATTTTGAGGCCTTTATTGGATTCCTTGACCCAGAAAACATAGGATTAGCATATTTAATTAAGTTTCTAGGTTGACTAGAAGCCGAGATAGCGCAAAATATGTATTTTATGGCGGCCATGCAGGTGTCTGTGCAAATGTCAACATTGATTTTCGGATTCTCCATGCTCTGATGATTCCAAAAATGTACAGGTTTGCTAATCCCAAAATTTTTAACGAAATTCTATTTGTTAACACAGTGAACCTGACTAGTCAGGTTCACTATGTTTTTTCGTTCAAAATCATGGTAGATTAGCAAACCTATACATTTTTGGAAACGTTATTACATCGAAAATCTGAAAATCAATGTTTACATTTGCGGTGATACCTGTATGGCCGCCATTTTGGATTTCCAAAATGGCCGCCATACAGGTATCTCTCCAAATGTAAACATTGATTTTTAGTTTCCTTATGCTATAACCTTTCCAAAAATGTATAGGTTTGCTAATCTACCATGATTTTGAACGAAATATAATTTATTGACATAGTGAACCTGACTACTGGTCGAGGCCGCTTCGGCCGGGCTGGGCCCATTTCACAATTAAAAGCTGAGCTGAATTATAGTAGTCAATCTTCTACGGCCACGAGTAAAAGCTGAATTATACTAGTAAATTCATTCAAAAAGAACCAAAAATGTCGGGACGGGCCCCGGGAAGGTTGTCGGCTCGGTGGTGAGGTCGGTCAAGGCCGCTTCAGCTGGGCTGGGCCAATTTCGCAATTAATGGCTGAGCTGAATTATTGTAGTCAATCTTCTACGGCCGTGAGTAAAAGCTGAATTATACTAGTAAATTCATTCAAAAAGAACCAAAAATGTCGGGACGGGCCCCGGGAAGGTTGTCGGCTCGGTGGTGAGGCCGGTCAAGGCCGCTTCAGCTGGGCTGGGCCAATTTCGCAATTAATGGCTGAGCTGAATTATTGTAGTCAATCTTCTACGGCCACGAGTAAAAGCTGAATTATACTAGTAAATTCATTCAAAAAGAACCAAAAATGTCGGGACGGGCCCCGGGAAGGTTGTCGGCTCGGTGGTGAGGTCGGTCAAGGCCGCTTCAGCTGGGCTGGGCCAATTTCGCAATTAATGGCTGAGCTGAATTATTGTAGTCAATCTTCTACGGCCACGAGTAAAAGCTGAATTATACTAGCAAGACCTATGTACAGAACATTAAATTCATTCAAAAAGAACACGGGCGACGCCGGGTGCATTCAGCGAGTACTGAATAAAATAAACTTGTGACTAAGACTTACGGAAGATTTTTTTGCATACATACAAATCACACACACACACAAACACACACACACATGTAGACAAGACACACACACACACACACACACACACACACACACACACACAAAGACGCTCACAGACATCAGATACTGCAGGACTTTATTTCAGACAAACAGAGTCATTGATCCTGGGAGATGTAACTTCCTGGAACACGGTACCAGCAGCAGCTTTTCGTGGCAGTGCTCTTCTCTGCAGTCAGAAGGGCAATTTGAGGAGAGATCTCCTCCACCCCCAACCCTACCCATTGGATGCGATCCCATGGGGTTTGTCCATGCTCCTTCCACTAAATGCTGAACACGAATGATGATGACGTCATTTTTGTATGAATTAGCATTATACCTAGTTGTGTCCGAGTACGAGCGGCAGAGAATGGATTAAGAAATTACTTCCATTAATCAAAACAATTTCTTACAGGTAACAATCAATGACTCCACTTATCCAGAATTCCCTCAACGAGATGATGTACGAAATGTTCGTGCAATTGAGATTGGAGGGTTTATAAACCTCAGCAAGGTGTCTATCAAGAACCTTCAAGTAAGTGAGCTGTCCACATGATTCATCAACATATTTGAGTCTCCACGAGAAGTTTGGATCGCTTGGTGATTACTTTGAAAATGTTTATAATTTGCTTTTGTCTCTGCAGGAAGCAGATGATTTTGAGGCAGATGCAAACAGATACTGTGAGGGACTGACAAACCAGGTGGATCTTTGTCGCAATGTAAGTGAACCTCTCTATTTTTAATAATGGTAATCAATCATCATTAATCATCATTATCATAACAAAAATGGACAATTGCTATTCACCACAGTGATGTGTATTGATTGGTGATAACACAATCACTCTCTCAACAATTTCTACATTCTGATCACAGACAAAGAAATTCGTACAAACCAAGATGAATTTGGAATACATCCAGAGTGTCAACACAATAACCTTGTCTTGTCCGTTTATTGATCATTATGGTGTTCTGATAGTATTTAGCCATTATAATATTTTCCTGGCAATTGACACCTAACATCTCCTTACGATTTTGTCAGGGCAGGCATTTTGCCAGGATATCAGCATAAAATGGCCTCCACCAGAGAATACTCGCAGACAGGACAGCCATCTTAGCTTCCCTTACAAAAGGACAGTGTACTCTGATACAATTCCTGCGAAAAACCGTTCCTGATACAATTCCTGGAACCAGTAGCGGACTGGGTCTTAAAACCGGCCCTGGCATCCTTCACCTAGGTCGGCCCATTATTCATTAATATGTTGCTTATCTGAGAAAATAGACGAAATGCTTGAAAAAAAAACCGAAATAAAATCCACTATAAATTAAATTTATTTTCAGTAACAAAAGCACATGTCATGTCTAAGAGAGTAGGTGCCTGCGCAGTTTGCTGCTTCTGGCAGGCACACCATCAATGATATCCTTAGTTTCAAGTTTGGCCAGGATCCCTTTTTCCACAGACATCAACATGAACACCTCAAGATGTTCTCGTGTCATTGTACTTCGCAGACGGCTTTTGATTCTCTTCAAAGCAGAGAAAGACCGTTCACATGCCACTTGTGACACAGGCAGCGCTAGCAGCAGCGTGTAGGCAAGCCCAATGCTCTTGTAGACATCAGTGAAGAGGTTCAACTTGAGGAGCACCTTGTATCAGCAGAGAGGACAGGCTTTACATGACTTACATGTACTTGGCAGAGTCTTCCTGTCCTGTTCAGACTCACTGTCCTCCTGCACTGTATAAGCATCTGCTGCTGATTGTTTCAGTGTTGACCATTGTTCTCCAAGGCTTCGCAGTTCCTTTCGTAGTTGTTCCGCAGTGACACCATCATCAAATCTCAGCAAATGTTTATGCAGCTCTTCCATAGCTGCCGATGGCCCTTGATCAAAGTTCCTTGGGTGAAGAAGTGAGAGATCAGCATACAATGTTGATGTTGCTGATCTGTCAAACCGCTGCTCAATGCTGCTCACAATAGTGTCCACTATTCGGTTGTACACTTCAATGTCATACTTCTTTACTGGGTCAGAAGCTGATGTAGCCTCATCTATGGACAGTTCGCCATCAATACGTTTGTGCTGTCTTTGCCGTTTTATAGGAAGGGACTCTTCCATGAAAGGATTTACATCCATTCCATCCAGCTGGTCATTAGCCCATTGAACAAACATTGCAGCTGCATCATGACAAGCTTGGAAGTCATCCCGTAGCATCTGCATATTCTCTAGCAATTCATCCACCATCCGGTGCACAGTCAGCAGATCCAATTGTACAGTTTGTAGATACTTGGAGAGCACTGTAGTGCGGGAGAATACTTGCAGATGTACTTGTGCAGTCAGAATTGTTTCAAACTGCAGGAGACTGGCAATGTATCCCTTCACCTTGGCCTTACAGCTGCTTGGATCTGGTCAGCAACTAGTATGGCATTAAGAGTGGTGATAACTTCCATGAAAAGCGCTCCAGTTGGGTTGTTGAATGAACCAAAAACCTTCTTCAAGGCGGCATCCTTTGACCACCATCTAGTTTCTCCGATAGTTCCCATTCGTTTCACAGTAGTGGAGTGTCGACTCCAGATGTTCATTCGCTGATAAGATTCCCGAAAGAATACTGCAATGTCATTCCGTAGTGAGAATAGTGATGCGCTAGTCACCACAACACTTGTAGCTTCGGTCACAACGAGATTTAACACATGTGCGTGGCACCAAATATGGATCTGCATTGGAGCTTCCTTTGATAGCAGAGTACTGAAGCCTTTGTAGCGCCCCTGCATGTTTGCGGCACCATCAGTTGAGTTTCCAACACAGTTCTTGAGGCCAAGATTCAGTCCTAACAAGACTTCAGAAACAAGTTGCACAAAAGCTTTGCCAATAGATTCCTCACATTTCACCACACTCGCTAATCTTTCTTGGATAGTGCCAGTGCTATCAACATATCTAAGAACAACAGAGCACTGGTTTTGTGTTGAGATGTCTTGAGTGGTATCAATTTCCACAGCAAACATGTCTGTTACTTCTTCAAAATCCACTGACGTAGCTTATCCCGGATAACTGTGATAACATAATTCACTGTAGTTTTAGACAGCAAAGTTACCAAGGAGCCTCGACCTCGTGAACTCTTTGCCTTCTCATGTTGCTTCTTGCTGTTCTGGACAACGTGAGAGAGATGATCGGTTGTGCAGGAATCATACTTCCGAAGTAGTTTTACAACTTCCAGAAATGTACCATGGTCGATCTCCTCATTGTCAAGTCTGTATGCTGCTTCTTCATTACTTCCTCTGTAGCTCAGTCCCCTCTTTCCAATGAGTTTGACCACATCCACAACTCTTTCCATCACTTGTCGTCTCTTTCTAACCTCATCATGATGGCTACGTGCGAGCAGGTGAGAAACGCTGGACTGTTGTCGATCTACCAGGTATGCTGTAGAGCATCTCAAATGAAAAGAAGAGCGTTCCTGTTCTTCAACACGTGTATGTACATGTCGCCAGTCAGTCATTCCCTCGATGAACGTGGGTGGACCAGTCTGAGGTGCTGGAAAACGCCAAGCACACTGAACAGTGAAGAGAATGATTGTCCTTGTTGTTTGACAACCACCATCTGTTTGTACCATCTTTTCGCATGAAACACCTCTTGACCACTCGGTTGTCCACTTTTTTGATTAGGGTGGTAATTCCAAAACAGCAAACAATCTTCATCTCTACATGGTTTCTTAAAGTAGTTAATCAAGGGGTATCCCTCCTCTGCAAGTGCAGCAGCTGCAGCAGGTACATCTCTCTCAGCTGACCGCACCTGTTCATGTTCACCAATTTGCACCAATTCTGCCAATTCAGCTGCCAATTGGTCATCTACTGATTCAGCTGCAAATTGATCATCTACCAATTCAGCTGCCGATGGTCCAGCTACCGATTCAGTATCCTTATCCCCGTGTTCACTGACTTCACCAGGCCCATTATTAGTACTCTTGAACAGATCCAAAAGGTTTCTGCACTTTGAAGCACTATCTGACAGTTTCTTTTTCTTTCGATCAAGTTCCTTCTCAGCACCTCCTTTTCTTCTCTTCTGGTTTGCTTTATCCATTGTTGGTTACAGATGCAGATGCTGGAAAAAAAAAAAAATTAGCATCGTAAGTCAGTTCGCGACTGTTATCAATACTAGATCAGTAGTCAGTAGACCTATCTAAACTTACTTGGCCTATCGGCTCAAAATCCTTTTTACTGTTGATTTGGCAGTTTTTACAATGAAGGAAACACGTATCGGGATCGGGAGTACATACGACATAGCGATTGTGAACGTAACAGCTATGAGGCGTCTTTCGCTTCGCATCGCAGTGACGGTGAGCACCAATATGGCGGATGTAAGACCAAAAACCTGGCTTAAAACCCCCTCACCTCACAGCCCACAGCCTTCAACCAGACATATTAACACGCTCCTGCTTATGAGGCGCCTTTTTATAATAAAAAAAGGTAAAAAATCAAACATTTAAACAGCCTTGGACGTGCACCTTGACCCCATGGCCAAGCCACACCGTCTATCAAGGCTGTCCCATTGGCATCCACATGTACTTCAACCCAAAGGCTGAAGCACAAGGTCAATCAAAACACATGCATCTTGACCCCGAAGGGCCAGAACGCATGGTCATACAATAGGACCCCTCCTCCATAGGAGTGAGTCCACCACTCCACCTGACCCAGGATCACAGTGTTTCTCCTGTCAGGTAAGTATTAACACGCTCCTCCCCCTTCATTCCCATTCTTCAAAGCAAAGCGGTAAAAATTGTTGTGTCGCCATTATGTATGACGAGCAACGGTACCCACCCTAAGGGCGGGGCTTCAATTTGGAGGCGCGATTTATATAAACATCCGTTAAATATCACACGCAAATCATCAAAATCTAAACAGTATTTTTAGAATTTCAATTTAAAAAACCACATCACTGTTCATATCGGTAAATATTATTCCATCGTGTTTCATCCTGGTGTTGGCTTAGCGGTTAGGGTGCCAGCTTGGGATCTTAGGATCCTGGGTTCGAATCCCGGTCGATCGCTGAATTAACACCAGGGGGGTTGACTCAGCCTGTCATCCTTCCGAGGTCGGCAAATTGAGTACCAGTTCACTGGTAATTCCCTGTGTGTCGCAAGAGGCGACTAACAGGGTTGGCGGCAGGAAGGGCATCCGGCCATAAAACATTGCTTCAAAAAGGGGACCATGGTGCACGAAAAAGGCCAACCCCTGCTCTGCGGGGGGAAATGGCCTCTAATGGTGGTTCTTCTTCTTCTTCGTGTTCCAAATCGTGATTAGTGATAGCAACTGTATGCGTTTCTGTAGGGAAAAAAATGGAATGATTTTGTTCGGTACCTCTTCTTCAGCTTCGAACTTCAGGATAGACGACATTGCTGATAAAAGTTCCTTTTCTCTCTTTGAAGTTCTTGGCAAACATTTTTATATTGTCACTGCTGCCAACGCGACGCCATGGCATTATTCATTACATTCATTCATTCATTCATCTAATGATCATTAAACATTATTCTTACGCTCATTAAACGTTCATTAAACGATTACGAAAATAAAAACGAAAAACATTACGAAATTACGTTCACACCGTCACATCAAACACTACCGTGAACACAAAAGTCACAAACATCGTCACAAACGTTACGTTACGTAATTCAAACCGTGAACACATCGAATATTGGAGAGCCCATTGCGCAAAGGATTTGTTTTCTCTGGTACGTGTTACTGGGCGGGTACCGTTGCTGGTAATTATAATGAGGCGTCAGGGGCGACCTTTTGAACTTTTGATATGTTTAGCTGGGAATCCCCGGGGATGGAGGCAGAAGTTTTCCGTGACAAAAAAATTTTTCAACGGTTTTTTTTATCCAGCCCAGCGGCCCATTTTTTACCCAGCGGTCCCAGCCCACCGGGCATTGCCCAAATGCCCTATGGCCAATCGGCCCATGCCTGTAACAAAATGCCATTCTGTCAGGAATCAAAGCCAGACAAGACAAAAGGCACGCTACCTCTAAGCTGTCCCATCAGTCCCATGTTGGTTTCTCAATATCACACACACAGAAACGTGTTCGGCAATGCCCATCTGGTGCACAACCTTTACAAAAGCTGGCATGGAATTTGATGAAATGGGCTTTCCTTTGTAGAACATTGTAAAAATGAAGCCAGAAAGAGTGGCTGCGGCAGCAAAGCAACAACAGACCAACCACACTACATCGACAATTGGAACACGCTGTAACCATCCTTTGATTTCATGAGCTTTCAAACTTCAATTAATGCTCAAACAACATATAAATCTGTACAATATATAAAAGTTTGACAATATATCGCCTAATCCTAATGGATGGTAGACCTGCTTTGGGAGCAGCAGTCGTAACAACCTTTGAACAATATGATGTGTTTGAGATGGTGATCTTCGTGCAGGATAAAGCATGGAAGACGCATCACAACACAGGTGAAGCAGTTGCTGAAAGACATTTTTTGTGAACATCAAGTCACCAGCAAGCATTATATGGCAGGTTGGCCACGTTTGAAATGGTAAACGACAGATAGAGCACCGACCTGTCTGCGATGTGAAAGTAATAAGCCCAGCGACTCATCTTCATCGCAGGAGATGCCAATAATCTTGAAGGCCTTGGTTTCCATGGCAGCCAACTGAGCAAGGTGTGACTCAGGGGAGCCAGCTCAGATTGGAGAGCACTACTCCATCAAGCTGCAGATGGAGGCCTTGTAGGTGGATAAGAGTTCACTAGTTCAGGTGTACCAAGGAATGACTTTATCCGACATAGGATGCCCAGTTGGCTACTGGCTTTGGAGGCCAACTTAGAATTGTGGTTTGCCCAATAAATATGGTGGATAATAATGCTCAAACGTTTTGAGTGACTGAACTTCTTTAAGAAGATTCTCAAGGATGTAGATGGGGAGGGTTTACCATACGATCCTTTCGGAGAGATATAGAGAGTGTGAGATTTATCAGGATTGAAGGAAATTCCAAGTGTTTGATGAGCTCATCATTCTCTCAAGGTCTTCAGAGTGAAATGGCTAAAGCCTGCCCATCTGAAGGATGAGGGATGTCACCGCCGAGGGTGGAGTCATCAACAAAGAGAGTTAGAGGATTTTCCAGACAGTCAGGTTATTAATGAAGATTAGGGATAGGACTGAGCCCAGAACACTGCCTTGGGGCCCTCCAGCCCTGACATGGAGAGGAGAAGAAAGGATTCCATTTAAAACCACGTGTTGGCTACGAGAGTAGAGGAAGTCAGCCAACCATGTGTGGAGTTGGCCTTGGATGCCATAACCAGAGAGTTGGAGAGCATGGTGGGATGGAAGATGACCTAAGGCAAATAATAGGGTGATTAGAGCACAAAGAAGATGTGCAAGTGCAGCAGAGCAGGTTTTGAGGATACGTGACCAGATGCCGTCCAGTTCAATTGCAGAATCAGTATCCGAATGGAGGGTTGCCAGAAACTTCTCCACCTTCTCAGGTGCAAAAGACACAGAGTCCAGGAGCAGTTGGGTTTGACTGGGTAGGGTGGGTACAGAGAGCAAGGGGTTGGGGGACACAAGATTTTCGAAGAAACACAGAATTGCGGCATTTAGCCTTCTTACGAGTGGAGTCAGCTGTGGTGCTATTTGAAGTCAGGGAAGGGATGGAGAGGAAGCATACTCCAGAAACAGACTTATCAAGGTGCCATCAGGTTTTAGAGGAGGAAGAGAAATTTGAAGGTTCAGTCTTGGGGTTGGATAAATGGTGTTTTCTGGCTCCTCTGAGAGTATTTGGGCATTGTTTTGGATTTCGTTAAATTATCTGAGGTTGCCTTCGGTCGAATTTGCCTGTTAGGAAGAGAAAGCATGGTGTTTCAAGGCAACTGCCTCACCTCCGGATTCAGTGTGTCATGGGTGGGAGAAGGGTTTGAAAACTAAAGCCGAAATTGTATGGATCTGTGCAAAAGAGAGATAGATTGTATATAGAGGTAGAGATAGATGAAGATAGTAGAAGTAGAAGTAGAAGATAGTAGAAGATAGTAGATAGAAGAAGAGATGAAAATAGTAGATAGCTGATAGAGAGATAGATAGATAGAGATAGATAGACAAAAATCCTCCTCCAATACCTCCTCCAATACCTCCTCCTCCAATCAAATCAGTCAATACCTCCAATACCTCCAAGTCAATACCTGTCAGCTCTTTCACGAGCCTCGATTCAGTATACAAAAAAAAAAAAGAAGCAGATTCCTATGGAAAAATTCACACAGTTTTGGCCCCGCCATATAAGACCAGATCCCATAACTCGCTCCCCTCGTGCACACAACAGGTATTGTGCCCATTATGCAAGCAAGCCGGACAATCAGACAGACATTTACTCAGCAAATGGAATTTTCTCCAAGACCTTAAAACCACCAATATATGGTTAAAGCTAATAAGATAGTTGCTATCCTCCAGGATGATGAGGAGGTCAACTCAGATGCTTGTTTGCACAAAGGGGATGAGGATCCCACTGGTGATTTGCTGACATTAATTACACTCCATGTACAGATTCGTCAGGCACCCTACTTGGACACATTCTTCAAGAATTATGCTATTTGAATGACCAATGACAGTAGAGCCACAGGCAACATGGTCCGTACTTCCACAGCTAAGAGATTTCGTGTCTCCATCAAGAGCTTATCCCAATCTGCTCATCAGGCTGATGGTTCATCTCCTTTGCATGTTGTTGGTGAAGCACAGTTCTCTGTGTCAAGAGACAATCACAACCCTCTCTTTGATGGCCTGGTCATGGAGAGCCATGATGTTGAGATAATTACAGGTACCCCTTTCATAGAAACCAACGGTGTGTCAATTCGACCAGCCAAACACCAAATGCTAGTTGGTGACTCCTCCACCTATGACCACAGATCCCGACCCCATGCTTTCTCCAACCCATGCAAAGTGAGACTATCCCATGTACTATGCGCCCCACAAGGTAAACAACAATCTGGCCTGGGGAGTTTATCGAGATGACCCTACCTGACAATCTTGCCAATCTCCCGACATTTGCAGTTGAACCATCTTCCTTCAAGACCAGGGTGTATTGAACCATCTCACACTTGGCCTCCAGCACATATTTTGAATGGTGTTCCTTACAAAATCTGCCTCGCAAACCTCTCCCATGAACAACAAGTCTTGTTTCGCAATGTGCGCTTTGCCCGTACACATCTTGTCTTCACCCCAGACAACCAAGATTCACAGCCTCCCCAGGATGACATGACACAGCCGCTTACAAAGCAATCCAAGCGAAAACACCATCAGCTGTTTTCACAGTCTGTTCTTGTGGACCCAGATCACACTCTGCCTCTCCAAATCTCAGTTTGATCCAAATCCCAGTCCAAATGGATCCAGATCTCAGTTCCATACGCTCCTTCAGGAGTATGATGACGTCTTTGATCTGGCATTCCCGGGTTACAATGGCAAAGCTGGACCCTTCAAGGCCAATGTCAACATGCGACCTATACTACCTCCACAATGCAGAGATTGCTTTCCTCAGTATGCCAGATAAACTTGTTGAGCTGCAGAAAATAAAATTGATTATATTGAAGGCATTGGAGTATATGTTCGACCTGAAGATGTGGGAGTCACCGTTGAGTACCTTAACCCATCATTGCTCATGAAGAAGCCAAATGAAGGATTCTGACTTGGCAAAGCATTCGCCGATGTTGGATGCCTCAGTAATCCTCAACCTTCACTCATGCTGGTTGTTAAAGATTGCCCATTGGGAAAACGTCATTGTAACAGACCTGACAAATGCCTTTTACCAGATTCCATCAGCACAATCTTCAATTAAGTACTGTGGATTGGTCACACCCTACAAAGGTGTTCATGTACACACTCGATCTGCCATGGGCATACCTGGATCCGAAACTGCCTTGAGGAATTGACATGCCGTATCCTTGGCGATATTTTAGATGGGCATGGGAGTCGTGAAGCTTGCAGATGATCTCTAATGCGGTGGTAACGGTCCTGAGGAAATTATTCTCAACTGGTAATATGTATTACATGCCCTGTCACCATGTGATCTGTGCCTATCTGCTCACCAGGTTGATGGTGTTACAAAATTCCCAAAGCCCCAAAGGTCAATTGTCCAAGATGACAACTATTCTGGGATGTTTCTGGTCTCAGGGCACCTTGCAAGCCAGCCACATCGCATGGCCGCTCTCTCTACCTGCTCTCCACCAGAGAAGGTTTCGGGCATATCTTTCATTGGAGCCTACAAGATGCTTACGAGAGTCCTTCCACAATGTGCCCCTTTGGATGCAGTCACTACCAGAAGTGAGTCCAGTGAAGGGATTAAGTGGACAGATGACCTCCGCACAAGCTTTCAAATGGCACAGTCTGCGCTTGCATCCACTGAAACACTTGCATCCCTCACCTGACCAGACTCTGGGTTGTCACAGACTGTGGTGTGAAGAAGTATGGCATCACATCCACCCTGTATGTGACCGGTGGCAATAAATTCAAACTTGCTGGGTTTTTCTGTGCCACACTGTGTGGTTGCGAAATCACATAGTTACCCTAGGAAATTGAAGCTCTGTACATCGCAGCTTCTATCAAACACTTCAGGCCATACGTCATGCAGTACAAACACCGTCCTTGTGTTCGCACAGACAGCAAAGTGTGTGTATAGGCCTCTGAGAAACTATGTAGGGGTGAGTTTTCTGCCAGTCCACGTGTCACTACCTTCCTTTCCACAGCCAGTTGCTACCACGCCTCTGTCAGACACCGAGCTGGATCTGTGAATATTCCATCAGTCATTGCAAGCCACAATGCACCTGAATGTGAATACCCCACATGCCAGGTCTGTTCTTTCATACACCAGAATTCTAATTTCACTGTTTACCGAGTATCTATTGACGACATTGTGTCAGGCTCAACAAAACTTCCTTTCATCTGCAGGCCAGCGTGGCGAGCTATCCAACCTCAATTTTCCACCTCTGGCGCATGCATACCTATCTGTTGCAAGGCACTTGCCCTCCAAATAAGCTTACCAACACTTGCGATGTGAAATGCTACCTCAGAGTTGCAACCATTGCATGAAATAGTTTACTCGTCGTCTGGCATGATGAGCATCTTGCCCCCTCCAGGGAATGCATTATCATTCTGTGTAGTGTCCTGGAAGGCCTGATCACCACTCTACATCTTCGCCTTTGTCATCCATCATGTCATCAACTCAAATCAGTCACCCACTGATACTTCCATGCACGTGACATAGATGCTTCCATTGAACGGTCACTGCTCGCTACCATACTTGCGCTGCTCTCCAAAGCATCCCGCACATCGTTGTTCCCCAGTCTTCCAATGACCCTCAAGAGGTGGCCGGAATCTCATTTGTGGCTGATGTCATTGTGAGCGACCAGTCATTTTAGTTATATGAGAGTATGTCATGTCTTACACCTTCAATTGTGCATTTGGTTTCGTCCATTGGATGGTCCCCAAGCTGTGATATGGATTGATCCTGCTCCAGTATTCTCCACCCTGTTAGGAGATAATCTGCTACAGGAACACCACATTGCCATTGACCTCGGCAGAACAAAAAACCCCAACAAAAATGCAGTAGCAGAGAAAGCAGTCCCGGAGCTGGAGGATGAGCTTCAACGCCAGGAACTACATGGAGGCCCTGTTACACCTTTGGCCCTGTCTATCGTCACTGCACGACTCAACTCGCATCTTCATTCCCAAGGCCTTTCCGGGAGAGAGTGGACACAGAAAGACAAGTTATCCAATGTACAGATTCCTCTGCCTGACGAAAGGGTTATTGAGACTCAACATCGGCTCCAGTGGGCCAATCACACATAGAGCCAGAAGTCCAAAGCCCCCTTAGGAGCACAACCAACACTGCCCTCTGTTGATATTGGTGATCTGGTCTATCTTCATGCCGATCGCAACAAATCTTGGGCCCGCCAACGCTCATTGGTTACCTCTGTTGAGGACGGCTAGTGCAGTATTCACAAGTTCATCGGTTCCCAGCTTCGTAGCACAACTTATAAAGTCAAGAGATCTGAATGCTACATGGTCCCTTCCTTCTACACTGACTCTGCAGTTTGCTCTACCTCCGACCTTTGTCACACCAACCACGGTGATCGCTCCACTCCGGTCGAGTCCGTTCCTATCAACGCTAACATGCTGGCTGAACTGTCTACGTCTACACCACAGCCTACGATGGTCCCAACCACTGGCTTTGGAACAAATCCCTGAGATGCTGATACCTGATCCAGAACCATGGTCTTCCTCGCATAGTCATGTGTTGCAGACCACAGCCCAGGTCCCTGATCCCGTAACACCAGCTAGCATTTGCAATACCGTTCCGATCCTGCCATTTTCTTGTTCCACCAGCCCGAATTCCTCGGCACCTGCTCTGAGTCACTCTACTCGACAGAGACGCCTTTCTAAAACATCTAACAGATTTCATACTTTATGAATGATGCAAATAATTTGGGTGCAGAATAAACCCCAGTGGCCAGAGGGTAGTCTACCCCGATGATGGTCCTGTAATGACGCCAGATATCCAACATCTGTTGCACCAACAATGTATTTTCCACATGGACAATTTATACTCATTCCCTTATTCCAATGTCATCCACTCATGTTAACTGCATTGGTATGTCCAAACGGTTTGTGGATGCCCTTGCGTGTTTAGATTGCTTTCGCACAGATGTGGTTCCCTCCTTATGCATTGTAAATGTTGTTGCATTATTTGCACCCCTGTATTTACTGTCACTTTTCCCACATAATGAACTGCAAAATAGTTGAAGAACTCATGAATATTGACACAAAACCCGAATGTGCTCCACTCGATCGATCTGAACCAGGCAGGTGGACAGTAAATCTCCTAATTTGAGTTTATTCAAAAGCAAAAGCAGTAACTCAAACTCCATCAAAGCATGGTGCACACCAAAACAACTCTTGACGGGCTGTTCTTCTTCTCCTCCCATTCAACTCTGCTTCCCATTATATCTTCAGAGAGAGAACACTCATGAAAATCCCTCCACCTACAAATTGTTCTTCCTGCCAAGACAATTATATCTCCAGAAGTAACCAGAAATCTCGAGAACTCCGTCGATCTTTCTGCACAATTTAAAGTCTAACGACAACATTATAACCTGTTACCTTTTTAAACAACTCAATTGGAAGAATCTCACCTCATGAAATATTACACAGTTATATCGAACAAGTCATTTGTTCCATATCGAATGATAAACGTACAATCGTTAACATCGCACTGAACGTATACACCGCTCAACAGAGATTTTGGTGAATATTTTGTGACGGCTCTGTCCAATGTCCTGATATTTTGGTTTTTCATGATGAATTTTTTTTCTAAAATTTTTACTTTTATTCTCATAATAAGTTTGAAACTGCACTCATGAAAGATTTCAAAGGTTTAAATAATTTGATTCTTTATAACTTCTCTGTTTCCTTCTTTTGCAGAATGAACCAGTGCTCCTTGCACTCAATCAAGTGAGTAAGGCTCAAAACAAACAATGTCCACTTACTATTTTACTGTAATATCATGGTGGTCCGAATAGCTTAGAGGTGGTGGACTTGTCTTTGAGCTGTCTCGCTTCTCTTGACCAAGATATTCCCATAAACTGTCACCTTGGTGTTTCACATGTTTCACATTTCACAAAGTGTGGTGTTCCTCAGAGGGATGTTGACATGGGTGGTCCGTTTTTGTTTTGTTCCATTGGTGGTTGTTGATGTCACAGTGTCTTTCGTGAAGAGTTTGCGAGTAATTGCTGAAACCCTGAGTAAATTACAAATTCCACCTGAAATCTGATTCAGTTTTACTTCGGGCCTGGTCAGTTGGTTCTCGAAAGGCTTGGGCTAAAAACTTTCACACAAGGTGGGAGTAATTGGGGCAGATGTTGTAGCCGTAGTAGTAGTAGTAGTAGCCGTATTAGTAGTAGTAGTAGTAGCCGTAGTAGTATCCGTAGTAGTAGTAGTAGTAGTAGTAGTAGTAGTAGTAGTAGTAGCTGTGGTAGTAGTAGTAGCCGTAGTAGTAGTAGCAATAGTAGTAGTAGTAGTAGCAATAGTAGTTGTAGTAGTAGCAATAGTAGTAGTAGTAGCAATAGTAGTAGTTGTAGTAGTAGTCATCGTAAGTAGTAGTAGTCATCGTAAGTAGTAGTAGTAGTAGTAGTAGTAGTAGTAGTAGTAGTAGTAGTAGTAGTAGTCGAATAAAGTAAATATAAAAGCTCTGATGATATCGAGTTAATTGAAGGAATCTATCGAAACATGTAAAACCGAACAACGCAGTCTGTCCTTGAAGCCGTCCGACTATGCTTATTAATTACGTGCTATTTGAACGTCGGTTGCATGCTGTCTATTAATTATGTATGTCTATTAAATACGTACTATTGGAATGAACCTTTCAACCCTTAAGACTGCTAAGACCCCTTAGACCTTTCAAGACCCTTTAAGACCACCAAGACCCCAAAAGAGACTAAAGACCAGCAAGACCTACAATGACCTCTAACAGGCAGAAGACTCTGAAGACCCCCAAGATCCCAAAGACCTCGAAGACCCAAAATACCCTGAAGACTCGGGACCCAAAACTCCCCAAATATCCTTAAAGACCCTGAAAACCAGAGGATGCAAAATACCCAAAACACCCCAAAGATCCTGAAGACCCATACAGGCCCCGAAGATCCTGAAGACCCTTAAATATCCCAAAGGCCTTTAAAGACCCCAAAGACCATTGAAAACCAAAATAACCTTGAGACCTCAAAGATGCCTGAGATCCTGAAGATCCTTTAGACCCCAGACACATAAGATACTTTAGACCCCAAGAACATTAAGACACCTAAGACCCTGAAGGACCCATTCAATACTTTAGAGTTAGACACCTTTAGATCTCTTCACCCTTGAGACCTTTTATACCCTTTAGACCTTTTATGCCCTTTCAACCTTTTATACCCTTTAGACCTTTTATACTCTTTTGACCTATACACACCTTAAGTCCCTTTCGACGCCTTAGACCTTAACACCATTTAGAACCCTTACGCCTTTCAGACAGATTAGACAGCTTGGACCCTTGACCATTTAGAGCTTTAGACTGCTTGGACCTTTGTGCATTACAAATAAACTAGGGCATGCCCGTACTATATATATATCTAAAATTATATCCCCCCCCTCTATTTACATGAAATGGTTTGGTCCAAAGCGAACGGCTTGCGAGTACGGTGAAAATCCCCCCCCCCCCCCCCCTCTATTTACATGAAATGGTTTGGTCCAAAGCGAACGGCTTGCGAGTACGGTGTTTTTTATCGGACCCGTGGAATTATAGATAGTAGTTTTAATTAGTTTTAAAACATAGTTTAACGCCAACATAGTTTGCCAACGTGAAATAAATGAATACGCTCTCAAATGTGCCGTCCGAGGCAGAGTGTGTTCGCCACGTTCGGCACACGCGATAGCTCGCTGCTCTCTGATTGGTTGAATCGTTTTTTGGACATAGCTCGGTAAGTAATTGTCCGATTAATATGAAACCTTGAAAAGGCACATCCTCGGGTCCCCAGCAATATACCTGGCAAGTTTAAAGTATATCGGACCGGTAGTTGTCGAGAAACAGCGGTCGCATACACACACACACAGAGATTAGTGGCATTATAGATAGATAATATCACCAATATTACAAACAAGAAGACGTCATGCGGAGCATGATACTTGCAAAATCCACCCCCTCACCCCCCCCCCCCCAAGAGTTTTCCATCGATACAGCAAATTGTCCATTGCATGAAGATAAAAAATGTACGATCTTGATCAAAGCTTCGGTCAACAGGATGAAAAGTGACAATTTTTCAGATGAAAAATGATTTTAGAAGCTTGACCTTGAGTTGACCTTTGACATTTTGACCTCGAAAATAGTTGGTTTCCCAATTCAGTGAGGCAATACACAAATGCTGTTCTATTTTCAAGTCAATCGGATGAAAATTGATGGGTCTTCAGACGAAAATTGATGATTTTGAAAGTTTGACCTTGAGTTGACCTTTGACCTTTTGACCTCAAAATAGTATATTTCCCAATTTATTGACTCGATATGCAAATGCTGTTCAATTTTCAAGTCAATGGGTTGAGAATTGACGGCTTTTTCGATGAAAATTTATGATTTTTAAAATTTGACCTTGAGTTGACTTTTGACCTCAAAAATAGTTCATTTCCCAATTTAGTGACAATATACAAAGGCTATTCAATTTTCAAGTCAATCTGATTTAAAATGGCGATTTTAGAAATTTGACCTCCAGATGACCTTTGACCTCAAAATCAATAGGCTTCTCAATTGGGACGACCTATACAACTTGGTAAAGTTTCGTGACGATCGGTTTAGAATTGTGACCTGTAGGCCGGTGACAAACAGACAAACAAAAAGACGTCATGCGGAGCACGATCCTTGCAAAATAGGCCCCCCCCCCCCCCCCCCCGAGAAAAAATAATTCCATTGATACAGCAAATTGTCCATTTCATCAAGATTAAAATTGACAATCTTGATCAAAGTTCGGGTGAATAGGAAGAAAATTGACGAGTTTTCAGATGAAAATGATGATTTTGGATGGTTGACCTTGACTTCACCTTTGACCTTTTGACCTCAAAAATAGTTGGTTTCCCTATTTAGTGACTCAATGTGCAAATGCTGTTCAATTTTCAAGTCAATCGGATGAAAGTTGACGGTTTTTTTTCAGATAAAAAGTGATGATTTTCGAAGTTTGACCTTGAGTTGACCTTTGACCTTTTGACCTAAAAATAGTATGTTTCCCAATTTACTGACTCGATATGCAAATGGTGTTCAATTTTCAAGTCAATCGGTTGAGAATTGATGGCTTTTTAGATGAAAATTGATGATTTTTAAAATTTGACCTTAAGTTGACCTTTGACCTTTTGACCTCAAAAATAGTTCATTTCCCAATTTAGTGACTTTATATACAAATGCTATTCAATTTTCAAGTCAATCGGATTTAAAATGGCGAATTTAGAAATTTGACTTCCAGATGACCTTTGACCTCAAAATCAATAGGCTTCTCAATTGGGACGACCCATACAACTTGGTGAAGTTTCCTGATGATCGTTTTAGAATTGTGACCTGTAGGCCGGTGACAAACAGACAGAACCACAAACGCAACCGACCAATATACTTGAAAAATCTTCGATTTTGCAAGTAATAAATTTGTACAAAGGAAACTTTGTATTATGATTGGTGTAAATCATGACAACACAGCAGCTCACGTACAGACAGACAAGCAAACAGACAGAACCACAAACGGAACTGACCAAAGATTTTTCAAGTAACAAGAAGAAGTCATGCAGAGTACGATACTTGTACGATACTTGCAAAATATGCCCCCCCCCCCCCCCCCCACTCCAAGGAAAAAAAATTCCATTGATACAGCAAATTGTCCATTTCATCAAGATTTAAATTGACAATCTTTATCAAAGGTCAATAGGAAGAAAAGTGACGATTTTTCAGATGAAAAATGATGATTTTGGAAGGTTGACCTTTGACCTTTTGTCCTCAAAAAATAGTTGGTTTCCCTATTTAGTGACTCAGTGTGCAAATGCTGTTCAATTCACAAGTCAATCAGATGAAAATTGATGGTTTTTCAGATAAAAAATGATGATTTTGGAAGTTTGACCTTGAGTTGACCTTTGACGTTTTGACCTTAAAAAAATAGTATGTTTCCCAATTTAGTGACTCGATATGCAAATGCTGTTCAATTTTCAAGTCAATCGGTTGAGAATTGATGGCTTTTTAGATGAAAATTGATGATTTTTTAAAATTTGACCTTAAGTTGACCTTTGACCTTTTGACCTCAAAATAGTTCATTTCCCAATTTGGTGACTCGATATACAAATGCTATTCAATTTTCAAGTCAATCGGATTGAAAATGTCGATTTAAGAAATTTGACCTCCAGATGACCTTTGACCTCAAAATCAATAGGCTTCTCAATTGGGACGACCTATACAACTTGGTGAAGTTTCGTGACGATCGGTTTAGAATTGTGACCTGTAGGCCGGTGACAAACAGACAAACAGACAGAACCACAAACGCAACCGACCAATATACTTGAAAAATCTTCGATTTTGCAAGTAATAAATTTGTACAAAGGAAAATTATGATTGGTGTAAATCATGACAACACAGCAGCTCACGTACATTATCCTCAGTTAAATCAAACCTGTTCCTCTGCAGCAATGCGTAGTGAGGCGAGCAGATCCACACTAGTGTACTTATAAATACTAGGGCATGCCCATACGTGGGTGCCCGTTCCTTGGCAAAAAAAAAAAAAAACGCTACCCGTACGCTCTACCCCGCCCGTACGCCCGTACGCCCGTAAACAAAAAAAACAACGCTCTTCGCTTCCGCCCTTCGCTCTGACTGAATTGGGAGAAATAATGCGCATAAGAAATCGAGAAATTATTATTTTCTCCGGAAGAAATCGAATTACGAACCGTAATGGCGCACGCGCTCGGCTCGGCTCGCTGCCTCGCTCTCACAGTCACATCGGCCACGCCTACGCAACAACGTGTTCTGTGATTGGCTGCCGGAAGTGAAGTCTTCACTGTCCGGAAGGTCGCAAATCGCAGTTACGATGAATCGCAAATTAGTTTTTATTAGTTTTAAAACATAGTTGAACGCCAACATAGTTTGCCAACGTGAAATAAATGAATACGCTCTCAAATGTGCCGTCCGAGGCAGAGTCTGTTCGCCACGTTCGGCACACGTGATAGCTCGCTGCTCTCTGATTGGTTGAATCGTTTTTTGGACATAGCTCGGTAACTACTTGTCCGATTAATTTCAAACCTTGAAAAGGCACATCCTCGGGTCCCCAGCAATATACCTGGCAAGTTTCAAGTATATCGGACCGGTAGTTGTCGAGAAACAGCGGTCACAGACAAACACACACACACACAGACACACACACACACACACAGAGATTACTGGAATTATAGATAGATATGACTGGTGGATGATACCAAATATGCTCAAAGTATTGACCCACACAGGCTCCATAACAATCCTGGTAAATTACTGTACTTGTAATCAAGTGTTTCCAGCTTCTAAAAGATCTCCTTCCACTTTTATGACACCAATGACGAACTCAATATCATGCTAACATGTTTGTGTTTTGTAGGAATCACCTTTGAATTGCATCATTGCTGGAGGGATTATCTGCAGAAAGGTTGTCTTCAAAGGTATTCCATTCGACGGCCACACAAGGTTAGTGACATGAAGCAGTATTTATTACAAGTACTGTAGCTGTGATACAAAAGAAGTACATGCAGCTTTCTCTGTCACACTGGGTTTAAAATTGGAAGTCAAATACCGCAGTAAATTACATCGTGGCGATGGCTAGTTGTGGCAGGAGGAGTCAGGAACCTATTTCATGAACGCAGAAAGAGCTTGAAGTCGGTGAGTTCATAAACCTCAAACCCCAAAGTGAGCAAACCCCAAATCAGGTGTTAACTTTCAATAAACAATCAATTGATTAAAATGCCCTGGGATTCGTGACCGTTGCCGTTTAATGCCGTCTTTCCGTTTCCGTTTCTCTCTTTCACTTGTGTTGTGACTGGTTGGTGTATTTATGAGCTCACCTGAAACGTAGTTCCGGAGAGCTTATGGGATGGCCCGTCATCAGTCCGTAAACACTTGCAACTTCTTCTCCGAAACTGCTGATGGATGTGATTGTGGCCAAACTTGGCTAAAATTATATTTGGTATGTTGCAACTCAATTTTGTTCACGGAATTAAAAAAAATCGGGGCAAAATGGGTCCAGGTTTGACCCCCCCAAAATAGGTACCGTATTTGCTTTCTTCTCTGAAACTACAGGAACTATTTTGATGAAACTTGGGCACAACCTTCATCACACATGATGTACCAAGGTTTGTTCACATTTAAAGTTTAAAGTCTTATGCTTTCATTGGTATGATTCTGCATGCTGCCCTGTCTTCTAGCAACCATTGAAATTGGTTTAAAATACCGTAATACTTTTTAAAATACCTTTAGTTGGTGTCGTATACTGCTTTATTCTGCCAGGTGAGGACCCAGGAGTATTGCCCCTTTTTTGTATGGTCAATTCTCATGGAATAGCAAGAACACTGAATAGATCAGGAGCAGCAGAGAGAGGAGGGAAACACCAACAGTGGAGTTGAAGGACAAATTAGAGGGACACTTTGACAAATAATGGGTGTGGGGAGGAACGAGGGGAAGGAGAGGACACATGTGGTCGACAAGATGGATACAGAAGGAGAGTTTCGGGAAGGAAAAACTGCAAATTTGGAAGGAGGTGGGTTTGAGGCGGTGTTAAACGAGTGGAGAAAACATCATGGTTTTGGATGTGGGATGATCTGAGATGGTGGAGAACAACTGCCCAAGACCAAGATGACCAAGGTGATGCCAAAGACCAACTGACCAAGATGGTGGAGTCCTGGAGGGAAGAATGAGACAAATGAGCCGAGGTGAGCAGTGAACCTGATTATTGGAAGTTTCACCAGAAGGGGATTGAATTGGTGGTGGATCGTGTGTGCCATGCGGAAACCTGGGCGAGGTGGGGGGAGGAGGGGACAAAGCACAGATAGATCAGAGGTTTCAAGACCAGAAAGGAGGTGGGAGAAGACAGAGAGACCACCGACCTGTCTACGATGGGGTTACTGTCAGATTTAGATCCTGACTAATCAGAAATAGAATTGAAAACTTGTTTGTGCACATTTTTGTTTCAGAAAGGTTCCACAAGACACAGTTTACAATGATCATTACATTCTGAAAGTTAGTCAAATTGTGTGAGATAAGAAAGTACTTCCTAGGTCAACTCTCAGCACTAAATGGTGATTGTTCCCCTATCGCTGCAAGCACTGTCATATTCTCTTTCTCTTTCTCTCTTTTTCTCTCTTTCTCTTTTTCCCTTTTTCTCTTTCTTTCTTTTTCTCTTTTCTCTTTTTCTCTCTTTCGCTTTCTCTTTCTCTCTCCCATTCAGATTCGGTGTGTCATTGAAAGAAGTGAACTCGGCTGACATAGCCGTTTACTTTGAAGTGCGCTTTGATCAGCAGAAGTGTATCATGAATTCGCTTGAATCTGGATCCTGGAAAGAGGAGTTGAGTATTTATCAGCTGCCATTTGAATATAACGAGGAGTTTATGGTGAGTTCTCCAATTGGACCTGGATGTTGATCTCATCACCCAGGTTACACGACTTGACTTGTGATTTTTACAAACGATACCCTTCATAAATTTAATTTGCTTGTACAAGTCATAACAGCTAACTTAACAACCATTGAACCAGTATTTAACTTAACAACCATTGAACAAGTATTTAATTTAACAACCATTGAACCAGTATTTAACTTAACAACCATTGAACCAGTATTTAACTTAACAACCATTGAACCAGTATTTAACTTAACAACCATTGAACCAGTATTTAACTTGGTTGAAGCCATTGTATTTAACTAACTTGAAGGTTGAAGTTGAAGTATTTAACTTGGTTTAACTTGGTTGAACTTAACAACCATTGAACCAGTATTTAACTTAACAAGTTTCACTTCACTGGTTGAAGCCAGTATTTAACTTGGTTTAACTTGGTTGAACTTAACAACCATTGAACCAGTATTTAACTTAACAACCATTGAACCAGTATTTAACTTAACAACCATTGAACAAGTATTTAACTTAACAACCATTGAACCAGTATTTAACTTAACAACCATTGAACCAGTATTTAACTTAACAACCATTGAACCAGTATTTAACTTAACAACCATTGAACCAGTATTTAACTTAACAACCATTGAACCAGTATTTAACTTAACAACCATTGAACCAGTATTTAACTTAACAACCATTGAACCAGTATTTAACTTAACAACCATTGAACCAGTATTTAACTTAACAACCATTGAACCAGTATTTAACTTAACAACCATTGAACCAGTATTTAACTTAACAACCATTGAACCAGTATTTAACTTAACAACCATTGAACCAGTATTTAACTTAACAACCATTGAACCAGTATTTAACTTAACAACCATTGAACCAGTATTTAACTTAACAACCATTGAACCAGTATTTAACTTAACAACCATTGAACCAGTATTTAACTTAACAACCATTGAACCAGTATTTAACTTAACAACCATTGAACCAGTATTTAACTTAACAACCATTGAACCAGTATTTAACTTAACAACCATTGAACCAGTATTTAACTTAACAACCATTGAACCAGTATTTAACTTAACAACCATTGAACCAGTATTTAACTTAACAACCATTGAACCAGTATTTAACTTAACAACCATTGAACCAGTATTTAACTTAACAACCATTGAACCAGTATTTAACTTAACAACCATTGAACCAGTATTTAACTTAACAACCATTGAACCAGTATTTAACTTAACAACCATTGAACCAGTATTTAACTTAACAACCATTGAACCAGTATTTAACTTAACAACCATTGAACCAGTATTTAACTTAACAACCATTGAACCAGTATTTAACTTAACAACCATTGAACCAGTATTTAACTTAACAACCATTGAACCAGTATTTAACTTAACAACCATTGAACCAGTATTTAACTTAACAACCATTGAACCAGTATTTAACTTAACAACCATTGAACCAGTATTTAACTTAACAACCATTGAAGCAGTACTTTGGCAATTTAGAAAATGAGCAAAATTGTTGCACGGTGTCACCTATTGATTAATTGTGATGACAGATTTATATCTAGCTCTGAGGAAGGATGATTTGTTTCCATTTTTGGTTTCACACTCATGATCTCGCGACTCTGAGTCAATTCAAAAGGGAAGTAACCCTCATACCTTCCCCCCTCCAATAACCCCCAATAGTTTGCATCAAAACAGAGTGGAACAGTTGACAACACAGGACAAATTTCACGTCGTTACCCGTTCACCGCTGTTTTGCAATCACTTATCTGTGTGTGTGTCTGTCTGGGCCATAACCTTTTTACCATTTGATCTATCGTTGGCAAATTTTCAACAAAGCTTTATTATGAGAAGATGGAGAAGACAAATTGATACTTTGGTCAAAATGTCAGCGTCACGTAAAATCGTCAATTTTCTGAACTGAAATTTTAATAATTTACATATTGGGTCACTGAATTGGTTAACCAATCAAAAGCTGGAAGCCGAATGTTTTTTGGTTTTTTTTAGATCAAAAGGTTACGGTTGCATAAAATCACCGTTTCATTTTGTATTTTTTTTTTGAACTGTTTTCGTCATGTCTTGCAAATGGAAGAAGAAGAAGAAGGAGTCTGAATACAAAGCGGATGCAGATGGGCTTTGCATTTTCAGATGCATTCTTTCTTGTTTCTAGTAGTTCTTTCTAGTTTCTTCTTCTTTCGATCACTGTGCTGTATTGGGGATCAGAGGATCGAGTTTTGGGGGAATGGGGGTGGTGGTGACCTGTCGTACAAAGTCATTGAATGGTCTTACTGCTCTGTTTTCAAAGCATGTCTCAATTCTCATATACAAAAAGAGGGTTTTTTTGTATACTAAGTCGAGGCTAGTGGAATAGCTAACACATATAAGGATATAACATATAATAAAGGGAGTGGGAGACAAGAGGGGTAGAGAGGGAAGCACAACAACAGTAGAGAATGGGGACATCGGGAGATCTATGGAAGTGAGAGGACTTGGGCAGAGTACACGGGATAAACAAGATGGACACTACTAGGAAGTTCAGGAAAGAAAACGGAATTTGAAAGAGGTGGATTTGGGATGTATTGATGGGGGTAGAAAAGATCAAAGTTTTGAATGGAGGAAGATAAGAGATGGTGGTGAACAGCTGTTTTGAAGACCTGGAGGGAGGAGTGGGATTGAAGAAAGTGTAGGAGTTTGTTCTATAGACAGGAAAAAAAGAGGAATAAAAGAGTGAAGGAGAGCAGAGAGTTAATTTGGCAGTTTCACCAGAAGACGGTTGCTGACAGATCTTCTCCGTCCTGCAGGAATATTTGGGGGACAGATCAAGGGGAGCTCGGTCAGAGAGGAGTCGGTAGAAGGCAGAAAGATCGCCAACCTGCCTGAGGTGAGAGAGTAAAGGGCCCTTTGAATCAGCTTCGTGTGAGATACCAATTATTCTAAAAGGCTTGGTCTCTACAGCGTGGCGCCGAGCTAGGTGTGAAGCAGGGGAGCCATCACAAACGGGAGAGCAGTGCTCCATCAAGCTGTGGATGAAAGCTTTGTATGTGGTGAGAAGCTCAGTCGTGCCAAGGAAGGACTTCGCACGATGGAGTTTGCCCAGTCGGCATCTGGCTTTGGAGGCCAGCTTGGAAATGTGGCTTGCCCAAGAGATATTATGGCTGAGAGTGAGACCCAAGAGTTTGAGTGACTAAACCTCTGAGATGGTTATTGAGAAAGTATTTTGGAGGATTTGTGTTGTGGAAAACCAATCAGGTCCACACAACTTTAGTCCAACGGGTTGGTTTAATTGCATTTAGATCATAACATCATCCTGTAAAGTAGAAAATACAATAAGTATACGATGTGACATCACATGGGACCATTCATAACATTCAATGCAAGCAAGCTGGATATTCTATGCAGGCGTACCGTTAGCGAGTCTACCAGATGTAACGTGTCACAGGAGAAGTCTCGGAGCACCGTCCGCAGCAGCGGGTCTTATAGTCACGCCCCTAGCGGTGTCAACGAGCAGCGAGCATCACCCCGGGTTCAGTACGAATACGATTTCACTACATTCTCCCCCCGTCAGAATTATATGGCAGTGCGGCTAGAAGCGAGTGAGCGTCAGCACGAACAGGGTGGAACATCAGTCGACCCAACCATATCGGGCCGGGCGGCGAATTTCTCTGCCAGCACGCGTCTGAAATTCCCCGGGTACGGCATCACGTATCCCTGTGTCCCCGGCGTCGGAGGCGCCAACAGGGTCGGGTGACGAAGGGGGTAACTCCAAGTCGTCGGGCCCAGGTAGTCTCGGCGAGGGGAGGGTCGGTAGACTTTCGGCGATGGGAGCGTCGGGAGAGGCCATAGTCTCATAGATGGGTTCGATCGGTTCGTCCGATTCCCTACTTAGGTCGGCGACCCCGCAAGGGGCAAGGTGACGGACGGAGACAGTAGTCTCACGGCCATCAGTCGTCATCACACGAGCATGCTCAGGATTAGCCTGGAGAATCTGCACTTTGTCCACTAGGGGGTCGTACTTGCTCGCGCAAACCGCCCGTTTAAGGTAGGCCGGTCCGGGCCCAGCGAGCCAACTGGGCAAAGACCGTATACACCCCGAGCTCCTGGGGTGGTGGAAAAGTCGCTCGGGGGGAGTTTGGTTGGTTGCCGTACTCAGGAGAGCCCTGATCGAGTTCAACGCCGCAGGTAGCGACCAAGCCCATTTATCGAGGCCCCGGCCGAGGGTCCGGAGGTTGAGCATGACGGCCCTCCAGATAATCCCGTTGAAGCGTTCGATCTGCCCATTAGCCTGGGGTCTGTACGGCGTGGTGTAACTAGAAGCAATGTTATTTTGGAGCAGATAGCCGCGCACCTCCTGAGACAAGAAGACCGCACCCCGGTCGGTATGGACATAGGCCGGGTAACCGAACATTGAGAACAAGTTCTGTAAGCATCGCATCACCGTGGCAGCAGTCATGTCCACGCACGTATAAGCAAAGGGGAATCGCGAGTACTCATCAACGATAGTGAGCAGATAGCGAGAGCCGCTCGACACCGGCAATGGGCCCTTGAAATCCATCGCCAAGCGTTCCCACGGGCGTGTAGCCTTCACCAGAGTCCCCATGGGAGGGTTATAGAAACGCGGTTTGATTTCCGGGCAGATAGCGCAGTCGCGACAGATACGGCGGATATCATCAATCGAGTATGGGAGATTCCCACACCGCACAAAATGAGCGAAACGCGTTATGCCGGGATGGCCCGCAGTGGCATGCAGCACCCGTAGGCCCTCCAAAGAGGTGATACCCGCACATGTAGCCGGTCGTGATAAGGTATCGGCGGCCTGGTTATCCTTCCCCGGGCGATATTTGATGGTGTAACAGAAGTCGGCGAGTTCGATACGCCAGCGAGTGATTTTCTCGTTCTTAATGCGCTGGGCGTGTAAGGTGTCGTACATGAACGCAACGCTTTGCTGGTCCGTGATGATTTGGAAGCTCCGCCCGAGTAAGTACGGGCGCCATCGCCGAATAGACTCGACGATCGCATACGCTTCCTTTTCAACGGACGAGTGTCTCCGCTCAGCGGTGGTAAGAGTCCGTGAAAAGAAAGCCACGGGACGCCCCCCTTGGGAGAGGGTCGCCGCGATGGCCTGATCCGAGGCGTCACTTTCGAGGATGAACGAGCCGCTCTCGTCGATTGTCGCCACGGCGGCTCGGGCGATGTCGGCCTTAAGGCCTTCAAAGGCCGCCAATGCGGCCGGACTCAGGGGGAAGGTGTCGCAGGCCACGAGGGGGCGAAGTTTCGCGGAGAAACTTTGCACCCATTTGGAGTAATGGGCGAACAGCCCAAGGGCGCGCTTCAGGGACGCCCGATCACATGGAAGGGGCCATGTCGAGCAAAGGTCGCAGATGCTCCTTATCTGGAGTGACAGAGCCATGGGTCACGGTGTACCCCAGAAGATCTATCGTGCGTAGGGAGTATTGGCACTTATCCTCGTTCATAGTTAAGTGATACCGCTGCGCGACCTCAAGGAAGCGCTTCAGATTAGCATCATGGTGCCCTTGGTCATATCCACAAACCGTAAGATTATCGAGGTAGACGAAAACATCGGTTAAGTGCTCCCGCGCAACGAGGTCATCCATGGCCCTCTGGAAACAAGCGACCCCGTTCGTTACCCCAAAAGGCAATCGCGTAAATTGGTACAACCGCTGCCCCGACTCAAATGCGGTATAGATACGATCCGCCCTAGAGATAGGGATCTGGTGGTACGCACTACGGAGATCGAGAGTGCTATAGACCGAATACTGGGACACCTGTTGCACTAGCGCGTCCATCCCCGGAAGGGGGTAGGCATCCAGCTGTGTAAAGCGGTTAATCGTTTGGGAATAGTCGATTACCATGCGTCTGCGATGGGCCTCGCTGCGCACCACCAAGACCTGGGCGCGCCACGGCGACCTACTAGGTTCTATGATGCCGTCTTTCAAGAGCTGAGCCGTTTCGTCCGCAATGAATTGCATGTCTGCGCGAGAGTAGCGCCGTGATTTCACCGCGACAGGGGTGCAGTCGGAGGTTAGATTGGGGAACAGCGAAAGCGGCTGGACGTCCATTTGCGCTAGGGCGCACACCGCAAGTGCGTCGTCCGCCCCCACAACAAGCGTGTCAGGCCCACCAAACTCCATTACCAGACGTCCATGCAGCTTAAGAAAATCGTGTCCTAACAGAATATCAGCACATAATGCGGGTAAAACCATAAGGTGTACATCAGGGAAAACCCGTCCCTTTAGCACGAGTTTCAATCGGCATTCCCCCTTCGTGCTGAGTCGAAGCCCCTGGGAAGCCATGAAGATCCGTCTCGTAGACCTCCAGATCCGCCATCCATGCCTGAGCACAAGTCGCTGGTCGATAAAACTATCCGTAGACCCTGTATCCACCAAGGCCCGAACACAATGGCCTTCGACCATGAGGGGAATAAGGGCTTGAGCCAGGCCAGACGAGGCTGCTGGGAGCGGGACTGAGCCCCCCGAATGGGTCGGTCCAGCCTCGCGGGTGGATCCTACGCCAGCAGCAGTTTTGCGGTCGTGGCCGGAGTCTGCGTTGACCATGGGGAATCCATTAACGCCATCAGAGGGCTTTCCCAAGCATTCCGGTGTTTCGCGATTCAAAATCTGACAATTCTGACGGGAAAAGGCCTCCGTAGTATTTGAAATCGCCTTTTGACACTTTTGGCAGAAAAAGGCCTCCGTAGTATTCGAAATCGCCTTTTGACACTTTTGGCAGCAAAAGGCCTCCGTAGTATTTGAAATCGCCTTTGTCAGGGCGTGGGCCGCCGTTAGCTCGTGGACGACACGAGGAGAACGTTCCGCTGGGGCTTGGCGAGGCTTCAAAGCCCCTTGCGTGGCCCGGAGTTTGGTCAAGGACACGTACTTCGTGCCCGATGGAGGATGAGACGGTGGTGGCTGTCCGGTGACGCCCGCCAAGGACGTCTGAGCGCCCAGGGGCCCGCAGAGAGGGGCCCTCCCCTTCGAAGTCGGGTAAGGCGCCGGGTGTCGGGCTCAGCTCGCGGGCTCCGCAATGAGCCCATTCAAGGTCGCCGCGCCCGCGCGACCGCGACCGCGCGAGTCAATGAGCCGCGAGCCGCGTGCCGTTTTCCTGCACACTTTCGCGTAATGTCCCTTTTGCGAGCACAAATGGCATATAGCGTCTCGTGCCGGACACACGACCCGGGCATGGCGTGGCCCCCCACAGAAAAAGCATGCGGCCCCGCGTAAGGCCTTGGGTCTGGTCGTAACGGCAGCCGTCAGGGCTGGGTCTTCCTCCGGAGCATCCCGGAGTTCAGCGAGCGGATCCACATCCTCGGCGGTAGCACTCTCTGGCCGGGCGTGTAGTGTGGTGCCCGCCAAGAGGCGCGTGCGATCATAGGTGTTCGATTGCATCCGCGCTTCAGTGTATACTGTCCCTTGCTCGAGTGCCGTAGCGAAGGTCAGGTCGGTCTTCTCTAAGAGCTTGAGCCTTAGTTCCTGGGAGGAGACCCCTGCAATGAAGGCATCTAAAAGACGATCATCCTGAGCCTGCGCGGGAGTCCGTGGCTCCCTGACGCTGTCCAGCAAGAGCTGCCAGAGCTCCTGGGCGTAGTGGTCCTGTAAAGGTCCATAACATCATCCTGTAAAGTAGAAAATACAATAAGTATACGATGTGACATCACATGGGACCATTCATAACATTCAATGCAAGCAAGCTGGATATTCTATGCAGGCGTACCGTTAGCGAGTCTACCAGATGTAACGTGTCACAGGAGAAGTCTCGGAGCACCGTCCGCAGCAGCGGGTCTTATAGTCACGCCCCTAGCGGTGTCAACGAGCAGCGAGCATCACCCCGGGTTCAGTACGAATACGATTTCACTACATTTTGCGTTAGTCATTTGAGAGAGAGACAGAGAGACAGACAGAGAGACAGACAGAGAGACAGACAGAGAGACAGACAGACAGACAGACAGAGAGACAGAGAGAGAGAGACAGAGACAGAGACAGACAGAGAGGCAGACAGGGAAATAGACAGACAGACAAACAAAGAGACAGACAAAGAGAAAGAGATAGATATAGATATAGATTTTTCAGGATTGAACAACATATTCTAAGTGTTTGAACAGATTGTGATTTTGTCAAGGTCTGTGGAGAGCGACGAGGCTGCTGCCTGTCTATCAGAAGAATGAGGAATGTCGCAGCAGTGTGTGGAGTCACCAACAAAGAGAGAAATAGGATTTTCCAGAGAGTCATTGGGATCTCTGATGAATATTAGGAATAAGATGGGGCCGAGAACACTGCCTTGGTGTACTCCAGGCTTGACAGGAAGAGGAGAATAAAGGTTTCCACTGTGAGCCACACATTGGTTACGAGAGCGGAGGAAGTCAGCAATCCAAGTGTGAAGTTGGCCTTGGATTCCATAGGCAGACAGTTGGGAGATGAGGTGGTCTGACAGTGATCTGATATGAGGCTGTTGGACAAAAGGAATTATTTTATATCAACGACGATGATGGATTCCATGATATTGGCTGATGATTACAAGTAAGCTAATTGGTCTGCAATTAAGGCGAATTTTTGCACCTTTTATGTGTTGCTCTGATGCCTGATTTCCAAACATATGGAAGGTAACCTCGGGCAAATGACAGCATGAAAAGGACAGAGAGAGGAAGTGCAAGAGCAGCAGAGCAGGTTTGTAGAACATGTGAGCTGATGCCATCGGGTTCAGTTGCAGAGTCTGAGTCGGGGGTTGCCAGAAACCTTTGCACCTTTCCCAGAAGAAGCAAAGGAATGGGGGAGCGAGGATGAGGAGGGGGGAGGTAGCAAGGATGAGGGGAGAGGTAGCGAGGATGAGGAGGGGGGAGGTAGAGAGAGTGGGGGAGACAGAGGGGTTGAAAATCAGGCAGATGTGATGCCAATTAACATTCATCTGAGGGACGGCACAAACATTGATGAATCACTCTGCCTGTGAAACACCGGGATGACAGTTTTTCGCTAGGTCAGGATTCAAACAGACTAGACAGCTTAGAGCGAGTGTGCATACCTCTCGGACATCGTGCTTGCCCCTTGGCTTTTAATCCTCAAATTGATTTTGCCTTCAAACTCCTGGGATGTCCCCACAGAGTAGTGAGCCACCGTATCACCATGGAATCCAAGTGGCTTAAGCACTCGTTATTGATTTTTTAAATATCTATATTTTATTGGTATATTAATGTAATATACATATATATACTTAAATATGTGTATGTATATTCATAAATATGTATTAAATTGATATATGTGGGACAATTACATGTGCAGACCAGGAATCAGACCCAGGTCCTCTGGAAAACCGTACCAGTGCTCTGCCATCTGAGCTATCCGGGCGACCATGACTGAGCATGCAATTTTTACACACATATGATTGCCACTCTCTTTCCGTCAATGCTTCCGGGGCACTCGCTGCCAACCATCGGAGCACCAACGGCCTGAACACGAGAGGATCTTCCTCCAATTGGGGGACAAATCCATGTCCTCTATTATAAACACCACTGGGGGCGTAGTGAAGCAATTCGATTGATGAACAGGATGAAATAATTAAATTCATATATGTGGGAATATTACACGCCCAGACCAGGAATCAAACCCAGGTCCTCTGGAAAACCGTACCAGTGCTCTGTCATCCGAGCTATCTGGGCGACCCTGATAGGGGACATGTAATTTTCCCACACATATCAATTTAATTATTTAATCTTGTTCATTAATCTAATATATATATATAGAGAGAGTGAATAAGCCTGGTGGTGCCTCATTGGTTAAGATGGCTGGCTTGGGATTTCAGGGTCCTGAGTTCAAGCTTCTGTCATGCCATTGAATTAACATCAGGTGAGTTGTCTCAGCCAGTCATCCTTCTGAGGTCGGCAAAATGAGTACCAGTTTATTGGGATGAATGAGCCATTTGAGTATCCTGTGTCAGTGGCAACCCATCCAGGATTGTGCTCAATAGCCTATAAACTGCTTCAGCAGCCCTATGCCTTATCACAATGCAGAAAGGAGTGGTGATCATCAGATCAGAAAGCAGATTGCATAAAAACGTGGAAAATAAAATAGCACAACATTTTTAGCAGGCAAAGGCACCGCCTGAGACACCACACTGCAGGCCCCAATGCAAGCAGGTGGAGGCAGGGGGGCTGCCGTTGTTCATCGATCAATGTACTGTTTGAAGGAAGGGAATAAATAAAATATACACAAAGAATTAAGTTAAGCACCCCCCCCGTTTTTTTACAACCTCGCACATTACAAGTTTGTTGTCGTCAAAACAGTGTAATATACCCATGATATTGCTATATTTTCTGGAGAAGTGATATTATGGTCACATAAAAACATAACAATCATGCCGTTTTCAATATTTTATTCTGAATAATTTAAGGTGAAATTTTTTGGGAATTTTAGGCATATTTTCACCTCAATTTAAGTATGGAGCTATAGGTCCATCACGGACAGTGTGGATGACGTTTATGTTTTCTAATGTACAGTCATTGTTCTGAGAAGACCTCTAGCGATCTTTGCGTCAATAACGTGTGTAGGACCCACGTGATCGGATCACTGACTCAACCAATCACTTTTTTTCACTTTGATCACTCAATTTCATCAATGGATAATTATTGCTAATGTCATACCAATCATTATTTGATCTCACATACCTTAGAATATATGCCAATGTATACATATACACAAAGAATATATATTAGGGGGTGCTTACCTTAATTCGTTGTGTAGGGGTGCTTAACTTAATTCTTTGTGTATATCATCAGGATGAGGGAGCAGGGGTGTTCCATCTGTAATAATAAAAGGTATTTATAATTTTCGTTTCAAAAATGATGTCCCCTGTGATAAAAAGTCACTTACGCTGCTTGTGACTGTCGCCATGGCTTACAAACATCGGTTGATAAGGAACGGCTTGATTTTATGGCATTATTTCATGAGGCTCTATATACGCCACACAGCCAGATATAACAGTGGTGAACAAAGGTGACTTTATCTTATGTAATCCGTAATACTATACAGATTTCCCGCTCTCTTTTTAAAATATCAGAACTTTGATTATATACAGTATGTAGATGCCTCAGCATAATCACGAGCAAAGATCTCAATACGGGTGTCTTGACCTTTATTCTTCTCACAATACAGCGCTTGCACACCGTAAGGAGGTTTCAAACTCCTATTGACACCGTAGAAACTATTCGGTGCAAACAAAATATAAATAGTAAGAACAATGTCACACTATCTGATATATTCCTCAATAGTTCAACTTTCCAATTGACAGAGACATATAGCATGATACATGAACTCAAAAGCACTTGGGCCCAGAAACATGAGGCTGAGGAGAGAACCGAAATTAAATAATACTAAAGCTTGACTTTAAAACCCTTGAAACCACATAATACTTTGTTCCATAGATGCCCGACATATTTATGCACTGAATTATAACCAAAGAATACCTTGTTGCCTCTTCATGCTGGGCTCTAAAGACGAGTTGCCGTGCTTGGATTAATAGGCCGTTCTCCCATTCAAAGACGTGTGGCGAATGAATAAAAGGCGCTCGGACTACTTTCAAACATTTAACATGGTCTAAATAATCACACACATACATTACAAGGTATTCCAATACATAACTCTGGGCTTGACAAACACATATTGTGGTAACAAAGTGTTCAAACTAAAGTATATCGTTACAAATCGGGGGTAATATACAGCACTATTTCCCGATTACGTATGTACACAAAGTTGTGATGTGGTCCTCGCCAAGAACGCCGTACTGTATGACCAGAAATGCGTCAGAAATAAATCAAGATATCGGTTGATTAAATTGAACATTACCAGTTGCAGTACAAAGAAAATGAAAATATATCATATAATGAGGCTATATTTAACAACCACTAACAGCAAATATAATTATATGATGTCATTTACACAGTACTTTATTTTGACTGTGAGGCGCCATTGTGGAAATCGCATCATATAATGTATAAAATCGCTCGAAGTTCCTAATTTGAAAACTATAGCACCTACAATAGTGATCTATTCAGCAATTCGTAGGTATGAAGATCAGACATTTGATAATGTGAGTGAAGATCGTGAAAAAATACATTTTGAGCGCTTTATCGTGCAGAAACTGTTGTGGCCTGTTCCAAGGAAAGGCATTTTTGAGCAGGCCGAAAAAGCATCAGACCCCTTTGAGGGATAGTGGACTGGCCGAGGATAAAGCCTGTTTTGAATTACATTATCTTCCAAAGGGTGTTTTAACAAACCCAAACACCCAGTTTTCATTTGTGCACTCCCTTGGAGGTCGAGAAGTATGCATGCAAATTTTAGGGGCTGCTCGGTCATGGTTTTGGAGTTATGGAGGAGACACACACACACTCTCTGCCTTTTATTATTTCAGACTAGTATAAAGCCCGTCAAAAATGACAGGTTGGAACAGTTTTTGACGGTACATCCGCGTGAGCATGCCAAAGTCTGAAGTCTGGGCCTAGTGTCAGGGGTGCTCATATATCATCTTTATTTCTTAGACATCCTACAGACGTAAATTAACACTGGTTTTACTCTGTGCGCATTGCACATCATGCGCAGCAAATTTAACCTCCCTGTGTCTTGTATTTGTTGTGATATTTAAAATCCCGCTTCTGTACACCGACCTTGAGGCTCAGTTTGCAAGCTACCATCTACAATTCCAATATAAGAGGCAAAATTACTCTTCTTTTGGGTCTTTGGAATCCTTGGTCTTTTGTGTCCTTGGGGTCTTTTGTGTCTTCTGGGTCATTTGGGTCTTCAGGGTCATTTGGGTCTTCAGGGTATTTTCTGTCTTCAGGGTATTTAAAGGTCTTTGGGGTATTTTGGGTCTTTTCAGTCTTCAGGGTCGTTTCGATCTTTTCGGTCTTCGGGGTATTCAAAGATCTTTGGAGTATTTTGGGTCTTTGTGGTATTTTGGGTCTTTAACAGTTTTCAGGGTCTTTAAGGGTCTTGGGTTCTTCTGGGTATTCAGGTCTTTATGGGTCTTTGGGGAATTTTGGGTCTTCAGGGTCTTTTGGGTTTTTGTGGTCTATTGGGTCTTCAGGGTATTTTGGGTGGTTGAGGTCCATTGGATCTTCAGAGTCTTTTCAGTATTTTGGGTATTTTGGATCTTTAGAGTCCTTGGGGGTCTTCTGAATCATTGGGGTCATTTGGGTTCTTGGGTGTGTTTGAGTCTTTTGGATGCTCGGGGTATTTTTGACCCTTGTGGTCTTTTGGTCCATTGGGTCTTTTCAGTCTTTTGGGTCTTTGGAGTCTTCGGGGTATTTTGGGTCTTTGGATTATTTTCGATCTTCATGGTCTTTTGGGTCTTTAACTGTCTTCAGGGTCTTTTGGGTCTTAGGGGTATTTTGGGTGTTTGGGGTCCATTTGGTCTTCAGGATATTTTTGGTCTTTGGGGTGCTTTGTATCTTCTGGGTCCTTGGGGTCTTTTAAACAGTGGACACACAGTCATGTTCAAAGATTGCCCATGAAACCCTCCTACTCAAATCCCTCCCAAAGCACTACTCAAAGCCTTTAAAACCTACACTTATGAAGGGGGACAGACACACACATACACAAACACACACACATTGTGTTTTATATGGTAGATGGAAGATTATCTTCAGTAAAACCCTTCCTTCCCCACCCCCACTTGTTTATCGCCCAATTCATATGTTGTAATTGTTAAATTTTCATTGATTTGTGGTGTTAAGGAAATGGTCTGGTCAGATAGGATTATAGCAAATGAGGGCAAAAGCCCTATGTGGTCTTATCAATCTTTCACGACACTCCACTTTCCTCCTGAAAGCGTCAACTGATGACTTTTGGACACTCTCTTCATCTTGTTCATTTCAAGCATTGACCACTCAATGAGAGCAATAAACTGCTCTCCTCCTGCTATGAGCCGCAGGCTTGTCAGTTTCCAGGAATGACCACGAAGGTAGACTTCCCAGCTAAGACAGTATCTGTCTGTAAACAGGATACCTCCAAAAGTTGTGAACGGATTCTGACGAAATTTGATGAACATGTTTGGGTGTGTAACAAGGAGGAAATGATTCAATTTTGGTGAATATTCAAATCCGGATCCGGATCAGAGAATTTTTAAAGTGAATCTTCACTATTGAGTGATGGGCTTAAAACCGATATACAGCATGATAGCTCAAAAAGTTGTGGACCAGTTATGACAAAACTTGGTGGACGAGTTGGTTTGGTGTCAAGAACAAACCGATTCGATACGGGTTCAGATCCAGATCCAGATCCAAGCTTAATTTTGATTAATTATTGAGGAAATGTTGTTTGCATTTTCTAATTGTTTCAGCAAAGTACCTGAGATGTTGGTTTCTTGCAGTCAATCACACAAACTGAATGCATGACTCATGTGGCACATTTCAAGGAAAGTTTGCAACATGTGATTAAAGAGATGAAACTGACTGCATTGTTTTTGACTTTGCGACACCACCTTGGACCACAAAGTGCGTTGCATCCACAGAGAGATCTTGCATTCACTCTCGTGTCGTTTCTGTTTTTATCTCACAGCTCACGTTTTTTTGTGATAACACCGAAACTGTGGTCTTCATTGGGGATGACAAGATGGAGAGCTTCTGCCACCGCCTTCCACCGTACAAGATAAACCGTTTGGAAATAGGCAGCGGAGTGAAAATCCTCGCCTTAGCACTGCTACCGGGCTACTGCGCATCGACATGAGTGGTTCACCTCCTCGCTTTATGGCTAAACATAAGGATTTTCTTTTTCTTGGCTCTTCTTTTCACTTTGCTAGTTGTTTATGAAAACTTCCTTTATTTGCAAAAATAGGTAAAATTGTAGATGGCACGTGTGGGGACTCTAAGGTAACAGAAGATTTGTCAATTAACCCAGGTTCCACGATATATGAACATTGAATGAAATTTTGGGGGAAGAGGTACACACCTGTGCCTCTTTTATACCTTTAAAAAAAAATTGTACGACTCACACGGGAGTTTTGTTTTATCTTCGGCAGGTTCAGTTTGGAAGTTACCAGATTGCAGTCTTGTTTCAAGTCTAGATCCATGATGTTACGATTTGCTTCATTTGACGAAGAACTGGTGTTGCATGATGTTTGTTGATTTTGCAAATTTCACGGCCAACATGCATCCCGACGAAGGAGATTTTTTACCTTGTTGGGGATAGGAGTTACAAGGAGGGGCCTGGTTGGGTTGTGTTTCAAAGAGTCTCGATAGCTTTTCTCACCGTTGATTGCAGTGACTGCTAGGGTTAAGGTGGAAGTCGTATATCAGTTTATATAAGCATTTTGTTTATTTTTCTTGTAATGTATGGTGTGCTGGGATAATAAACTTGCAGAAAAAATAATGAGACATGAGTGACTGCTGTTGTCATCGTGCTTTCTCTTTTAATAGAGATCTTATGTTTGAACAAGGCCAACCCCTGCTCTGCAGGGGAAAATGGCCTCTAAAGGTGGTTCTTATGTTTGAACAAGAATGACCGCACTGTGGTCACAACATGCGACAAAATGCGGTATCGGTATGATTAGGAAACGCACATTTGAAGTATTCTTAAAAGATGAGCAGCACAATTGGGAAACACATTTAATGTGCTATTAAAAGATTAAATCGACACCTCTCCATCCATGTCACCCTCAGCCACGGTTATATCAGAACTAGTTGATTTGTCATTCATTGACAGTGAGTGATGGATTGCTTAACCCAAATATGGGGCCATTCAAAAATTATGTAAGGCTATTTTTTTAGGGAGGCGCGTACCATACATGCTGGCGGGCTTGATTAAGCCTTTGTAATAATTTTTATACGACATTCGATTTGATTTTTCAGGGTTTCTCATTGTAAGAAACACTTATTCCTAAACACAGCCAATGTAAATCTGGCACAACATACCCGGGCAGTGCATAATCCGCAGAAGCCTGCAGGCATGATGTCTTCGGCCCACCAACAAAATAAAATGGCGGCCAAAGTATTTTGTCTGGGTGCCATGGTGATTGGAGTCAAGCGACAAATGTTGGTGGGGTCTGGCAGCTGTCTGACCAATGGGTGCATGTTTCAAAAATAGACTCCCAATTACAAACACAGCAACAACAACCATGCGGAGTTCTTATAGACATGACATGACCACCTTTAGAAGCCATTTTTCCCCGCAGAGTGGGGGTCGCCCTTTTTCAGGCACCGTGGTCCCCTTTTCGAAGCAATGTTTTATAGCCGGATGCCCTTCCTGCCACCAACCCTGTTGGTCGCCTTTTGCAACACGCAGGGAATTACCAGTGAACTAGTTCTCAATTTGCCGACCTGGGAAGGATGACAGGCTGAGTTAACCCACCTGGCGTTAATTCAGTGATTTACCGGGATTCAAACCCAGGATCCCAAGCCGGCACCCTAACCGCTAAGCCAACACCAGGCTCTTGAAGACATGACATGTCGCAGACAAAAAGTGTTCTGGTGATTGCTAATTCGTCTCGCACCGAAGCGGATGCAAGACTACTGCAATGCCCGTCTTTCTGTTTGTGTCCGGGTCTATATATTTTTGCTTTAAAAGGTTTTTATCTGCAACTACTTGTCGGGTTGATGCAAAACTTGAAACATAGGAGGGACTCGCAATGGAGAATATTTTATTGCGAACGCTGACGTCATAAGTCACATTGTATGGCAGCCATATTGGATTAAAGGGAAAATAAGTGTGTCTTCCCTCAGGAGTGCCAGGAAGCACTATCTCTCCACACTCAAGAATGAACTCTCAAACCTGTCTCCTTCCTCCAAATCCTGGTGGCGTCTGGTCAAATCCGTTTCTGGTGTTTGTTCCCCCTCCATCCCCTCCCTTACCTCAAATGGCTACACAGTTGACACCGCACGTGACAAAGCCGAATGCCTCAACTCTGTGATTGCCTCAAAATATTGTGTCCCAAACCCATCTCTCTCTGTTCCCACCTTACCTAGTCGAACCCAACTGCTCCTGGACTCTGTCCTTCTCTCCTGACAAGGTGGAGAAGTTTTTGTCAAACCTCGACTGATTCTGCAACTGGACCAGACGGCATCAGCCCACGGGTCCTAAAATCCTGCTCTGCCGCTCTATCTCACCCTCTCTCTGTTCTTTTCACCCTCTCTTATGCTCAAGTTCATCTGCCAGCATCTTGGAAATCAGCAAACATTTCCGCTTTACACAAAAAGGTGCAAAAACAGATCCTTGCAACTACAGACCAATCAGCCTGCTTCCAATTATCAGCAAAGTCATGGAATCCATCATTGTTTCGGATATCAAATCCTTCCTCTTCTCCTTTGGCTTGATCTCCGATCATCAATTTGGATTCAGACCAGGTCATTCTACTCTGGACATGTTGTTCTGCTTTCTCAACAATGGATGGAGGTACTCAATGCCAAACAGGAAATCAGAGCTGTCTCCCTTGACATATCACATGCCTTCGATACAGTCTGGCACCCAGCTCTGCCCACCAAACTCTCCTCCTATGGTATCCATGGAAATCTCCATGCATGGCTGGCTGACTTCCTCTCTGGTCGTAGTCAACGTGTGGCCCTGAATGGATTTCTCTCATCTCCCCTCCCTGTTCTGGCTGAACTTCCCCATCGTCGTGTTCTGGGCCCTGTGCTTTTTCTGGTCTTCATCAATGATCTCTCCGACTCTCTGGAAAATCCTCTATCTCTTTGCTGATGACTCCACTCTCTGCCGCTCCATTCCTCATCCCTCAGATCAGCAGTCTGCAGCCTCCTCACTCTCTGCAGACCTGGACAAAATCATAAACTGGTCAAACAAGTGGAACATGTCTTTCAATCCTGACAAATCTCACACTCTTACTATGTCTCTCCGAAAAGACCGACTGGAAAACCCTCCCATCGACTTTCTCAACAATCCTCTCCAAGAAGGTCTGTCGCTCAAGCTTTTGGGTCTCACTATCTGCCATGATCTTTCTTGGGAAAACCACATTTCCAAGCTGGCCTCCAAAGCCAGTCACCGACTGGGCATCCTCCGTCATGCGAAGTCCTTCCTTGGTACACCTGAGCTCCTCACCACTCTCCCTCCTCACCACTTTCATCCGCAGCTCAATGGAATACTGTTCCCCCCTCTGGGCCGGTGCTCCTGCCTCACACCTAGCTCGGCTTCACGCTGTTGAAACCAAAGCTTTCAGAATCATTGGAATCTCCTGTGATGAAGCTAACTCCGAGGGCCTTTCACTCACTCACCGCAGGCAGGTTGGTGGTCTTTCTGTCTTCTTCTGACTCCTCACCGGCCTTGCTCCCCCAACTCTCTCTGTGCTCTGTCCCCCAAATATTCCTACAGGTCGGACAAGATCTGCCAGCAATCCTGTTATGGTTAAACTGTCAAAATCTAGGCTCGCTGCTCACCTTTACTCTTTCATTCCCCTTTTTCCCCACCTCTGGAACAAACTCCCCCACTCCCTTCAATCCCACTCCTCCCTCCAGGTCTTTAACACAGCTGATCACCAACATGTATCTTCCCCCATCCAAAACCTTGATCTTTTCTACCCCCGCTAATTCACCGCAGATCCACTTTTTTGAAATTCCAACTTCTTTCCCTGAAGTCCTTGCAGTGTCCATATGTTTTATACCTCTCCCACCTCCCCCAAGCCCTCTCCCTCGCACCGTTCTCTCGATGTCCCTGCTCTCAAATGTTGTGTTTGTGTCCTTCCCCCTCTCTCCCCATCTTGTCTACCGCTCCCCTTATTTTGTGTTTTATGTGTCGGTTTGACTTTTTGTGTGATTAATGTTAGCTCTTTGACGAGCTTCGATCTTGTATAGAAATATATATATTGTTACGGATCGCGGATTAGATGTTATTTACCGAGTGGTGGTATTGCCGCGACCTAACAGTTCCCCCGATTCTTCCCCAACTTACCCGATTCCAACCGACGTTGACCAAATCGCGCTATGCTAAATCAATGAAGGAAAGGACACAACGACTGGGATAAATGAAACGACGCAAGGAGTACAGTTCTCAAGACCTCCGGAGGAGGATATAATTAGTGGGGGAGAAAAGGGGTAGATTACAAGGCAATGAGGTAAAGACACAGAAGAGATAGGCACTTAGACCCAACCTTATCTATCCCAGACAGACCACAGATAAGCGGAACAAGACTGACTTACACAGGGATTGATGGCAGGGAAGGACAGGCAGTCGATAGCACAAGGTGCACCTTGGCTCAGGGACAGAATCAAGCACGGTCCAGTCCAGAGATGCGGGGAGGTGTCACAGCGCTCGGAGGTGGCGTCCTTCTCTCTCCAAGCTGAGGGCGCATCTGACGTCACCTCCCTCTTCCTGCGCATGCTCAGCGGGGAGTGACACGCCCTCGGCTCGTTGGCTCCGCCCCAGATGGGATCGGTCCGCCGCTTCTATTGGGTGCGGGGGTTACCGGGCTCCGCGCTTGACGAGGAGCTGACAGCGAGCCCCTACTTGGTAACCCCGTCGAGCACATGGTCGATGGTGGCTCGTTGGAAAGGCTTGGTGCCCTCCCAACACCCCCTACCAACCAAGCCGGAGTGAGGACGCGCACTCCCCGCGCCGCCGCCGCTGTTGTTGTTGTTGTACCATGAGGAAGAGCTGCGGGGAGGTATTGGGAGGTCCTAAACTTCCTAACGGTGCCATACAATCACATTCTGGTGCAACGAAGAGTCAGAATTAATGGAAACGAGTCCTTAACTGACATAGACTAAGAATAACTAGCAAGATGTCCTATAGTTGTCTACGTGAGATGCGGTGGACCTGGATGCGACATTTAATGGGGGAAATAGGGGGAGGTCGGGTCTACAGAGTGTTGTTTACAGAAAATGGGACTAGGGAATGGGGGATTGGGGATAGTTGGGAAGTATGGAGGAAATAGGGGAATATTTACAAGCGGATATGGATGGAGGCCAATCTCATATCCGCAACATTGCACCCTTCTCTACCTCGGGGCGTCCCGACCCGATAAATTTTTACCTACGTTAGTGTGGCACTCAGATGTAGTTCCCTCTACTATTAACTCAACCCTGAGTGCGACAGTTTTACAGATGTTCACAAATGAGTAAATATGTCCCCCTGCGACATTGCACCCTTCTCCTAACAGAAACACACCCACAGGATAACCGAATCGCGGAAATCATTCTCAAACTAAACATACAGCCGGTAGGGAGCATTATTTACACAAGACTGATATTTACACTACGATCCAGGACCTGTTCTTTGAGGAACACATGCAAATGTTATGCATAGAGAGAGAGCACGCATGCCAGCATCGATACACCAACCCACGAGTGCCCTGTGGCCCTACGGCCTTTAATAATGTGCAGAGCACCCCATCCAAGCACCAAAAGCACCACCCCATACACACAGTCAGCACCATCCGGTGCACCAATAAAGTGTTCATAAAAATGCACAATTAAGCGTCCATGGTCACCGGTTGTGTCGCAGCCGGCTGATGTTCTGCCGCTGGTCTTGCCTTCATGGAGTGCACTTGGCCTTCTGGCTTCTTTAGAAATAAAGAAAGGCGCCAACCGCGTCCATTTCTGAATTGTGGCCGTCATGGGGGCCAACTAAAAGTGGTTCACCTGTATGGCATAGGTGCCACGTTGACCCAGAGGTCCATCAACGGGTGGTGCTTGCCCGCAAAAGAACTGCGGTCCATGGTGGGTGGCCACAAAAATTGCGGTCCATATGGTGTATCGATCCAGGCAGCAAGCAGCGAAAGTACAGGCCCACAACTGCGGAGCCAGCACCTCTCTCTCCTCTCGCAAAAGTGCACACAATGTAAGGTAATGCACACTGGGGGCACATGGGAACCAGGTGAGACAGGTACGTTCCTACCGTACGCCCCCCCCCACCAGGTAACCTACATTGCCCCTCCCTTACCCCTTACTGTATCCACAAAACACAACACTACCCATAAACATCTACTTTACACATCAACAAACATCCCTACTGTCTTCCCCGTTCCTCCCATAAACCAAATTCGTCTTCTCTCCCTCCTAACCAATCAAATTTGCCATTTCCAACTCTCATCAAAATTTGCCATCACCAATTCATCATCAGTCCCTCCTAAGGAGGGAGAGATGGAATCACCCCAATGTCTCATCCACGTCGTGATGCGTCTCACAAATCCACACAGCAATTCTCCTTTCCTGCAACACAAAACAAAGAAAACACAGGTGTGGAGTCATCATCATCACCTCAGGTAAGTGGCTGCGTATGGTGCGACGGGTTCATCAATCCTAACTATTTCCTAAATGACTTTAACAACTTTACATTACCCGGGGTCTTTCCCTGCCAATCCATTGGCCAACTTACACTATGGGTTCTAAAAACCAATTCCCATTGACCAAACTGTGGTGCTTCTCAATTTGGGGTCTCACTCCCCCGATTCATCTCCCGGTGCCCTCGCACAATTTCTGGGCTGTGACGTGTAGCTCTCCCAGCAGGTCTACCCACCTGCACACCTCCACCACTGTAGTTGCCACCCGAGCTTACCTGCTCCTTAACCTAACCTATCTACTGGGGAAGGCCCCTCCTGGCTCTGTCACCCCACTCGGTGCCCTCTGGCACTGGGCTACCCGGGTCCGTCCTCCGGATCCTCGGGCCCCATCCACAACTACCGGCTCCCAGAGCCCACCTGCGGCCTCACCTGGCCGACATCCTCACAGTGGTGGAGTGCCCAAACCAACTACACACACTAACAGGCTACACGCCCAGCCATTTCCACAACACTAATGCACCCATCCAAATACCATTCTGTCACCCGCACCACAGATGCCAATATCCAACCACAATTTACCTATACCCTCTACCTAACACTTACACTACCCGCCCCGGGTATTCGTGATGGGGGTCCACTCTTCCCCCATTCACACCTTCGCACCACCCACTCCACTCCATCGTTTCCACCATACTCACTCCACGATCATCCATTCCAATACTCCACTTATTCCACACTCCATGTCTTCCACACAACCATTTATTCCATTCACCTGTTGGTGCACACCTGTGCACTCACACCTGGTGCCACCTGCACCCTTCTCTCCCCCAAGCGCATTCGCGCTGATCCACAACACTCACTACTCCCTCATACACTGCTCCATACACCTGTTCAGTTCTCACACAGCATCATCTCATCTAACTACTCCCCTCTGAAACTTGCGCTTCCCAGTCGTCCCTTTAAACTATTGCGCTCCCACGTCATTATCAACCACACTAAACTACCTGCATCCCCACTACAGGTATCCGTCACTATCTAAACCTTAACGTTACCTAATGTCATCTTCGCTAGATCCCTACACACAATATCCTAACCCACCCGGGCTAGTTTTCACTGCCATACACCCCATAATCTATAGCGCATTTGCCCCACTTTTGTGAGGGATGACAGAGTTGCCATCCCACCACATCGGGCATCTCCCACTACCAATTTTGCACATCAAATTTCAACAAATCAAAAATTTGCCAATCACTACCCATCATCTGCCAATCATTACTGCCAATCCTTTGCCAATCATCAAATTTTGTTTTTCTAATTTCAGGGCCAAAACACTATCCTCGTCATTACAGTCTACTTACTAATGCCTCTCGGTGCGCCAATTCACTTCTAAAGCTCGGCTTCGTACAGCCAAGCCATGAATGCGGGTTGTTTGGTGCCAGCGGCTGGATACGTCCCGCATTCGGTGCAGGGAAGGAGGTTTACCCGGGCCGAGGTCCCACGCACCATCTCGGCATGGAGCCATCCAATGTCCCGATCTCGACCTGCCGGCACGTCTCAACAAAAAGTGGTCGCCATGACGACCCTTCCTATCGAGCTGCCCGCTCCGCCTAGTGGAGCACGGACGCGGCCGTTCCAAGTGAGGCCCAGCGTGGATCGCGTACGGCGGTCCTTTCGAACCCGCCGTGGCTCGGATCCCCGCTGGTTCTCGCGGCACGCGAAGCCCGGCACGCACCGAGGGCCCGATTCAGCTAAAAGTCGCTCTAACCGCTAACCCGGTTACCGTCGATGCCTCACCTGCATGCTTACACGCATACGCTACCCCTTTCTTGCTCATACCTCCAGCTGTTCCCATGCTCCTTGTACCTTTCCTTACACACCTCGGTACACTCATTCCACTCACAGCCTTGGTCACACACCTGACCACCGAACACTTTGGCATACATTCGTTGTTCGCACACCTCACCAACACACCTCTTCGCGCCCCTTCCTCGGTCAACTCCTCTGTGACAATCACAGGTGTGCTTTCACTCGCACACCCAACCACGTGCCTCACTACCAATTCCAGCGTGCATTCCCACACACGCTCTACCATTCCAGGTGTGCTTCCTTTCTCACCTGTCACAACCAACTCACGCTCCGTGTCACTCTTACTACTCTCACCTCCACTCTTGACAGCGCACTCACCCTTACTCTCGACAGCGCACTCTTTCCTCATGCACCCGTCCGTTACACACCTTTCTCGCGCACACTCTCCCGTTACACCCTCTGTAACACTCACCACAGGTGTACACTCTTCCTTACTTTTGACAGCGCACTCTTTCCCCATGCACCTGTCCGTCACACATCTTTCTCGCACACCCTCTCCCGTTACATCCTCTGTAACACTCACCACAGGCATGCATTCTCCCTTTACACCCTCTGTAACACTCCTCACTACGCGCTTCCATGTGCTCCCTCACACACGCGCTACGACCGACTCACTCTCGACAGCACCCTCACTCCTTGGCACGCACTTTTTCCTCACACACCCCAGAGTCGGACTTTCTCGCACACCTCCTTTTTCGCACACCAGACCTGTCGCACACTTCATTCTTGGCCTCTCACGAACATCCGGGTCCATCTCGACCCCCAAGCTTATTAAATCACCTGGCGCATCATACGCACGACCATATTGGTCACCACTTACACCGGGTCCTCTTTCTCTTCGCTTCTCCTCCATCACCTGCGAATCCCTCATCCGGTTAATGAGCACATCATCACGATCCGAACACAGACTTTGGACCAATTCTTTTACCTCCTCTTTTACCTCTTTCTTATCCCCTCTCCGTCGCTTCTTAATTTCGCTCACCCCTTCTTCCACTTCTTCTAATTTCTGCTTCACCTCTTTTATTTCCCGGTGCGTCTCCTCAAGTTCGTCCTCTAAGGCTACCTTGACCGTTTCCATGTGCGTCCTCACCTGCCGGTCCTTCGTCTCCATTACCTCTGTCACCTCGTCCAACCTCGTTGTCAGTCCCTCACGTACCATCTGACATTGCCTCTGTGTCGCTATCAAGTCATTTTTTGTGTCGTTTTGTGTCGCTCTTAACCCTCCTAGTACCGCAGTGTTCCTTTGAACCTGCTCCATTAGTTCTTTTTGTCCCTCCGTCAGCTGTTCCACTTCCAGCGTCAACTCCTCTATACCACCTTGCAATTTTACAGTCCCCTTTCTCACCTCCTTCTCCATGCGCTCCTTACAGTGCCTCACCTCCTCGCGCACTCCTCCGACCTCCTCACTCACACCTCTTCTGATCTCCTCTCCCATCACTTGCATCTCCTGCCCAGATGCCACCCTCATCTGCTCCATTTCCTCCCTGTGAGCATCCAATTTAGTTTCTACCCCCATTCTGACCCCCTCTATCTGCTGCCCCATTTTTTAAACTTCCCTTTCCGCTTGGTCCCTCATGTCCCTCAATTTGCCTTCCATACTGTTTTCTAACCCCTCTAACCCCTTTTGCATCCCTTCCATTTGATTCTCTTGAGCGGCCATTCTGTTTTCTACCCCCGTTAACCCATGTTTCACCCCTTCTATTTGATTCTCTTGAGCGGCCATTCTGTTTTCTACCCCCGTTAACCCATGTTTCACCCCTTCTATTTGATTCTCTTGAGCGGCCATTCTGTTTTCTACCCCCATTAACCCATTCTTTACCTCTTTTATCCCATTGTCTAACCCCTCACCGGTACCCCTCGCTTCGTCCCTCATTACCCCCATTTGGCCCCCCAATCGCTCACCCTGAGCATCCATCCGGTTCCCCATTACCCCCAATTGCTCACTCTGCAGTTTGAGGGACGCCTGCATTTGCGCCATAAATTGCTCCATGAGGGCCTGCATTTGGGCCATCCCTCCCACTTGTGCAGCGGGTGCGGCCGCCGTAGCCATGTGCGAGGCGCCATTTTGCACGCCCGCAACCTCGTGCGCGAGGACGCCATTTTGCGAACCTGCCGCCCTTACTGCTTCGCTCTCCTCATGTCCCTCAATTTGGTCCTGGATCGACCCTGCCTCACTCTCCTCTACCGGAACCCAGCCGTCTTGATCTGCCATAGCGCGACTTTCAAAATTCGGGTTTTTATTTTAAAACAAAACAAATTTCACCGTTAATAATTTCGAGCGCGTGAAGTGCGCTTCGGGTCCAATCCCACTTCCCGACACCAATTGTTACGGATCGCGGCTTAGATGTTATTTACCGAGCGGTGGTATTGCCGCGACCTAACAGTTCCCCCGATTCTTCCCCAACTTACCCGATTCCACCCGACGTTGACCAAATCGCGCTATGCTAAATCAATGAAGGAAAGGACACAACGACTGGGATAAATGAAACGACGCAAGGGGTACAGTTCTCAAGACCTCCGGAGGAGGATATAATTAGTGGGGGAGAAAAGGGGTAGATTACAAGGCAATGAGGTAAAGACACAGAAGAGATAGGCACTTAGACACAACCTTATCCATCCCAGACAGACCACAGACAAACGGAACAAGACTGACTTACACAGGGATTGATGGCAGGGAAGGACAGGCAGTCTATAGCACAAGGTGCACCTTGGCTCAGGGACAGAATCAAGCACGGTCCAGTCCAGAGATGCGGGGAGGTGTCACAGCGCTCGGAGGTGGCGTCCTTCTCTCTCCAAGCTGAGGGCGCATCTGACGTCACCTCCCTCTTCCTGCGCATGCTCAGCGGGGAGTGACACGCCCTCGGCTCGTTGGCTCCGCCCCAGATGGGATCGGTCCGCCGCTTCTATTGGGTGCGGGGGTTACCGGGCTCCGCGCTTGACGAGGAGCTGACAGCGAGCCCCTACTTGGTAACCCCGTCGAGCACATGGTCGATGGCGGCTCGTTGGAAAGGCTTGGTGCCCTCCCAACACCCCCTACCAACCAAGCCGGAGTGAGGACGCGCACTCCCCGCGCCGCCGCCGCTGTTGTTGTTGTTGTTGTTGTACCATGAGGAAGAGCTGCGGGGAGGTATTGGGAGGTCCTAAACTTCCTAACGGTGCCATACAATCACATTCTGGTGCAACGAAGAGTCAGAATTAATGGAAACGAGTCCTTAACTGACATAGACTAAGAATAACTAGCAAGATGTCCTATAGTTGTCTATGTGAGATGCGGTGGACCTGGATGCGACATTTAATGGGGGAAATAGGGGGAGGTCGGGTCTACAGAGTGTTGTTTACAGAAAATGGGACTAGGGAATGGGGGATTGGGGATAGTTGGGAAGTATGGAGGAAATAGGGGAATATTTACAAGCGGATATGGATGGAGGCCAATCTCATATCCGCAACAATATATTGGACATAATTTTCTCTGAAACCACTCAACATAAAAAAATTTTAAACTTCCATATGTCATCAACTCACCATGGAAGATATAAAGTGATAACGATGACATCATCGGTGAAGTGTTATTCCAGCCACAATTGGTTGAATTGAATAGCGCATGCGCATACACTCGGACGTGCGTTGGTATGAGGTAAGAACATCACGGACTAAAATCGCGATTTGTTTGAAGAAACCAGAATAAATTTAGCAACAAAGTCAACATGAATGTTTTCATATCAATCTCGTTTCACAGAACATGACACAAATTAGGTGTAATTAACATATATACACATGAAAACAATTTGCACAGGGGCCGATCCTTGGGGATGCTTAGTCCACCAGCAGAATCCCAGCGTATGCAGGTACACAATACAAATAGACATACAGCGGATTGAGAAATACCAAAGAAGCGACCACAGTGTGAGACTTGGAATATGGTCACACTTAACCGGTGAAATACGGTTGCATTGACATTTACCTCAGACCAAAACAGAACAGAAATAACATTCACGTCCATACATTATATGTAATCAGTTGATGAAGCATGTTGTGTCGCAAAAAACAAAGGACAAGACCAGAACTGAAAGAGAAAAAGACGCTAGTGCATGCGTATAATCTACTGACTGGTCGAATTTGGTAGCGCATATTGCAACGGATATCCTCATGATTCTACACGTCGCAGCTGGTGACCATACTGTGGTCATTTTTCTCTTGTTTTTGAATACAAGATCGAGGCTCGTGAAAGAGCTAACATTAATCACACAAAAAATAAAACAGACAAATAAAACATATAATAAGGGGAGTGGTAGACAAGTTGGGGAAAGAAGGGGAAGCACACAAACACAACATTTGAGAGCAGGGACATCAGGAGATCTGTGGGAGGGAGAGGGCTTGGGGGGAGGAGGCACGGGAAGTGGGGGGGGGGGGGGGGGCGGTGGGAGAAGTATAAAACACAAGGACACTGCAAGGACTTCCAGGAAAGAAGTTGGTATTTCAAAAAAGTGGATTTGGGGTGGGGGGTAGAATTAGCGGGGGTAGAAAAGATCAAGGTTTTGGATGGGGGAAGATAAGAGACGGTGGTCAATAGCAGTTTTGAAGACCTGGAGGGAGGAGTGGGATTGAAGAGAGCGAGGGAGTTTGTTCCAGAGGCGGGAGAAAAAAGGAATGAAGGAGTGAAGGTGAGCAGTCTTCATTTTTTTTTTTCTTGTATACAAGATCGAGGCTCGTGAAAGAGCGAACATTAATCACACAAAAAGTCAAACTGACACATAAAACACAAAATAATGGGAGTGGTTGACAAGATGGGGAGAGAGGGGGAAGGACACAAAAAAAATTTGAGAGCAGGGACATCGAGAGAAATGTGGGAGGGAGAGGGCTTGGGGGGAGGTGGGAGAGGTATAAAACATATGGACACTGCAAGGACTTCCAGGAAAGAAGTTGGAATTTCAAAAAAGTGTATCTGAGGTGAATTATCGGGGGTAGAAAAGATCAAGGTTTTGGATGGGGGAAGATAAGAGATGGTGGTGAACAGCTGTTTTAAAGACCTGGAGGGAGGAGTGGGATTGAAGGGAGTGGGGGAGTTTGTTCCAGAGGCGGGAGAAAAGGGGAATGAAAGAGTGAAGGTGAGCAGAGAGCCTAGATTTTGGCAGTTTAACTATAAGAGGGTTGCTGGCAGATCTTGTGCGACCTGTAGGAATATTTGGGGGACAGAGCACAGAGAGAGCTGGGGTAGCAAGGCTGGAGAGGAGTCGCTAGAAGACAGAAAGACCACCAACCTGCCTGCGGTGAGTAAGTGAAAGGCCATCGGAGTTAGCTTCATCGCAGGAGATTCCAATGATTCTGAAAGCTTTGGTTTCAACAGCGTGAAGCCGAGCTAGGTGTGAGGCAGGAGCACCAGCCCAGAGTGGAGAACAGTATTCCATTGAGCTGTGGATGAAAGCCTTGTATGTGCTGAGGAGCTCAGATGTGCCAAGGAAGGACTTCGCACGAAGGAGGATGCGCAGTCGGCGACTGGCTTTGGAGGCCAGATTTCAAAATGCGGTTTTTCCAGGAAAGATCATGGCAGATAATGAGACCCAAAAGGTTGAGTGACAGAACTTCTTGGAGAGGATTTTTCAGAAAGTAGATGGGAGGGTTGTCCAGTCGGTCTTTTCAGAGAGACATAGTAAGAGTGTGAGATTTGTCAGGATTGAAAGACATGTTCCACTTGTTTGACCAGTCTGTGATTATGACCAGGTCTGCAGAGAGTGAGGAGGCTGCAGCCTGCCAATCTGAGAGATGAGGAATAGAGTGGCAGAGAGTGGAGTCATCAGCAAAGAGATAGAGAGGATTTTCAAGAGAGTCGGAGAGATCATTGATGAAGACCAGAAAAAGTACAGGGCCCAGAACACTACCATGGGGAACTCCAGCCAGAACAGAAATGGGAGATGAGAGAAATCCATTCATGGTCACATGTTGACTGCGACTAGAGAGGAAGTCCGCAAGCCATGCGTGGAGATTTCCATTTATACCATAGGAGGAGAGTTTGGTGAGCAAAGCGGGTGCCAGACCGTATCGAAGGCACGTGATAAGTCAAGGGAGACAGCTCTGATTGGTCTGTAGTTGCAAGGATCTGTTTTTGCACATTTTTTGTGTAAAGCAGTGATGTTAGCTGATTTCCAAGCAGATGGCAGATGACCTTGAGCAAAAGAGAGGGTGAAGAGAACAGAGAGAGGGAGTGAAAGAGCGGCAGAGCAGGATTTTAGGACCCGTGGGCTGATGCCATCTGGTCCAGTTGCAGAATCAGAGTCGAGGTTTGACAGAAACGTCTCCACCTTGTCAGGAGAAAAGGACGCAGAGTCCAGGAGCAGCTTAGGTGCGACTGGGTACGGTGGGTACGGAGAGGGATGGGTTTGGGACACAAGATTTTGAGGCAAACAAAGAGTTGAGGCATTCAGCTTTTTCACGTGCAGAGTCAGCTGTGTAGTTGTTTGAGGTAAGGTAGGGGGAGGAGGGGGAACAAACACCAGAAACAGATTTGACCAGACACCACCAGGATTTGGAAGAGGGATACAGGTTTGAGAGTTCAGTCTTGAGAGTGGAGAGATATTGTTTCCTGGCTCTCCTGAGGGTGGACGCACACTTGTTTCGGGCTTTGTGAAAGGAAAGGAGATATCCTTCCGTTGGATTTGCTTTCCAAGAGGTGAAGGCAAGTTGTTTCTGGGCAACTGCCTCACCACAAGATTCCGTGTACCATCGATGGGAGAAAGGGTATGACAACTGAAGACGAGATGGGATAAATCTGTGCATGAGAGAGAGCAATTTGCTTTGGAAAAATTCCCAGGATAAGTTGATGTCAGAGGCGGTAGAGATGGGAGACCAGTCCAGATGATTGATGGCTGCTTGAAGACAGTGCCAGTTGGCCTGAGTGAAATGCCAGGCTCGTCGACGCTGAGGAGGCTCTCTGAGAATGGTCAGAGAGATGTCCACTTTAACAAGCACATGATCAGATGAGCCGATTGGAGCAGAAGAAGAGCAGCAGACATTTGCAGGGAAGTTAGTCATAACCAAGTCTAGAAGAGAAGATGCTCCGTTGACTGAGATCCAGGTCGGGCAATTGACAGATTGTGTCAGTCCCAATGAGTCGCAGAAGTCCTTTGCTAAGGAGCCATGGCTGGTGAGAGAGGTACCCACACCCAGCCAACTGGCATGATGACAGTTGAAGTCGCCACATATGAGGAAGAGAGAGTTGGGATGAGTTGATAGAAGTTGGTCCATATTATCAGACAGCGAGATGTAGATGGAGTCATCACTGTTTGGTGGACAAAAGGTGGGAGCGAAGGGAAAGCCGTAGCCAGAGATACTCCTGGGGGTGAGGTGGGGAGAGGGCAGTGCAGGGAGAGTGTGGAAGAGAGTTTTTGATAAAGATAGCAACCCCACCTACAGGACGAGGCTCAGGTCTATCATACCGGAGGAGGGAGTAACCCGGGTAAGATATTAAGGAATCACAGACATCATGAAGGAGGAAAGTTTCTGTTAAGCAGATCAAGTCTGGTTTCTCAGAAGCAACCTGTATGGACAGATCAGTCAAGTTTGAGCGAAGGCCCCGGATGTTTGCGGTCCATACCGTTAATGAAGAGGAAGGGGAAGCATCGGATACAGAACGGGGGGGGGGGGAGGGGTAGGGTAAGATGTGGAAGAGGAGGAAGAGGTAGGGAGAGCTGTTGAAAGTGTGTTAGAGAGTTCAGAATAGCGAGGAGAAAGGGAAGGATGGGGCAGACAAAAGGTTAGTTTTAGTTGAATGTAAATTAACTTGCACAACAGGAAATTATTGATGCGATTCAAGTAAGTTTGTTGATTATTTATTTCAAAGCGTTTTGTCCCGTTTGTGTTCCAGTTTGTTCCGGTTATAACATTTACCTTGAAGTTACCTTCTTTTTAATGGAGTTTGAGATGATAATAGTATTACCAAATTGGAGATAGTATCAATCGCTTCCATACCTGTATTTATTTCGTTAAAAAAAATTAAGTCAACACAGGTGATTGCTTTACCGACGCTCTAAAACTTTAAAAACCCTGATCCGAGGATGTGCATCATTTTCTGTCGTTCTTGTGAAGGTAGTTCTGTTTTAACCTTTCTAAATTTCTTTCATTGCTTGTAATTTATTGGTGTTCCTTTTGAGCATATTTTACACTCTTTATAGCATCCGCAACATTTCCCACGAAATGGTGGAGTTCATTAGGTATTAATTGTTTAAGAATTGTTGAACCTATCCATTGTTCCATCTTATCCATTGTTCCCATTCCATTGTTCCATTATTCCATTGTACCTGTCCATTGTTGAATCCATTAGTTCCATTAGTTATCCCATTTCCATTTATAAATTGCTCTCCAACACCTCTTTGTCTCTTTGGTTTATGGTCGCCTCTGCCAGGTTACATACCTTCGCCTCACCGAAAACCCGGTGGTCAAGGTAACATCCCACCCACAGTAGAGTCTTCAGTAATTATTTTATATTTCCTTAACTCATGCTTCCTTATAATTACCATCTTTCATATTTAATTATTTTTAATCGAAAGTGATTTACTGATGAACTTCTTCAAATAATTTCTCCATCATAATTATATCTCCAGGATATAATTTCTCCATTAAAAGAAATCATAATTGTCTTATTCGGTGATTCTAAAATTAACTCTATTCATGTTTTTTGCTGCCACAGGTAGATAAACGAGATTTTTAGTTTGCATATTGAATTTATACCTGATTGGGGTTGAGTAAGCACTGAATAAGAATATTTTATTTGTTCTTACTCCATTGTTATATGCTCCATCAATTAATCACAGTGAATTTACACCTGAAGATATTTTAATAATACTATCGTTTTAAAACGCCCGTTGGTTTCAATCTTTTTTTAAGTAAAAGCCAATAACTCTCTAAATGAATTGTCAATTGTGAAATCAACTTGATAATTATTTGAATATCTCAATCAAACCCCCTCATAATCATGGTTTATTTATTACAGGCTGATTGTATAGTGTCCGTAGCATCATTTATCTGTTTCTTGTTATTCCTCCTTGTAATCATTCCTCTTGACCATTGTTTTTCTTCATATATGTGCATATATATATATATATATATGTACATACATATATATATATATATATATATATATTGTAACGGATTTGAGAAGTGTAACGGATTTGAGAAGTGTAACAATTTTGAGAAAGTGTAACGAATGTGAAAAGTATGGTTTTGTTGTGTGTAACACCCTCGTAATGTAAAGAATGGTCGCAGCTCGTCCTCTTAGTTAATTCCATAAACCTACACACAGGACACGATATATCCTTTTAAATAGTTAGTCCCTTATTCTCTGTGTAGGCTAAGGATGTGTTTCCCACTAGTTTGACTCTTCATTGCACCGAATTAAATAAGAGTAGGCCCTCCGACGCCCCATGGCAGCTTCCAAGTGCCAGGTTTGCACTTTGCAGCAGTTGACTCCATTACGCACGAGGTAACGCCGAAGAAGAAAGGCGGGTCTCCACCTCGTCATAGAGGGGAGGAGTAAGTCGGCCCCGCTCATCCAACCCAGAACGAGGGGTTTGGCTTGAGGGGGGTGGAGAGAGAACGTTTGGGGAAGGTTCGAAAAGGGTGAAGGGCGGGGCCTATATAACCCGCTGCGGGATGCTCCCAAAAAGAGATGAGCTGAGAGGAGGGATGTGTTCTGGGTCCAGGAGATGCGCTGGAGACGAGCAGGTGTGACTGAGCCGCCGTGAGACGTGCCGCGCTGCAGGAGAAACGGACCGGGGCAACGCAAGGAGCGCACGAGGCAGCAGTACGGAGAAAAGAACTTCGCCCACGCAGTTTGGGACCAAAGCTCGGCTTCTTGACGGCGGTGCCTTCTGGCCCGACCGTGCCCAGCACCCGCTGAACCTTCCTTGCCTCTAAAAGCCACCCATCTCCAAGCCATTCCTTCCTGCCTGCATTTCCCCGTGTAAGTGTGATCGTCCGTCTGTCTTTAATGTTGTCCTGGGGTTTATTAATTAAGCTTGAATAGGTAAGCTAATGATTTCACTGTGTGTCTGCTCCTTCCATTTTCTGTATATAACCGACTGCTCTCTTTGCTTTGGCTTGTGAAAATAATTAATAAATCCTGTTATTCCTCCGTACTTCTTCTTCTTCTTCATTCTCGTTCGGTCGCTTTAGAGGTTTCCATATTGAGTAGCTGCGGCGCGATACGGCCAAAGTTTGGGGTGAATCGGGTTTTAGTCGGGGAATAACTGTTCGGCCGCGGTTACACCACCGCTCGGTCAAAATAACATCTAATCCGCGGTCGTAACAATATATATATATATATATATATATATATATTGTTATGAATTTTGGGTAGGGACATATATAGATTTAGGTAGATCTGCATAGGTAGGTGCTCTGATGATCGTGGATAGCAAGAACCACTTCGATGTACAGTAAGTCAGAGACGTGTCTAGGCCGAATGTCGGATTAAGCTTGTGTCTTTGTCCCCGTCACGAAGGGGCGGGGCATGTGAAATAGTTGTAGGGCATCAGGATAAAATTTCCTTGTACGTCATTCCCTCTGTGATCTACCCATTGTCCCGTATGGCAACGCAAGTAGACATTAGTTAGGCCCATTATCGCACACACTACGTAAATATCCCCCCTTCTGCCACAATAACCATAAAACCCACCGGAAGCCAGTTTGGGGCACCGCCGATGCAGCTGCAGCCAGTTACCTCACCACAAAGCACAGATAGTGCAGGCAGGCTGAGTCCACGCCCACCTTGTCAAGGAGTGGTCACGGGGAGGGGCCGGTGACATCAGACGACGAGCGACACCAGGAACCACGAGCCGGCATTTTGCCCTTCTCGTGCTGGATCCCGTAGCTAGCAGTCACATTTTGGCTCTGTCAGCATCGACGTCCCCTTTTGTTCTCTCGGTTTTTGGACTGCCCTCTTGAGCTTGGACCTTTGGCTTGCCCTGGACTCTTCCTCTTCTCTTCCTCATGCGACGCTCTTCCCTCCTCCTCTTGCAACCTTCCTGGCGCTGTTCTCTGCCCTCGGCTCGTGTCCCTCGTCCCTCGTCCTCGTGAGAAAACGAGATCAAGACAGTGGGCTCCAGGCAGTGATCGAAGACACCACCGGGAGACGTGCCGAGTTTTCGCAGATGGAGAGCGGCAGTTTTGCCAGGCAGGAACAACGCATGGATGAGCGCTGCTTGCCGCTGGAGCGTGGTGAGGCCTAGCAGCGCGTGGAACCAAGTGGACTGCGGCCTTCTTCCCGCATGGGAATGGGGGGCTTGGATGATTGAAGACGACGCACCGAGCAATCGGAGCTAAGTGCATGATAAAACACATGTTTATTTTTCATATATCCTCCCCATCTGTACGTGTGTGTGTGTCTGTAATAGGAGCGCTCCAGTTGGAGGGATTAGACCGGCATGTTTTATTTTGTATTATCGGCATCCGTGTGTACCCCGGTGTGTACCCCGGTTTAGAATAGGTACACCGTATCCCTGCGTGTCGTAAGAGGCGACTCAAAGGGTTGGCGTCAGGAAGGGCATCCGGCCATAAAAACATTGCCTCAAAAATAGAACCATGACAATTTGGAGAAGATTGTCATGGGGACCGCAAGGCTAACCCCCGCTCTTGCAGGGAAAATGGCCTTAAAATGCCTGTTGTTGTTGTTGTATCGGCATCCGTGGTAATAAACCTGTTTATTTTTGTACATAATTCCGTTTTCGTTGAGTTCATGTCCTACAGGATCGGAGCTGCCGGCGAGATCGCTACAGGTAAAAGCTTCCCGCTTCTTCCTCCCCCTTCCACCCGCGCATATATAGTGAAATCCATATTTGAACAACGCCACATTAACGCTCGTTTCCATCCGTGATTTCCCGGTCTTCACTGAGGACAATCGCATGACAATATATACATATATATACAGTACCTGGTTTTGGGTTGAATGCTGGTACTTGTGCTTTTCCTGAGGTTATTAAGGTAGACTCGTTAACAGCTAATTGGCTAAAGTGAGTCAACACTGTACAATGATTGTGTCAAGCTGTCTTGCTCGGCCTTATTTGCATATGACGTGCGGTGCCTCATCGGTGTGACGCTCGGGAGATTTGGACTTCCAATTTGCATGGTATCGTGGCTTTTAGCCACCTGATCCGGCATGGGAGACCCAAAAGCAATCGACCGTCGTGGTCATGTTGATATGACTCGTCGGACTCGAACTGGGCAACCAGAGGACCGACGACCGTTACAATATTTTACACTTATTACCAACATTCTTAACTGATTCAACCAACAAGCTTATTCAATCCCACTCCTCCCTCCAGGTCTTTAAAACAGCTGTTCACCACCATCTCTTATCTTCCCCCATCCAAAACCTTGATCTTTTCTACCCCTGCTAATTTCACCCCAGATCTTTTTTGAAATACCAACTTCTTTCCTGGAAGTCCTTGCATTGTCCTTGTGCTTTATACTTCTCCCACCCCCCACCACTTCCCACGCCTCCTCCCCCCAAGCCCTCTCCCTCCCACAGATCTCCCGATGTCCCTGCTCTCAAATGTTGTGTTTGTGTGCTTCCCCTTCTCTCCCCATCTTGTCTACCGCTACCTTATTATATGTTTTATGTGTGTTTGATTTTTTTTGTGTGATAAATGTTAGCTCTTACACGAGCCTCGATCCTGTGTACAAAAATAAAAAAAAATAAAAAAAAACAAACCAGGACACTTCATATATCTTGGGTATTTGAATCTCTGGTAATATATCATCTTTTTCCAGTGCAGGACACAACTTGCTTCACATGCCTTGGGCTTTTAAAACCTCTGGTAGTATATCCTGCATAAAAAGGAAAAATATAGAATATAAATGGATTAAATTAATTTTAGTTAGAAGTCAGAAGTCAGAATTTCAGTCAGAAGCCTCTCCTCAGTGAAAGACACATGAAAGCCCGCTTGGAGTTTGCAAAAAGCACCTAAAGGACTCTCAGACTGTGAAAAAACAAGATTCTGTGGTCTGATGAGACCAAGATTGAACTGTTTGGCTTCCGTCTGGCCACTCTGCCATAAATCCCAGATCGGTGGAGTGTTGCAGTGATGGCTGTCCTTCTGGAAGTTTCTCCCATCTCCACACAGGATCTCTGGAGCTCAGCCAGAGTGACCATCGGGTTCTCAGTCACCTCTCTTGCCAAGGCCCTTCTCCCCCGATTGCTCAGTTTGGCCGGGCGGCCAGCTCCAGGAAGAGTCCTGGTTGTTCCAAACTTCTTCCATTTAAGAATTATGGAGGCCACTGTGCTCTTGGGAACCTTCAATGCTGCAGAAATCTTTTGTAGGCTTCCCCAAATCTGTGCCTCGATACAATCCTGTCTCTGAGCTCTGCAGGCAGTTCCTTCGACCTCATGGCTTGGTTTTTGCTCTAAAATGCATTGTCAGCTGTGAGACCTTATATAGACAGGCGTGTGCCTTTCCAAATCGTGTCCAATCAATTGAATTTACCACAGGTGGACTCCAATCAAGGTGTAGAAACATCTCAAAGATGACCAACAGAAATAGGAGGCACCTGAGCTAAATTTCAAGTGTCATAGCAAAGGGTATGAATACTTATGTCAATGTGATATTTCAGTTTTTTCTTTTTAATAAATTTGCAAAACTTTCTAAAATCCGGTTTTCTCTTTGTCATTATGGGGTATTGAGTGGAGATTGATGAGGGAAAAAATTAATCTAAACTATTTCAGCATAAGGCTGCAACATAACAAAATGTGTAAAAAGTGAAGGGGTCTGAATACTTTCTGAATGCATTGTATGTACAAAATATTGTTACGGATTCGTCACTTCCGTTGTGGTGGTTTGCATCCACTGTAAATATTTCTGATTCCATGTACTATTATTGTTTTCAAAAGGTTTATTGTCCATTAACTGTTTTCAAAAGGTAAAAAAGTTAATGTTGAAAGAAACAGGAAACCGGATCGGGAACCGGACGATGAAGAGGAAGAAGAGGGAGAAAAAGGGCAGAGCGAGTGAGTCGGACAAGAAAGCCGAGGTGCTCCGAGTTCTGAAGCGAACGTTGGCGAGCAAGAGTCACCAGCGAACTTTCGCATTTTCCCGGAAAAAGGGTCCCTGCGACAGAGTTGTTATCGCTGTGACCGATCAACCTGCGTGTCAGGTTTTTGGCGGTGGATTCCGAGGAGAATTATCGCCAGGCCATTACGTCTCAAGAGCGGGTCGTCGGCCATTTTGACTCGTGCAGGACTTGTGCTTCACTCGCGGTTTCGTCTCTTTTCGACCATTTTCACAGCATTCAGACGTCGATCTGGGGCGTGTGTGTGACGTGGCTTTTTGAAGGTTAATTCGTCCATACCCGAGGGTGGGATCTCTCAGTCGCCTGTAGTGTGCCTTTGGGTTTCCCCGTCGCCGTGAGGGCGCCTTTGTACAGCTTTGGGCTGTGTGACTATACTTGCCATCCGCATGGGATTCTGGTCTCGATTGGACATGGTTCTGGCGATCGCTGGAGCGAAGCAACTTTGGGCTTGAAGCCGGGAATAAGAGACATTGGGGATGTTCGTGTTTCACTCACTTGGAGCACAGTGAGTTCTATATTACAAAACTGATGGTACCATCATAGGACATATTGATTGTACTTTTGAATACTATTATTGTTGTACTGTTATTCCTGTGTGATCTTAATACAATATTTGTTTGTGAGTAACAATTGGGGTGGCTTCTCCATTGATCTTTGACATACAGAATAACACATTTTTCTGCCGTGACTCCTCTCGGGGCTCGGAGGTACACTGTGACCAGGGGGTCGGGGAGGAGCACGTAACAGAAATTGGGGGCTCGTCCAATTGGCTCGGGGGCTCGAAATTGGGTCTTTGTCCGGGATTAAATCCCCTACCACTCGTCTGGGATAGAATTCCCTAGCATTCCCAAAATTCCCAAATTTGGAATTTTTCTAACATTCCCAAATTTTTCCAAAAATTTGGAAATTTTGGTGTGAAGGTTAACAGGTGTTAACGGATAGTCACCTTGGTGTTTGATGCAGAACAGTTTGCGGCGGCCCCTAATGAGGCACAGTTCCAAGCGTTTAAAAAAATCGGAACTCTTGATATTGGCCAGACATTTTAACTTGGAGGTCCGAGTTAATATGAAGAAAGCAGAGATGCAGACATTGGTGGTAGAATCTCTGGTGGGACAAGGAACATGGACAGAGGTAGCCTTGGATTGGCTACCCAAGGAAAAAGAAAATGTGGAGCTCCGGAAAATGGAGATGCAACTGCAGAGCCAGGAAAGGTTAAAAGCAGAGGAAAGGAGATCTGCAAGGGAACTCGAGGAAAGAATAGTAGAACAGGAACGAGAACGCGAGGAGAGAAGAACCGAGGAAAGGAGAGCTGAAGAAGAAAGAAGAGCAAAGGAAAGAGCAGAGGAAAGGAGAGCCGAAAAGGAGTTAAAGGAACGTGACATGGAGTATCAGAAGGAAGTTAAACTCAAGGAGCTGGAATTAATGGGGGAACGGGGAGAGGTAGCATCCATGCCGGCTGGTTCGACAACTAGTCAGAACACCTGGGATGTTGGTCGACATGTGAGGCTGGTTCCACCTTTCAATGAAAAGGAGGTAGCCAAGTTTTTTTTCCACTTTGGGAAAGTGGCTCAAATGCTAAAATGGCCTGTGGGGTCCTGGACTATGTTAGTGCAAAGTGTTTTGGTGGGTAAAGCTCAAGATATCTATTCGGCTTTACCGATTGACCAATGTGCAGATTATGAGAAAGTGAAGAAAGCCATTCTCAAAGCCTATGAATTCGTCCCTGAAGCTTACCGGCAAAAATTCCGGAATGCCAGGAAGAGGGAGAGTGAGACCCATGTGAAGTTTGCCAGAATGAAGGAAACCATGTTTGATCGGTGGTGTGATTCGAAAGGGATTGGGAAAGACTTCGAACTGTTGCGACAATTGATCTTGGTGGAGGAATTCAAACAGTGTGTCCACGCGGACATTAAAGTACATCTGGATGAAAGGAAAGTACCAGAGTTGTATGAGGCAGCAACCGTGGCAGATGACTATGCCTTGACACACAGGATGGGGTTCCACAAACCTAACTTCCCACCTAGAGTTAGCCAGGGGAGTTATGGTAAATCAGGTGTGGAGAACAAATATTCATGGAGGTGGCCTAGAGATGACTATGAGGACAAATCTGATACCGCGACTTTTAGGGATCAGAAGACTACAGTTCCAAGACAGACTTATCTTCTGGGGGGCTCGAGGCAGACCACGAGTTTTTCCTCTGGGCCTACTTGCGCTTTTTGCAAGAAACCTGGACATTTGATGTCCTAATGTTATGCCCTGAAAAGGAAAATCAGGAGCGGAGTCAGACTAGTACAACTCCGAATGCATTGGCAAATGCGAGAAATCGTCCTTGGAGGACAGTGCCTTGTAAAGGTTCCCATGTCAAAGTTATGGCATCACAGACCGACCTTGTTCAAGAGGGTTACAAACCTTTTATTTCAGAGGGGTTTGTGTCACTGGATGGAGACTTGACTAACCAGAGACCTGTTAGGGTATTGAGGGACACAGGAGGCAATGGGCGTCGAGGGGGCTACAGAGGAGGAAAACGTGGAGGTAGTTTCAGGGGTGGCTATGGCTCCCGGGGTGGTAGTAGTTTTGGTGGTGGCCGCAATCGAGATTACTATGGAGGCTCCCAGAGTTACGGCAGCTCCCAAAGGGATGATTATCAGGGTAGTGGCCGAGAAGGAGACCGCTATTCACGTAACTACAGCGACAAGCGCTCCAACCGTGATTATTATGAAAGTTTTGAAGAGTTTGAAGCACTGAATGCTGCGGAGCAGCCGAGCCAAGATTCCTACACGGATTAACCGTGAACTCCACATTCCTAAAGGCGTCTATGTAGTGAATACTTCCAGGCCTCTCCACCCAACCACCATGGAACCTGGCTCTCAGCTCGGCCTCCCTAAAAAAGTGCTATAGATTTGCTTGACTTTGGATTTTCGATCACAACCCCTTCACCTTCATTCAAAAAATGAAAAGTAAAAACCAGAGGTTGATGAGATGGAGTTTGGCTTTGCAGGAGTTCAACTTGGAAATTGAGCATGTAAAGGGCAGGGACAATGTCATTGCTGATGCTTTGTCCAGAGTGAACTAACTTTGGAAATCTCTGTAGGTTGTTTGAAGTTGTTGCTTTATTTTTGGGAAATATTGATTATCGTTGCTCACGGGAATTGATGATTTGGGGTGTGAGTTTACTTTTGTTTGTTGGGAGAGTTTGGCCTACAAAGAAAGGTTTCACTATGTTCAAACTTTCTTTCTTGAGGGGGGGGGAAGTGTTACGGATTCGTCACTTCCGTTGTGGTGGTTTGCATCCACTGTAAATATTTCTGATTCCATGTACTATTATTGTTTTCAAATGGTTTATTGTCCATGAACTGTTTTCAAAAGGTAAAAAAGTTAATGTTAAAAGAAACAGGAAACCGGATCGGGAACTGGACGATGAAGAGGAAGAAGAGGGAGAAAAAGGGCGGAGCGAGTGAGTCGGACAAGAAAGCCGAGTCGCTCCGAGTTCTGAAGCGAAGGTTGGCGAGCAAGAGTCACGAGCGAACTTTCGGGTTTCCCGGGAAAGGGGTCCCTGCGACAGAGTTGTCATCGCTGTGACCGATCAACCTGCGTGTCAGGTTTTTGGCGGTGGATTCTTAGGAGAATTATCGCCGGACCGTTACATCTCAAGAGCGGGTCGTCGGCCATTTTGACTCATGCAGGACTTGTGCTTCGCTCGTGGTTTCGTCTCTTTTCGACCATTTTCACCGCATTCAGATGTCGATCTTGGGCGTGTGTGTGACGTGGCTTTTTGAAGGTTAATTCGTCCATACCCGAGGGTGGGGTCTCTCAGTCGCCTGTAGGGCGCCTTTGGGTTTCGCAGTTGCCTTGAGGGTGCCTTTGTACAGCTTTGAGCTGTGTGACTGTACTTGCCATCCAAACGGGATTCTGGTCTCGATTGGACATCGTTCTGGCGATCGCTGGAGCGAATCAACTTTGTCTTGAAGCCGGCAATAAGAGACATTGGGGATGTTCGTGTTTCACTCACTTGGAGCACAGTGAGTTCTATATTACAAAACTGATGGTACCATCATAGGACATATTGATTGTACTTTTGAATACTATTATTGTTGTACTGTTATTCCTGTGTGATCTTAATACAATATTTGTTTGTGAGTAACAATTGGGGTGGCTTCTCCATTGATCTTTGACATACAGAATAACACATTTTTCTGCCGTGACTCCTCTCGGGGCTCGGAGGTACACCGTGACCAGGGCGTCAGGAAGGAGCACGTAACAATATATATACACACATCCTTAATAATATAATTAATCCTTCTACTATAACACAATATTGTTTAAGATTCATCAAATAACTGAACCATCACTGCTAATATTAATGTTCTTTTCATGAACAATACATTGGAGTTTGGTACCTTCATGAGGATATTTATGAGAAGAGCGCAGAAAGGACATTTGTCATTATAATGCATGTTATTAATTAAAAGGACGAGGGACAAATTTCAATTGCGATGCCAGCGATAACTCGCTTACTCCCGAGGATAGACCTCTCATGAACACTTTAGAAGTTTTCTACTTCTACACTGATCAGACTCCTCCTTGCTTGGTCATCCAGTTTGGAGGGACGGCCTGATCTAGGCAAGGTCTTGGTTCGTACCATACGCCTGCCGCTTCTTAATGATTGGCTTTACTGTGCTCCAAGGGATATTCAAGGCCTTTGAAATATTTTCATACCCATCCCCTGGCCTGTGTAGGAATCAAAAGCAGTTTTTTTGTTATGTGTCTCTCTCCCCCACCCTTCTCTGTCTCATCCCATCCTTCTTCCACCCTTCTCTGCTCTCTCCCCTAGCCCCTCTCTCCCTCCCCACCCCTCTCTATCTCTCTCTCTTTCTCCCACCATTCTCTTTCTCTCCCCCTCTTTCCCCCTCCACTCTCTGTCTCCCCACCCCCTTTATCTCCCCACTTCTCTCTCTCCCCTCCCATCCCCATCCTCCTACCTCTCCTGTCCTTCCCCCTCCATCTCCCTTTTTCTTTCCCTCGCTTCCACTCCCCTCTTCAGAACACCCCTGCTGGAGTGTACGGTATAGTGGCATGTGGTGAGGCTTCACTCTCCCCCACCTCCTCCTTTCTCCCTTGGGAGGTGGAGGTTGAGAACTTGTGTGAGGTGAAGACTTGTGGTTGGGAGGCGGAGGTTGAGGACTTACAGATTGGGAGGGGGGATAGTTCAGGACTTGAAGTGACATTGTACAATGCGTGGATGCTCCGCGGGTCCCTTCTAGTAAGAAAATACCTTTAATGGTAATTGATCTGCCGTGAATAAAAGTGAAGCCGTTTCGGGCCTTACCCTTTGTCGGAGCAAAAGTGGACAAACTCCTGGCAGAATACAAAAACATTTGAACACTGTACCAACAAGGGAGCAATGTACCGAGAGTATAAAAACACCAAAACACAAGGCATCTTGAAATTCATAATCAGGAACACATTAGAGTGCGCTTATGCCAATCTTACAAGACTGTATCGCTTCGTAAGGACACGACCAATTTCTTAAGCTGCAGCTACAGCTGAGCGATCATTCGACAGGGTCAACCTGATCAAGAACCACCTTCGCTCCACAATGACTGGAAATGGCTTTCTGGGATGACATTTAGTCTAGTAGGAAGACTAGGTCCCCCTGCACCCCCCGGAGATATACTTCTAATCAGTGTTTCTAGATTGGAAAAAATGTGTAGAAAATGACTAGCTATGGCCCCAAGCTGAAAAAATGTCCCACATACCATTTTTATGCAAATTACTGCTGCCATTATCAAAAAAAGACTAGGTCCCCCTGCACCCCCCGGAGATATACTTCTAATCAGTGTTTCTAGATTGGAAAAAATGTGTAGAAAATGACTAGCTATGGCCCCAAGCTGAAAAAATGTCCCACATACCATTTTTATGCAAATTACTGCTGCCATTATCAAAAAAACGATTTTTGACATATCTCAGCCAATATTGCAGATAATTGAAAAATGAAGGTGTCTAGACCCATGTTTTGAAGGGCATAGATCATGATAGAACTATTCATAACATGATTACATGTGTCTATGGTATACTAGTATGCTAATTAGTGCTTTATTTACAAAATAATCACAGTTTTACGAAATAATAGACTCATATTAAGGTCCGTCTACACAGACGTTAACACAAAGTTTTATTTTTCTAAATATTACAACTGTCAAAATAGTCCTAGCACTCAATGTGACCACTCTTCTCTTGCTTGTTTTAGATAAACATCATTAGCATTAGTGATTCTACACTGAGTCAGTCATCATCATTTTCATCGAAATCGTCAGAGTCAAACTCTTCTTCTCCTTCCTCTTCCTCCTCCTCTTCGTGCTCTCCTGTGTTCAGAAGATCCACCAGTGAGGTTGGTAGGATGGGACCACTGGACCACATTGGTTTCAACAGTCCTTCATCAGTCCTTATCCATCCTTGCTCCTCATAAGGTTTTGGCTTTTCGATGATAGGTTGATCGGCTCTTTTGTACAATGCTACGCGGTGGTTCACACGCTGGATGTGCGGCTTCAGGGCAGACTGGCATGGAGGAAGGCGAGCCAGATCAACCTTGGACTTGGATGTGAGGGTCTTGTCCTCTCCCACCATTTTTCGTAGCAGCTTGGCACGGACAATGTCCACTGATGACTCGCGACTCTGGCCGTACATCACACAGGTGAATTTTTCTAACTGCCTCTCCACCTCAGGGTTGGCATCCCAGTTGTCACCCAGTTCACCGAATGCCCTGTGAAACCTGGGATTCTTCTCCAGCTTTTTCAAGGGCCCGACTTTTCCCTTCCCTTTGAAGGCACTGGTGCAGTCTTCTCCGCTGAACACATAGTACCCCAGGAGAGTGGCACAGTAGTCCTCTCCCAGGGATTCTGCCAGCTCAGAGACGTTGACAAGTTGGCGATGCTTCCCTGACCCTGTATCCAGGTACACCGTCAGCTTGATGTTGTGGGCATGGTGGAGCAGGATCAGGAGGATGTCTGTGTCCGGTGTTCTGACTACAGCGTTCTTGTATCCGATGGTAGCAGCATGATGGAGGTACAGAACCACCCTGGTATCAGTCTCTTCCTGGTTGCTGTAGATCGTGGGGAGTTCACGTACCTCGACCTGAAACACAAAAAGGCACCGCATTTCAATCACCAGTCACTGCCAGTTTCAGTATATCTCCGGGGGGTGCAGGGGGACCTAGTCTTTTTTTGATAATGGCAGCAGTAATTTGCATAAAAATGGTATGTGGGACATTTTTTCAGCTTGGGGCCATAGCTAGTCATTTTCTACACATTTTTTCCAATCTAGAAACACTGATTAGAAGTATATCTCCGGGGGGTGCAGGGGGACCTAGTCTTCCTACTAGACTAATTGCTCAGTAGAGAAAAGGATCTTGCATCAAGAGCAGATTACTCATCTGGGATTGACAGCTTTGCCAGAATGTTTGCCTGAACTCGATTGAAACAAACCTGATGAACCTCAGGAACGGCTTTAGGGAGGTTATGTGTATTACACGGATGTCATGCATGCTGTCGGGCTCGATTAACCCTTACTGAAAATTATTACTCAACATATAATATGATTACATTTTTCGGGGTCCCTCATCATGAGTAACACTCGATTGAAACAAACCAAAGAAAATCTGGTTTAAAAAAAACAAATCCAGGCATTGTATAGTCAGCGGAGGCCTGCACGCCTGTGTTGCAGCCATAACAGAAAACAAATATGGCGGCCTTTTTTTTTCTGGTTACCATTGTAGGTGGAGTCAAGTGACAATTGTGGGTGGGGTCCTGCAGCTGTCCAACCCCCAACAAGAACCACAACAACAACAAGAACCACACCAAGCTCTTATAGAGCTGCGACACATTGCAGATAAAAAGTACTTTATAACTAATCGTGTTTACATTTTCGATTTTTTTTTTTCTAAACTGCACACTTTATGACTAAAAATTTTTTAAATCTTTTTCGAAAGACGTTCCCAAAACACAGCCAGAAATGATAGTGTCTTGCATTCCCCCTGTTAGCGGGCAGGCTGCAAAAATGTATTGTTATGTCGGTGGGGTAGTCATATGTAGAGTCAGGTAGATTTGTGTAGGTAACATGCTCCGACTGTCGTGAAGAAGAAGAACCACCACCATGTAATAAGTAGGGGGCCTGTTTAGCCCCGATATCAGATTAAGGTGTATCTTCATCCCCATTACGAGGAATGGGGCATGTTAACTAGTTAGAGGGATTATGTTAACTACTACCTTGTTAGTCAAACCTCGGTGATCTATCCTTTGTCCTTTATGGCACCGCACCATAGACACAAGTTAGAATTGCCATAAAACTACTCTAAATAACAATAAAAATCAACCGTAAGCCAGGCATCAAGCATTAGGGCTGCCAATCCCGCCTGGTAGGCACACATAGCTCAGGCAGACCGAGAGCCACGCCCAGAAGGACAGTGATTGGGTGGGAGTTGACCAAAGCGAAGGCCGGGATAGGAAGGGACTTGCTGATTGGTGAAGGAAGGACGAGGAGGAAGCAGCGCGGTTCGACCGATAACGTCAGAAGCAGACTGCATGTGGATTGGTGGAGAGGTGAGCATGCAGTGGTGGCCTGCGGGCATTGGTAGAGAGGCACAGACGACGTCACGAGACGGTCAATAAAAGAACTGTCTGGCCCTCTCTGGCCTTCTCTTGCCTTCTTCTTGCCTTCTCTCTCTCTCGCCCTCACGCCTTCCTCTGCCCTCGACTCTCTTGGTGCCGGACTTTGGTGGAAGACGGCTGTGTTTGGGCGATGGGCTCCGGGAAGCGATCGGACCGACCAGGTTCAGAGGTGCCATCGGGAGACGTGCAGAGGGAGCCGGAAGAGCCGCGGCCCGAGAACTGCGGTTCTCTGTGCATGGACGAGTGTATGAACGCTGCAGTGTGAAAAGGACGTAACGAGGCCTGGTTCCCGCCAACGCGCACGCAAACCCCGGACCCCTTCACAGACCCTGACGAGATCCCACCAGTGATCGGAGCTGGGTTACACACCACACAATTATTTTCAGTTATCCTTCGCCTTTTGTATTTCCAAGTCTGTTTGTGGGGGACGTCCCATTTAGGAACATCATTTATTATCACGTGTTTTATTTTGTATTACCGGCATTCCGTTTAATAAACCCCTTCGTTATTTTCTGTACATTTTAAACCATGTCCCCGTTTGAGTTATTTCTTTGCAGGCTTTGGGACTGCTGGCGATCGCGACAGGTAAGCTTCCTCTTCCCCTCCCCTTTCTTCCCCTGCATCAATAAAATCCGCATTTGGGCATCGCCTTGGAGTTAAAAGCTTGCTTTGGCGATCCGTGATCCCTGTGGTGTTCACCTAGGGAATCACACGACAATATTCACGCAAGAAATTCTGATGCAAAAAGGAAAGCTTCAGTCAGAGCAAATGGAATCAGAAAAACAAAAGAGCAGGCTGGAAAATGCCGAACTGGGAAAGCAACAGTCGAGAAAAAAAATGAAATTCAATCTGAATTAAAAAACCGACGACAAGAAAGCCGCAAACTAATGACACACAACGAATAAATGAACCTACGGAACAGACACGTGTTCGACAACAGCAAAATCAAAAATCTATGGAACAACATTGACAAATGAAACAGGTCAACAAAATCAACAGCGATTGCACAATCATTTATCAAGCTATAAAAAACAAAACAACGCCAGATTGTCAAGCTGAAAGCAAATCAAACTACAACAAATGCTGCACGAGAAAATGGCATCAATCAGTTTTGGAAAGCAGCTTTCTTTCCAGGGCATGCACGCCCTGGGGCAGCACAATGTTGGAAACCTATTTGAACAGCGTTGTCATTACTGAAATGCATACAAGTGGTATGATGGATCTGAATCGGTGTGCTGTGGTGAAGAGAAAGTCAAACTTCAAACATTTACTCCACCTCCTCTCCAGATGATAAAGTACCTTGATGTCAACCAAAGTGGCAAAACATTCCTTTCAAACATCAAGACATGCAAAAACATTTGGCAAAACATTCCTTTCAAACATCAAGACATGCAAAAACATTTGGCAAAACATTCCTTTCAAACATCAGGGCATGCAAAAACATTTGGCAAAACATTCCTTTCAAACATCAGGGCATGCGACAACATTCTGGCACCTGCATCGAGTTGTGGTCAACATATCAAAGTACCTGTGTTTAGTCCTACATGTACAACCCAGGGTAAAATCTATCACTGCCTTGAACACTTCTTCCTCAAGACAATGATGAACCGAACCAAGGATCTTCAATTGGAAATCTTGTCCCTACAGCCTCTGAAGTAGCAGCCATAGTCCCTCGATCTTCAATTGGAAATCTTGTCCCTACAGCCTCTGAAGTAGCAGCCATAGTTCCTGGATCTTCAATTGGAAATCCTGTCCCTACAGCCTCTGAAGTAGCAGCCTTAGTCCCTGGATCTTCAATTGGAAATCCTGTCCCTACAGCCTCTGAAGTAGCAGCCATAGTTCCTGGATCTTCAATTGGATATCTTGTCCCTACAGCCTCTGAAGTAGCAGCCATAGTTCCTGGATCTTCAATTGGAAATCTTGTCCCTACAGCCTCTGAAGTAGCAGCCATAGTTCCTGGATCTTCAATTGGAAATCCTGTCCCTACAGCCTCTGAAGTAGCAGCCATAGTTCCTGGATCTTCAATTGGAAGTCTTGTCCCTACAGCCTCTGAAGTAGCAGCCATAGTTCCTGGATCTTCAATTGGATATCTTGTCCCTACAGCCTCTGAAGTAGTCGCCATAGTTCCTCGATCTTCAATTGGATATCTGGATGTCAGAGTCTACTTCAGAGACAGAAGCATCCAATCAATTAACTCACTGCATCGTTCATAACTCACTATATCGGTTGCTCGTTCAAAAGGATGACTTCAATGTCGTCATGAAGAGCGAACGATTGATACCGCAGTATATAGTAGATGCATCGACAAAAATTGAGCAATGTCGAATGGGTTGGGTCAAGCACAACCATAAAACATTTGAGCTGAAAATTACAAACGTCTCATTGATGTAATAAGCCTGGTGTTGGCATAAAGGTTAAGGTTGCTGCCTTAAGATATTAGAGTGTTGAGTTTGAGCCCCTGTCATGTCGTTGATTACCACCACGTTTGTTAACTCAGCCTGTCATCCTTCTGAGGTTGGCAAAATGAGTACGGTACCAGCTTACTGGGAAGAATGAGCCATTCGAGTATCCTGCGTCGGAGTGGCGACCCATCCAGGATTGTGGTCAATACCTCGAAACTGCTTCGGCAGCCCGACATAATCAGCTCAATCATCTTCTTCATTGATGCAATTGCTGCTACCAACCATCTATGGTTCTCCACGGTTTTACAATGAGTGCTTTCAGAACAGCATGACAGTGGTTCGTCACATATGGTAAGGCCAGATCTCTTTATCACCTTCACAACCAATACAAAATGGCCTGAAATGCAGCAAGTCCAAGAGATCCAAGAGATCCCCAGATCTTTCTGCTCGAGTTTTCAAAACTAAAGTATGTTTCACTCATGGATGATTTACCTTAAAGAATGTTCTTGGAAATGGCAAAGCTCACTATTGAGTGGCAAAAGAGAGGACTTACTCATTCACGCTCACATCTTGCTCATTCTTGATGAGACATCAACGCCACGAATTGCAGAATATATTGATAAGATTGTGTCAGCAGAATTTCCTAATAAGGAAAAAAATCCAAAACTCTACAAAATCATTCCTGGAAGTATGATGCATGGCCTATGTGGAAACTACAATCGTAACAGTCCCTGCATGGAAGGAATTCAACAAGACCGAAGATGCACCAATAAATTTCCAAAAGACTTTTGAAGCCACCCCATTGTCCATCAACATGCGTTTCTAGAATATCGGCAAATATCTCCAGAAAATGGTGACTTCACACACACGATGATCACAAAAGGAGAGCAAATCACTAGACAATTGCTTTGTTACTCCATACAACCCTTTCCCTCTGTCTGCGCAACAGTGCCCACATAAACTGTGAAGTGGTTCACTCGATGGGAGCTTTTAAATACCTCTACAAATACATCACCAAATCATCTGACCAAATTATATTTACAGTTCAAGGTGAAATGGCGAAGAAGCTCAGGTCAAATACGAGGTTGAAAAAAGTATTGACTTACACAAATTGGAGCTGCAGTTAAAATAACTGGAGTTTCGGGAAAGAGAAAAACTAAAATAACTGGAAATCTGGAGCAAAGAACAAGAAAATGAAAGAAAAAGGGAATGTAAATTTAAACAACTGGAGATGCGGAACAAAGAGCAAGAAAGGAAATGTAAGCGGAAATAACATGAGATGCAGATTCAGAGAGAGATTAAACTAAGGGAATTGAAAGTAGAGAGTGGAAATAGGACCACATGTTCCCATTTCTCTCGGTCGACCAGTCAAAAGTCTTGGGACATCACCAGATATGTGAGACTTTTTCCCTCCTTCAAGGAAAGAAAAGTAAATAAATACTTCCATCACTTTGAAAAAGTGGCACAAAGCTTGGGTTGGCCCAAAGAGTCGTGGGATATGTCATGATGATGGTTATGTCTCATCATCATCATTGGCTGTCCGTCGAGGGGTCGATGAAGACTGGACGGCAATCTGACCTGTGTTTGAAGCCAGAATGAGCAGCAAGACCAGCTCTGTTTACAAATCTCCCGCATAAGGGACAAATCTCGAATCTCCTGCATTCTTGCTCTCTCTTGGTGTCCACAATTTTTGGGATGGCAGAGAGTAAAGCTCATTAGGATTTGCGATTTAGGGCTTCCTGCTCCCAATCAGTCATTGGGGTATTTGACATAAGCAGGTAACTCTTCAAAATATCCTTTAATCGGAATTTTTGCCCTCCTATAGAATGTTTACCTCACGCTTATTCTCCGTACAGAACTATCTTTGGGAGCCAATCACTTTCCATTCTGACTACATAGCCTATTCAGCGCAGTTGAGCAGTTGTTGGTGACACCTCTGAGAGATATGTATATATATACATATATATATATATATATACATACACTACATGGCCAAAAGTATGTGGTCAGAAAAAATTCTGACTCAACCCAGGACTCAAACTCATGGACCTCATCACTTACCTGGAGACAGCCCACTGAGCTATTGAGTCTTCAGGATATCCTCAGAGATTTCTCACACTAACACATTTTATTTACAGGCCTCACCCGAAGCCGAACTGTTTGAGAATAATTAATGTACATAAATATTTTCAGCTGGATACCGTCTTAGGTCTAAAGTAACTACAAGTGAATAAAAAAAATTGTGCCGAATTAAAAAGGCAATGTAGGGATGAGAAACTACAGTCTAAAAAAGGTCTAAACAAGATAGGGATGATGTTGGTTTAGAGAGTAGCTAACAGTATTGCCATCACATTACAATCCCTACATCACTGCCTCATTTACATTTCATCAGTCATTGCTTCAAGCTTCAACAAACACTCCACTGGTTACACCAGTACTTGATTACTCCAGTAGTGTAGCCACATACTGAGACTCTACAAATTAGCAGCCTGAGTACAATGTTATAATTTCAGTAAATGATCATCAACTTCTTACAAACTGCATAAACATCTATATAATAATAGCGTAAGGACTCGACTTTGTTATCCCTTTTACACCGCACCCAGTGACCCGATGCCCACAGCACTAATGGATTTACGATCTACGAACCGCGCTCTTTGTTTATCACGTACGGCCATACTCAAAAAATCTGAATTAGCCGACGTTGGGGCCCAAAAGCATCCGATTAACTGCCGACACGACGCCATCTTACGACGCCATCGTATTGGCGTCTGCTGGGCGAAGGCGAAGCAAGCCGTCCACTGATTGGACAGGCGAAGGCGAAAGCAAGCTGTCCACTGAGTGGACAATCCAGAGCATGCATTTGTGCCGGTGTCGGCGATCGTTGTTCATATACGCACTCTTCATTCTCATCTTTCTTCCTAACTCTTACTCGGACAAGCAAATCCCCTATGCCATCCATAATGGTACACTCTATCCATACACCACATCCTCCCTTCCGTGGATGTTCCACGGGTTTCGGCTAGTCTCTAATAACAGGATTCTATCATTATTGCCATTTGTGATTGGTTACTCTAAGTTGATATAAAAGAAAAGGAGGAGAGACAACTGAAACTGCAAGAAGTCCCTGAAATTATGCAGGAGCTTATTATACAGTTATACAGGAGCTATTGACCCAACCGGCCACAATTCGTCTCTACGTCTTGTCTCCCACATCCCCTCTATATTCCAAATTGGTCCCCAACTCCCCCCAGGTTCTCCCAGGAAGGAAAGGCGGAAATGAACACAATGTTTAATCCTCACGTCGTGATGCATCCTACCAATCAAACATTGAGTCCCGTGGCGCAAAATCCATCCCCTTGTGGATGGTGCGAAGGCGTCTTCACAAAATTCTAACTACACTAACATCATTACACATTTTAATCTCCCCGGGTTTGTACCCTGCCAATCGGCCTTCTTTAAACTATGTGGTTCCAAGAACCAGAATTCCCATTGCCCACGCTGTAGTGCCCTCCGAATTTGGGTCTCATCCCACAAATCTTTCTATTCGTGGCCTCGCACAATTTCGGGGCTGGGTCGTGTGGCCCTACCAGCAGGTCTACCTACCTGCACCCCTCCGTTCACTGGAGCTGCCTCCCGAGCTTGCCTGCTCCTCACAACTACCCTATCTGTGGAAGGCCCTCCCTGGCGCTTACCCCCTCGATGCCCACCTTGGCATTGGGCAACCCGGGTCCCTTTCCTGGAACCTCGGGCCCCACTCACTAACCTAACTGGCTCCCTGAGCCTACCTGCGGCCTTACCTGGCTGACGAGCTCCCAGTGACGGAGTGCCCCAAATAACTATTTCTACTAATTAAGCCACACGCCCAGCCATTCCACCGCCTCATGCACCTTACAAAAAAAAAAAACTTTCCGCAATCAGCACCAATGTCAATATCCAGGTAATTTACCTGGACCCTCTATCTAACTTTAAACTACCCACCCGGGTCTCCGTGAATGGGTTCCACTCCCCACATTCAATCCTACGCACCATGCATTCCACACCATGCATTCCACACCATGCATTCCACACCACCACACAATTCCATTTACACTCACACACAGCATCATTTATCTATCTAATTTCCCCTATCACTCGTGCTTCCCTGTCGTCCCTTTACACTATGCACACCCCTTTGTTAGCAACCAGCTAAACTATCTACGTCCCCTCTACAGTTCATTGTCACTACTTAAATCTCTGTCCCTATGGTCTCTCTAGATCCCTAGTCATTATCCTAGCCCTCCCTCAGCTAGTGATTTGGTACCCCCATGGAGCAACCATTGCTGGCCCCTCCATGGGCCTAACAATGCTATCCCCCTAAACTAGTGCTCATGGGCCCTGTCACGTGGGGAATTGTCAAACCACCATACCCCCACATGGGGCACATACTTCCCCCAGTCCTCTAAGCAATGAGCCCCCATTCATGGAGGTACTTGATCGCGGCTCGGCCTCTAAGGGCCGAGCGATCCATGCGGGTGGTTGGTCGCCTGTATGGGTTGTTATCCGTCCGGCATTGACGATCCAAGGGGAGGGGGTGGAATTGATGGGCCCAAGTGCCGAGGTCCATCCCTGCGCGGGGCCTTGCGGTCCCACGCACGATGACCCAACCGGCCACAGTCAGAGCACCTCACCCGGTAAGGTGCGTGGCTGCGAAACTCCAAATTACCCCTCGAAACCCGCCGATCGCTCTTGCCACGGTACGGCTCCAACAATACCGTGCGGGTGCCGGAGGTGCGAATCGTGCACGCCAGTCCTTGTGAGACCAACACAGCATCGATTCCCTCCAGTCCTCATGGTGCACCACTCGTCGGGGGCTTGCATGTTCTACTCGTCTCACTAAGCACTACCCCGGTCGGCGTCGATGCCTGAGCCGCATCATTCCTCGCACTTCATTTCGTACCCGCACACACCGGTGCGCACACTCTCTCCACACACTCCGTAATCGCACACTTTCTCCACACACTCCATCTCATTCGTAACCCTCACAATGGGCCCTTCACGAACTCCCGGGTCTATCCTTTCTCCCAAGCTCGCCGAGCACCCGCTCGCACCAAACACATTCCCGAAATCGCCACTCACCTCGGGACCCATCTTCGTCTGGCTCTCTTCATTAACCTGCAATCTTTTTATTTGATTAGCAAATTCCTCATCACGATGCGAGCACCACTGTTGCATACATTCCCACAATTCATTCCGCATTTCATTCCCCGTCTCACTTCGTCTCTTTTTAATATTACCCATATCATTTTCCATATCCACCATGTTTTCCTTAACCCCCATTATCTCCCTATGCGCCTCCGATATCTCCCCTTCTAAGGTTACTTTGGTCGTCTCAATGTGCGTTCTAATTTCTCGTTCCTTCATCCCCATATTTTCTATGACGTCTCCACCCTCTTAGTCAGTCCCTCGTGCACCATTTCACATTCCCTCTTGGTCGCTACAACTTCCCGTTTTAATTCCTTTTGGTCTGATTTTAACTCATCTATAACATCGGCATTCCTACCCACCTGTTCCCTTAATTTCTGTTGTCCGACCATCAGCTTTTCTACCTCCCGTGTCAGTCCTTCTATTCCCTCATTCAGTTTGGCCGTGCTGTCCTTCAGTTCTCGCTGGACGCGCATCTCACTCCGCTTTACCTTGTCACGCATACCCGCGACCTCCTCGCTCATGGCGTCCATCCGATTACCCATTTTATCCATTCCCCATCTCGACTCTTCTCTCATGGTGTCCATCTGATCACCCAATTTGTTCATTTCCCTGGTTGGTTTCTCACTCATCTTTTCCATTTGCACCTGAAAGGATGCTGTGATTTGAGTCATGAATAACTCCATGTTAAAACCTGCTTGCACAGCGGGTCCAGCCTCTGCCGCCGCATGTGAAGCGCCGCCATTTACTCCTCTCCTTGCTGTGCCGTGATTAATTCCAAGTTCAATCTGTTCGCCTGTGTCCTGAGCCATTAATTCCTCATTCTCTACATTTTCTATATTTCCTATCCCCACCGGAACATGTTCGCTTTGGCCCGACATCATCCGAATTTAATTTTAATTTTGTTTTAAATTTGTTTTAAACTAAATTTGCACACGCTCGTAATTTCGCAGTACGTGAAGCGCACTGCAGGTCCAATCCCACTCCCGGACACCAATTTGTTACAGTCGAGTTGGAAGGTACGAATCCCCACTCCTGACAACAATTTGTTACAATCGCGAGATGACCGGGCCGGGAGGGTTCCAAATTCAAGGTGCCGAGCACACGTCAAGGTGCACGCGCGTGCCGAACCCTCCGCGCGATCGAACCCTCCGCGACTTCCCACACCTTCTGGATGCCGAGCGGCATTGCACGGTGTGGAAAGCGGCGTTACCCCCACGAGATTTATGGACCTACGTCTAGCCAAATTCGGTCTCGGATGATGCTAGGCCAATTGGTGAAAGGACGTACTAAACAGGTTGGGAAGGAACAAAATGTACAGCCTTTTATTCAGAAGGCACAGAGAAAGAGACGAAGATACAGCTTAACAAATATTACCGATCATAATAACCCCGACTTGGCGCCTTCACACTCTGACACACACACACACACACACACACACACACACACACACACAGGGACAAAGGACACTCTGGTTAAGGGCGTACCAATGTACATGCTGGGCTGGTGCCCACGTGGTCTGGTGTGCGTGGCTCGCAGCCCGACCGTGAGACGTGCAGCCTGGATGAGGCAAATTCAGCGCAGGTGGGACGAGTAGAAATTGCCAACGCTTGCGGGTCTGCCGGATGGCGCAAAAGATCGGCGCAGACGCTTGGTGTCGGGCGTTGATCAAAGCCAAAACACGTGTCGTCTGGTGGAGCCAAAACAAGAGTTCAGAGCAGGGCGTCGTCCACGTGGCGAAATCTAAGGCAAGAGCACTATCCTCGTGTGCGCGGCATAATAACAAGAGATGTCATGGCGTGGCGAAATCCCAGGCAAAAGAGCCCAGGTGTGTCCTCGATGAAGTCACGGGTGTAAGAGTCTCGTGTCGTCCACGAGACAGAGTACAGAGCAGGAGGTCGTCGACGTGGCGAAATCCCTGGCAAAAGAGAATCAATTGCGATCCGCGTGCGCTTTTACCAGATCCGCCCATGCTCCTCAAAATGTTCCACAGCCTCCCATTGGCTGAGGTTTGCCGCATCATGGCGACGGGTTCCCGGCTCGTCACTGGTCACGTGGGCCTGTGCTTCTGGCCACGCCTTCCTGCACATGGCTTCTCCCAGCCACGAAGGCTTGACAACCTGCCTAACTCAACGCATATTTGGTCTTTTTTTACTACACAATGGGAAGGGCTAATCTTTACATTCAATAAGACATAACTAACTAATGCAGGCTACATGTTGTCGTGCAATTTAACTATAGGGAGTTTGCCTTTATGGCACAACCGCAACAATATTTTACTCATGTTCGACACTACAAGGACTTACTTTATACTATGTAAATGTAAACTACAAAAAACTTTATATATTTACTTATTAAACTTTTAAATATAATCTTAGAAATACCTGAGTTTTGCAAGCCCCTCAAATTCCAAACCTGCACGTTATCCGTAATTCATTCATCTTTAACACCATTGTTTCACAAAATTCTAGCATAACTGTCCCGACAATTCAGCAGATGCCCATAATTTCAATTACTGCTTCCGAAAAAGATCCACTGGGAACTCCTGACAGCCCTCCAACTCAAAAGGCCAGAGACCCCCGCCAAAGCAAACCCGCATGTAACTGCGTCAATTACAGGTATTTAGTTCCGAATTGTTGCCTATATTGGTTTTTTTGGAAAACAAGACTGCATTGACAATTGCATACGCAATTTTAAGACTTTAAAAAACAGTCATAAGATTAACTTGTATATGAAGAGCAAGTGGGAAGAAAGACATGTGAACCCTTCCCCCACAGGTTACTGAGCCGATACCACAGCCACAATGAAAACAAGTTTGCCGGGAAAATGGCAAATAAGCATTGATGGAAATTCGTTTTACCAAACAATGGAATTTGTAATTACCTTTTTCGAATGCTAATTTACTTCAGACAACCTGGTGCCAGATATGTATCATTCTTTGCCTTGAAAACAATATCTTTCAAATTAATATCTTTCTACAACCTATTTATCGAACTCAGTACAAAAACATTTTATAACTATATTTGAGTGTATTAAAAACATAATGCAACGAGATTTTCTGAATCATTATTCGACATTGTACAGAATTATTTATCATTTGGGAAGACTCCATCTAATACTAATACTATATTTCAAAGCACCATCTATCTATAATTCCATTAATCTCTGTGTGTATGTGTGTATGTGTGTATGTGTGTTTGTATGTTTGTCTGTGACCGCTGTTTCTCGACAACCACGGGTCCGATATACTTTAAACTTGCCAGGTATATTGCTGGGGACCCGAGGATGTGCCTTTTCAAGGTTTGAAATTAATCGGACAAGTACTTACCGAGCTATGGCGATTTAGCCGTTCGCCGTTCGCTTTGGCGTTGCGAATGGACCAAACCATTGCATGTAAATAGAGGGGGGGGGGGGTTCTGTGGTCGTTGCGAATGGACCAAACCATTCATGTAAATAGAGGGGGGGGGGGGGGTTCTGTGGTCGTTACTGCCACGTGGTTTCAAAGTTTTTTTTTGTTGTTGTTGTTTGCACGCATGTTTTTTTGCACCCACGTACGGGCACGCCCTAGGATGTTTACACACACACACCCCTACACAATTTTTTTTTTTTTTTTTTTTTGGCAAGGAACGGGCACCCACGTACGGGCACGTCCTAGCTTATATATAGTACGGGCATGCCCTAGTCTATCTATAATTCCAGTAATCTCTGTATGTCTGTGTGTATGTCTGTGTGTCTGTGACCGCTGTTTCTCGACAACCACGGGTCCGATATACTTGAAACTTGCCAGGTATATTGCTGGGGACCTGAGGATGTGCCTTTTCAAGGTTTCATATTAATCAGAGAAGTAGTTACCGAGCTATGTCCAAAAAACGATTCAACCAATCAGAGAGCAGAGAGCTATCACGTGTGCCGAACGTGGCGAACAGACTCTGCCTCGGACGGCACATTTGAGAGCGTATTCATTTATTTCACGTTGGCAAACTATGTTGGCGTTAAACTATGTTTTAAAACTAATTAAAACTAATTTGCGATTCATCGTAACTGCGATATGCGACCTTCCGGACAGTCAAATGAGGACGTCACTTCCGGACTTACGGATAGTCATAGTGACGACGTACTGATGCTGAACGTGGCGAGCAGACGCTGTAAGGTACGATCGATTGTAGTACACGTTTATAATAACTCTGCCGATACAGGCCCGATTAACTGCAGCGCCATCCGAGCTGCGGCGTCGGGACGATACATTCATTGTACGGTCACATCACGCACTTACGGGCACGCCCATGGGCCCATGGGCACGCCCAGACATTTTTTTTTTTTTTTTTGGCAAGGAACGGGCACCCACGTACGGGCACGTCCTAGTATCTTTAACTACATTACCCTTAGTCATAAAGAAATATTATGTTGAATATGCAAAAAATGATTTTACCATTCTGTGGTTTTCTACAGAACTATGACAAGAGGTGGTCTAACGTTGCCTTTGTTATACTTTCCAGAGCAAATAAATTTGAACAGGGTGCCAGCGATAATTCACTGGTCAACAAAATTTTAAAATTTTAATGGTTCTAGTATATTTTGAGGTGATTCTAACCAACATGTACCTGTGGATTTCGATTATGATATCCAATTTTCACTAGCACATCCAGTTTTTGAGAACCAGTATACCATAGGAATATATCAGCCACAGCCGAAATTCGTCTTGGACTCACTAATCAGGACTTTATAACGAGACTATCTGAGCTGGAAAGCGTTGCTTGGGATAGCTTTGTGGCTCTTGCTGACAATTACCTTGGAAATTTTCGAGCACCAAATTATGAAGAGCTTGTGGACAAGATGTTGAAGAGTTACCAGGCGCTCGGTGCTCGAATGTCACTCAAGATACATTTCTTCCATTCTCATCTGGACTTCTTTCCACAAAATCTTGGCGATGTCAGTGATGAACATGGAGAAAGGTTTCACCAGGAAATTTCCATCATGGAGACTCGATATCAAGGCTGATTCAATCCAAACATGATGGGCGACTACTGTTGGACTTTACAGCGTGAAAGTGATTGCTCCTACAAACGCAAAAGTAAAGTTCAGAAGCACTTTTTTTTTTTCTTTTTTTTTTGTATACTAAATCGAGGCTCGTGAAAGAGCTAACATTAACTTCACAAACAAATCAACCAGACAAACAAAATACACAAAACGTAAGGAACGGAACGGAAATACACAAAAACACAACACAAAAACGGAAACGGAACAAAATACACAAAAAGAGGGAGCGGAAGACAAGATGGGGAGAAAAGAGGAAGCACACACACACAACATCCGAGAGCAGGGAGATGTGTGGAAGGGAGAGGGCCCGGGGGGAGGAGGCGTGGGAAGGGGGGGGGGGGAGGGAGAAGTATAAAGCACAAGGACACCAAGGACTTCCAGGACAAAAGTTGGTATTTCAAAAAGTGGCATTGGGGTGAAATTAGCGGGGGTAGAAAAGATCAAGGTTTTGGATGGGGGAAGATAAGAGATGGTGGTGAACAGCTGTTTTAAAGACTTGGAGGGTGGAGTGGGATTGAAGAGAGTGAGGGAGTTTGTTCCAGAGGCGGGAGAAAAGAGGAATGAAGGAGTGAAGGTGAGCAGAGAGTCTTGATTTTGGCAGTTTAACCAAAAGAGGGTTGCAGGCAGATCTTGTGCAACCTGTAGGAATATTTGCGGGACAGAGCCCAGAGAGAGCTGGGGGGGGCAAGGCCAGAGAGGAGTCGGTAGAAGACGGAAAGACCACCAACCTGCCTGCGGTGAGTGAGTGAGAGGCCCTTGGAGTTAGCTTCATCGCGGGAGATTCCAATGATTCTGAATGCTTTGGTTTCAACAGCGTGAAGGCGAGCTAGGTGTGAGGCAGGAGCACCAGCCCAGAGGGGAGAGCAGTATTCCATTGAGCTGCGGATGAAAGCCTTGTATGTGGTGAGGAGCTCAGGTGTGCCAAGGAAGGACTTCGCACGACGGAGGATGCCCAGTCGGCGACTGGCTTTGGAGGCCAGATTTGAAATGTGGTTTTTCCAGGAAAGATCATGGCAGATAGTGAGACCCAAAAGCTTGAGTGACAGAACTTCTTGGAGAGGATTATTCAGAAAGTGGATGGGAGGGTTGTCCAGTCGGTCTTTTCGGAGAGACATCGTAAGAGTGTGAGATTTGTAAGGATTGAAAGACATGTTCCACTTGTTTGCCCAGTCTGTGATTTTGTCAAGGTCTGCAGAGAGTGAGGAGGCTGCAGACTGCCGATCTGAGGGATGAAGAATGGAGCGACAGAGAGTAGAGTCGTCAGCAAAGAGATAGAGAGGATTTTCAAGAGAGTCAGAGAGATCATTGATGAAGACCAGAAAAAGCACAGGGCCCAGAACACTGCCTTGGGGAACTCCAGCCTGAACAGGAAGAGGAGATGAGAGAAACCCATTCAGGGCCACACGTTGACTACGACTAGAGAGGCAGTCCGCCAGCCATGCATGGAGATTTCCATGGATACCAAAAGAGGAGAGTTTGGTGAGCAGAGCGGGGTGCCAGACCGTATCGAAGGCACGTGATATGTCAAGGGAGACTGCTCTAATTTCCTGTTTGGCATTGAGGACCTCCATCCATTGTTGAGAAAGCAGAAGCAGCATGTCCAGAGTGGAGTATCCAGGTCTGAAACCAAATTGATGATCAGAGATCAAGCCATTGGAGAAGAGGAAAGATTTCATATCCGAAGCAATGATGGATTCCATGACTTTGCTGATAATTGGGAGAAGGCTGATTGGTCTGTAGTTGCTGGGATCTGTTTTTGCACCTTTTTTGTGCAAAGCGGTGATGTTGGCAGATTTCCAAGCAGATGGAAGATAACCTTGAGCAAAAGAGAGGGTGAAGAGAACAGAGAGGGGGAGGGAAAGAGCGGAAGAACATGATTTTAGAACCCGTGGGCTGATGCCGTCAGGTCCAGTTGCAGAATCAGAGTCGAGGGTTGACAGAAACTTTTCCACCTTGTCAGGAGGAAAGGACACAGAGTCCAGGAGCAGCTGGGTACGACTGGGTACGGTGGGTACAGAGAGGGATGGGTTTGGGACACAAGATTTAGAGGCAAACACAGAGTTGAGGCATTCAGCTTTTTCACGTGTGGAGTCAGCCATGTGGCCATTTAAGTTGAGGGAGGGGATGGAGGGGGAACAAACACCAGAAACAGATTTCACCAGACGCCACCAGGATTTGGAAGAGGGAGACAGATAAGAGAGTTCGGTCCTGAGGACGGAGAGATATTGTTTCCTGGCTCTCCTGAGGGTGGACACACACTTGTTTCGGGCTTTGTGAAAGGAAATGAGATTTCCTTCCGTTGGATTTGCTTTCCAGGAGACGAAAGCAAGTTGTTTCTGGGCAATAGCCTCACCACAAGATTCCGTGTACCATGGACGGGAGGAAGGGTATGACAACTGAAGACGAGAAGGGATAAATCTGTGCATGAGAGAGAGCAATTTACTTTGGAAGAATTCCCAGGACGAGTTGATGTCAGAGGCAGTAGAGATGGGAGACCAGTCCAAATGATTGATGGCTGCTTGAAGACCGCGCCAGTTGGCCTGAGTGAAATGCCAGACTCGTCGACGCTGAGGAGGCTCTCTGAAAATGGTCAGAGAGATGTCCACTTTAACAAGCACATGATCAGAAGAGCCGATTGGAGCAGAAGAAGAGCAGCAGACATTTTCAGGGAAGTTAGTCATAACCAAGTCCAGAAGAGAAGATTCTCCATTGACTGAGATCCGGGTTGGGAAATTGACAGATTGTGTCAGTCCCAGTGAGTCACAGAAGTCCTTTGCTGAAGAGCCATGGCTGGTGAGAGAGGTACCCACCCCCAGCCAACTGGCATGGTGACAGTTGAAATCACCTCATATGAGGAAGAGAGAGTTGGGATGGGTAGATAGAAGTTGGTCCATATTATCAGACAGCGAGATGTAGATGGAGTCATCACTGTTT